>NW_026057578.1:9264634-9292081 GCF_023721935.1 Panthera uncia | reverse complement strand
TTCTTTCTTTCTTTCTTTCTTTCTTTCTTTCTTTCTTTCTTTCTTTCTTTCTTTCATCTCTACACCCAACTTGGGACTCGAACTCACAACCCCAAGATCAAGAGTTTCATGCTCCACTGACTGAGCCAGCCAGGCGCCCCTGGGCTGCTTAATTCTTACCATTTATTTGGGTGGAATTTTTAAGCATGTAAGCTTAAATAGTACTTACAGGGATTAGGATAGAATCCATTTTGTTTTCCAAACCAAGAACCCCCTTTTGTCTTACCTTGAAACTGAAAGGTTTGATCAATAGTGCTTCACACTGATGTTGGAATTGACATTCTCGTATGTATTTACTGGCTTTCCAGGCCTTAGAAGATCTGGCCCCAAAAGCTACCTCTCTAGCTTCATCTCATCTTTCTCTCTTGTTCTCTCTGGGTTCCAGTCACATGACCTTCTTCCATTTCTTTGAAATTGAAATTTCTTTCTGCAGATTCTAGTTTTGGGGGCTGGAATATCCTGATCTGATCCCCAATCATCTTTCCGGCAATCGCTTAATGTTACCTCCTCCAGGAAGACCTCCCTGACATCTTCCTCTTCCCCCCAAACTGGGTCATGTTCTCCTGTTATATATTATCACTGCAATAGTTTCTTCTCTTCTACAGTAGAACTTACATCAATTAAAACTAAGTATGGGTAGTGTGTTATTATTTACGATCATGTAGTTTCCTAATGGGCTACAAACGCCCTATGAGCAAGTTATCTATGGTCTCTCAGGGTCTACGACAGTGCTTAGCATGTTGTAGTTGCTCAGTTAAATAAAAGAATGAATGAGTGAACAATGAATGAGTAAATGACTATTTGGCCAATTGCCCATGAATTATGATTTGGGAATGTTACAGAAAGGCAACTCAAGCTCTTCAGAACCCAAACTCTGAATTCTGATACTTCATTCTGAAGCTGACGTAAAATTTCCATATTATTTTATGCAAGCATATCTTCTATCATTTTTCTCAATCTTAAAAAAATGAGTTGAACCAAATGATCTGAAACCTATTGAGATTCTCCCCTATTGAATAAAATCTATTCATTAAAGGCATCATATGCCATTAAAAATCGGAAAAAAAATTAATTATGGCAACATTACCCAAAGTGTGATTTGTGGAGGGCTAGTTTTGTTGGAGAGTCACGTGATTAAGGGCAACTGGGAAATTAACAACAAAAAAATAAAATTTTGCTTGTTTTAGTGAAGGACTTCTGGAACCTTCAATATGCTAATGTGCATCAATGAAAGCCGATGAGGGTTTAAAATGAACTGTTTTCCAAACATGTTTTCAAACGACCACAGAGAATCACCTGGTCATAGACCATCTTTCATAAATGGTGATGGGCATACAGAGAGGCAAGCTGCTGTTTCGCGTTACATGAACTGCCCTCCTCCCCTACTTCCCCCCTACTTTGGGAGAAGGAATTGCATTGATTTTTTTTTTTTTTTTTGAGAAATGACTTCTCCCCCAGACCAAATTTTAGGAATGCTGCTCTCTTCCTTGCATTGACAAGCAGCTCCCAGTTAAGCACCAGCTCTGTTTTACAGCTTGAACATCAATGACTCATTAGAATGGAAACCTCGAGTTCCCATTGTCCTATCCCACAGTGAACTCTCATTGGGAGTGGGGAAGGGCAGTGAGCTTAGGGATATTTAAGAAGTGAAATTAGTGCTTTAAACCACACTGTGGATGGGGAATAGAAGCAAGGAGAAGCAATATTCCTATCTGGGAAAGTAATCAGACTTGGAAATATAGCCTCAAAAATGGGCAATGGAGAAAAACTTACAGGAGTTAGCTTCCAGCAGGAGACAAATAATTCAGAAGATCAAATTGAGAGATTTTGTTAGCATGGGTTCTGATTAAAAAAAACAAATAACTTCAACATCATTCATGCCTGAAACCCAAAAGAATATGGGCTCCACCCATATGTGCTTGTCAACCCCCTTGTCAATAATATTTTTGTTCCGTTTAATGACCGTAGGGCGTGACTCATGAATTTGATGGTAAACAGGGTAGTTTTGTAGCCTCGGGTGGTTTTCACCATCTAAGCAGAAAGGGGGGATATTTAGGGTATAAAAAGGACATGAATTTTATAATAAAAATAGCATGAGAGTTTGGTGGATGGGGCTTAAATATCTCTGTGGAATACAAAGTTAAACAGATTACCATATGTTCCCTTCAGGAGCATTTGTGAAATGAAGACCAAATGTGTTTTATAGAATGATGTTCTTCATAATGCAGATAGCCACTGATTTGAAGCTGAAGCTAGAATAAATATGATACCTTTTGAGTGCTATTCACAGACACCAGTGACCTATCAATTTCCCTATCTTGGGAAAAGGGAACCAGAGGATGACAGCTCCCTCCCAGAAGAGTGGTTGATATACGTTAAGTGGCTACGTCTCTGCTTCTGATTATTAATTGTGGCTAATATAGAGCAAGCAGATGTCCCCAGACTAGGCAGACGCTTCTTGGAACAGGGAGGTCTTTAGGCATGGCGGAAAGACGCTCCCGGTCTGGGGTTTTGGCTGTACCTTGAGGCCAAACAAGCGTGAGCTTCAGAGACTCTCACATTTCAGGCCCTGGGAGGGGTCCTTCTAATGCGTTGTCATGGCGATATGTATCTATAACATCTGTGCAAGTAAAATGTTTGGGGCAGAATCGGTTAAGATGCTGCCTTTTTCCTCTCCAACTTCGCCTCAGCCATACTTAACCTTAGAGTTGAGTGGCATCAGAATGACCATTGGTATTTTAAGGTCTAGTAATAGGAAACGTGCTTGGAGGACAGATTTCCTTGGGGGTTGGTATGATATATTTTTGTGCTCCTCCAATCAGTCAAGATCCTGCTAGTATCCTGGTGTGGAGTGGCTTCTAGAAACACCCCTACACCTACTGAGTCAATGAACCCAATGCTGTGGTGGGAAGGCACAAAGCCAATGGCAGCCCTCTGATGTGAAGATAGCCTAAGGTGTCCGTACCGCCAATGGTCAGTAGAAGACAAACATGGTTAGGAAAGTAAGGAGTTGAACGCTAGTCTGTGGAAAATTCTTCTGAGCATCAGATATGTATGTGGAGAATATGATACGCATCAATGGTCTACTTGGAAGTTCTGTTCTCTCAGGAGAACACTCTTGCAGCAGACACAATTATAAACGTACCATCCTGGGCGGAGTTCCATTGTTGGCTCTTGGTTTTGGCTCAGGTCATGATCTCAGTTTGTGGGTTCAAGCCCGTGTCGGTGCGGAGGCCGTTTGGGATTCTTTCTCTCCTTCTCTCTCTGCCCCTCCCCAGCTCGTGCTCTCTCTTTCCCAAAATAAATTTTAAAAAATAAAGAAAAAACTAATTGCACCATACATTATTTTTTTGTTTTTTAAGGGAAATTAACAGAAACTATCATAATGCCACTGCTTAAATTCCTTACTAATATGACACGGAATACCAGCATAAACGAGGGACAGTAAAATATGGAATACACCATAAAATAAGGACATCGGTGACAAACTGGTAACTGAAGGTTGTTCATTCAAAGAGTGTTTAGGGTTAGTCATTCCGTGGAAAACTTGGAATATCCCCGACATCCTACAGCTTACATAGGAAAGAAACTTGACGGAGGCTTTCCCCAAGCTGAGAACTATTCTAAAAATGTATGTGACATTGCCTCTGAGATATAAAACTCCCATAAACATTTATAAACTACCAATAATAGAAGAGGTTTTGATCAACCCTGCTGGGGAAGGATGACGTTATTTTTCTATTTCCTCTATAGAAAGATATTTTATAAAATCTCTGTCAGAACAAGACAAAGAACATGACACACAAAAAAAAATGTAGGAAAAAATCTTTTGGAGATGTCAGGCAGTTACTAAAATATTGAGTTATTTTTCCAGATTTTGGCTCTTTAACATTTATAATTCGGCAGCCTGTATTTCCTCATTCCAAATAAAGTTACTTTCCCGTCTAATCTTGTATCAGTAATTTGGAATTCTTTTTTTAAAGGACGACCCAAATGGAAGAAGTTTTAACATCAACAAAACCACACGATGCTGAATCCTTCATCCACATTGGCCTCAGTTTCCTCACCTGTAAAATGGGTGCTAATGACACCAGGTGAGCGGCTGTAAAGGGAACATGGAGAGGCGAAGGCACTGGAAAGGGCTCACATAACAAAATTCACGGACCCAGAGTCTGCGAAAACTGGAAACAAGACCGAAGGTGCCAGGTCGCCCCCGTCCTCATGCAGCTGCTCAACACCAGTGAAGAACTTGCTGTGACATCCGTATGGTTCTTCTGGCATTAGCTCACCACAGGGTCCCATCCCCAGGGTCTTAGTGGCCCGTCCTCGAAGAGGCGGGGGGACAATTCTTTGCTAGTTGTCTGCAGGTTCACCTTTCCTCATCCTTGCACCACCTTGCATTTTTCTGGTAAACAGAAGGTGGGAAAGAGGCGGGGGCTACCTTCCTCCCGCTTCTGCGGTTTCTTCTGGAAAGCACGGCCAGGGAAGGTTGCCGTTTGCAGGCGCGTCTTAAAAGCAGTCCCCTCATCCAGAGGCTGATTTCGCGGATGTCAGAGGCGGACGGCAGAGCGTCTCCGCTGTCGCCACCGCAGACGCGGCAGGGGTGGCTCCCGAGCTGGCCGTGGTGAAGCAGCTTCTTAATCCCGAGTCAACAAGTGGGTTTGAAGCCGGTAGTTCTGGTGGCAGCTTCGTGATTCTCCATACTCCTGACGTTCGCAGGCCAGTGCCGCGGTACATTTTCAGGAGTCATTCCGAGAAGGTGACCCTCCGCTCCTCCCTCGACTGTGAAGCGCCTCAGTGCGTTAATATTTTGTGCTTCCAAATCTGGACTGATGCGGGATGATGTGCAGACAGTTCCTTATTATTATTTTCTTAATGTTTATTTTTGAGAGAGACGGAGACAGAGCATGAGCAGGGGAGGAGGGGCAGAGAGAAAGGGAGACACAGGAGCCAAAGCGGGCTCCAGGCTCTGAGCTGTCAGCACAGAGCCGGATGCGGGGCTCGACCCCAAGAACTGCTCAACCGACTGAGCCACCCAGGGGCCCCGACGTGCAGATAGTTCTAATGCAGCCTACAGAGCTCTCCCCTACTGTAGGGCAAAGTGGAAGGAATCGGAAAGGTACATCCATCCGAATGTGGCCTGGCAGTGACGGGGGACTGCTGATGGGGCCTTGCGTTGTGCTGAGGAGAGGCAATTTTAACTCTCCTGTTCAAGACCGAATCGGGACACATTGTTGTATATCCATATAGACAGGTAACAGTGACCGGGGACCAGAAACCCGGTCTCTGGAATTTAAGTTTCAACCTCAAGGAAAGGGAGGAGGTGAGAGCCTGAATCAATTAAGTTTCTTTCACCTGGTGGAAAAAGCCTGGGCAACGCAATAAAGTGTAGAGCTGGAAAAGTAAATGTTGCTCTCGCGAGCATAGGCATTGCCATCAACCCCACTATAGGGTTCAAGTCACCGTATGTTGAGTGTTAACACGCGCCAGTTACCGTGCTTTCCGTGACTTAAATTCGATCATTCCACCTCTCAGAGACCCGATAAGGGGGGGGCTGATATCGTTCCATTTAACACCTGGGGAAGGGAGCCATAACCCAGGTACCCGGTGATGCACAGCTAATAAGGGGCCTAGATAGAATTCAGACTTAGGATTTGCATAAAGAGCTAGAGGGGGAACATATGAGGTGCAGGAGAAGTATGAGAAGAAGGTTTGGAAAGGGAAGGGGAGTTGGTTGATTCTTGAAAAGTCATGGGCAAATATGATCCTGGTGCATGGGGAAGGATGCTGAACTCTCTAAGAGAATCATTAAGTGAGAAGAGACACGTGTTTTTCTGAGTGGGCATGGGTGGCCCTCGGGTCCTATCCCCTGGGCCATGACGGCTGCCATGAGGATCCCTCTGTTCCCATCCCCTCCCACGCGGGTGCAAGCAGGATCGTCCAGGAGCAAATGGGTCGGCCTCACATCCGCCTGTTTAGTTGGACGTCAGAGCTCAGAGGGAGGGCCCTCAGACACTAGTGGAGACACATGGGGCATTTTCCCCTTTCATGAGCCACAGGTAGATGTGGTTGGAGAACTTGGCCTCCACGTGGAGGTCTGGGGTGACTATTGCACTACTGTGGCTGCGGAAAGGCCAGAAACAGAACAAAGGTGACTCGGGGTCCCTTGTGGCATCTTTCCCGGTTCAGAGTCATGCTCAGGAAAGGCACTTGGCTCGGCGGTTAGTTATTCCCTTTCTTGTGGCCCCTTAGCCTGTGCTTCACTCACTGACCCACATTTGCTCCTTTCTGCCTTCTCTGCCAGAGTCTGAGCAGCACTGCATGTAAGACCTCAGGCTCCACCTGGATTTGAACCCTGGTTCAAACACTTATCGGTGATACGACCCTGGTAAAGATTGCCCCTCTCTATAGCTCAGTTTCCTTATCCTCACCTGTAAAATGGCACAGTTTTTACTCAGAGGGCTATTATGAAGAGTCCCTGAGTTTAATACAGGTCAAATGCTGAAACCACCACCTGGAACAGGGGCTCCCAGCCAGTTAAGCATCTGACTTCAGCTCAGGTCATGATCTTACAGTTTGTGGGTTCAAGCCCTGCATCGGGCTCGCTGTTGTCAGTGCGGAGCCTGCTTTAGACCCTCTGTCTCCCTCTCTCTCTGCCTACCCCCTACTCACACGTGCACACTCTCTCTCTCTCTCTCTTTCAAAAATAAGTAAACACTTAAACAACAACAACAATAAAACACTACCTGGAGCATAGTAAAAGCTCATGGAATCTTAGGGTTTTTTTTTTTTTTCCCCATTCACTTTCAAACCATATGCTCCCGACCTCACACATTTATGTACCATTTTCATGATTTTTGCCATATCCTACACTTGTAATACCACTGTATTTGCTTAATATTTTTATTTAACTTAAATCGTCCTACGTAATAGCATCAATGATATAAGGGATTTAACGTGCAGGTTAATTTTTTTTTTGGTCACATCTCTTTCTTTGTCCCTTAGCAACTACAACCGAAACGTTCGCTTACGTATCCCTAAACATTATCTTGTGTGCCGCCAGCGGGGAAGGCACTAACTCCACTTTAGGAAATACTTGTGTGAATAACTGTGTTTTCGCGTCGAGTTATTTTATTAACTCGCCAATTTACTAATCCCTCTAGTTGTTCATTCAAGGACTCCCTGCGTCATTAATGCCGGGAATTGTTTTTTTTAACAGCCACGTACCTAGTACCTCCCGTGCTGGACCCAGATACGCCCCAGGTAAGTCCTTGAGTGTCTGGTGAGGGAGGGAGGCAGCCATGCACATGAGCAATTGCAGCACACAGCGTTACAAGCCTCCGAGAGAGGTGTGCGGAGAAGGGATGGGGGCCCCAGGGGAGTCAAGGCTCCTGCAGTCAGATGATTCTCCGAGGACACAAGCTCAGCCTCCCCACTCCTGATGAAACAACAGTGGTCACGATGCAATAGTTGCTGGTCGTTGTTAAGTGCTGTGAACATCAGCAAGGAAGGACGTCCAGTGCGGGCTTAGACAACACAGAAAATGGAGGCAGGAAGGATTCTGGTTAAAACGAAGATGCTTCAGCCAGTCCTCCCTCCCTCCCCCCTCTCTTGCTCCCTCCCTCTCTCCCTCCCATACATATTTATTGAGCACCTACTATGTGCATAAGCCAGAGAACATAGTCTCTGCCATCATGGAATTTAAAAATCTCCCATGGGGACCAGATATTATGGCACAAACAATCATACAGAGGACAATCCTAATCGTGACAATGGTCAGGGAGAACACAGAGTTATGAGAACATCTAGAAAACTCCAAGTAGACGAGGGAGTTAAAAGTGTCAACTCTGAGAGCTCTGTGAAATGTGAGGGAAGGAAGATCGACAGAACAAGGAGGAATTAGCCGAGGGGTTCTGGGTAGAGGCAGCTCATCATGTAGGATGCCTGGAGACGGAATGAGACCCATGGTTTTTTCTTTGCTGGATGTTCGTGAAAGACCTTGAAGGAGGGAAGCAGGATATGAGGCTGGGGGCACAGGGCACAGGATGTTTAAGATCACCTGGGACATCGTAGGCACTGTATTGCCCACCACTGTCCTCAGTGTAAGGAAGAAAGTACCAAGATTCTAGACAAGGGAGCTCCCGGCTCGATTTTCACTGGGAAATTCTCAGTCTCAACTGTGGGGTGGAGAATGCATTGGCCAGGGCGTGCACTTGAGCTGCGTTCTCAAGTCGAGGGTAGGAAAAGTGAAAAAGAAGGTCCTCAAAGTGATGAAGCAGAGTAGAAAAAATTCCAAACAGATTCCCTAAATGAATTAATTGCCAGGGCGATCCCCCAGAGACCCAGTGGGGCCCGGGACATGATGGAAACCAATGGCATGGCTATATTGAAAGTTGCCTTTGAACTCCATGCTGTGGGAAGAGCACGGGCTTTGGAGCAAAGCAGATGGAGGTTCCTACCCTGCCTCTATGTCTTTGGCTGTTTGACCTCAACCTGCCAAGCCCCCATTTCATCACGTACAGGATGGACACAATAACGGCATTGCCCTCATAGAGCCATCGTAAGGCTTAGACAAAGAACACACCGAATTTCTGGCACATAGTAGGTGATCAGTAAAGCAGAATAGATCGGTAGTGCCGTGTCACATTCTGTTTTCTGTAGATGCTGAAGGGAACCAAGGTTTCATTTTGGGTTTACCAGGAATTCTGGAGAAGCAGCCACACTGTAAAAATATTCTTTCTGATATGCTGCACATTATAGTAAATGGCATTATTCATGGATGTGTCAAAGCCATAAAATAGGAGATTTTGAGGCGATCACAGCTGTGAATGATTAATATTTTCATCCCAAGATGCCAGGGAGGTAGCAAGGCTATGTTAATTATTACATGCCTGAGCCTCGTACTGTGGGCTTCCTCCCCAAGTGCCTGTTAATTTGCTCATGTGCTGTGCAGTGAATAGGAGTAGGGAACTGTCCCCTCAGAAAACACAGCAGATCTCTGGCAGTCCTCATGTCCCCCGTAACTGCCTTATACTTCTGCAGGAGGGAAAAAAAATCCCCAAATCTGATAACAATGATGGGTTTTAAGCAGAAATGCTAAAGAAATGCTTTATCAAAGATGGCTTTGAGCTTTCCTTTTTGTTTCCTTTTTATTTACCTTTTCCTTAATTTTCTCTTGAAAATTTTAGGTGCACTGAAATCAAAAATACCTCCTATGCAAATACCGTCATCTCTTAAATTGTTTGCCGTAGGTGTTAAATTTTAAATTTCTTGAGTCATCTCCCTGTCACTATTTAAGATGTATTTGTATGTATAGACACTGTGTCCTTTTGTATTTTTGACTCAAGAAGGGCAGCTCTATCGCCCTGTAAATATTTGTTTAGCCTTCGGTGTTGTGTCTCTTTATTTGGAGGATGTTGGTTTCTTTACCTCTAAAACCCCTCTTAAAACTACAGGTAGATTTTTTAAAATTAAAAAAAAAGAAAAGAAAAAGCAAAGACCAAGAGCAATGCATTCATCGCCAACGGGAATGCGTGAATTTCTCTAAACCCCAGTGTGTTCTTCTACACTGAACCAATCCCTCCTGCAATTTCCGTAAATCTCTCTATTCATATGATTTCACTAGGATCCGTCTCTGTTGAAAAATCTAGTTGAGGCTGCCTGGCAGTCTGAAAGGGGAAGATCTATTAATTTCATCATTTGTATGAATCATGTCTAAATGATCTCAGCAGAGAAAATGTGTTAGCCATTTAAATCTCATCATTACATATTATATAATAATTACTGCTAATTCTAGTTTGGATGGGCCACAGTTTTGGCTTTCTGTCCCCTTTTTCAAAGTGGAGGATAGGGTGACCTCACCGAATGTAGCCCCTCCAGACTTAACGCCTTCCCTTGCCTTCCTCATTATGGACTTAATAGCCACATTCAACATCAAGCGTCTGGCCAACTTAAAGTCTGTTTTGTGCTCGTAATTAGTATTCATTTTGTGAACGTGGAGTTCACCCTCAGCACAGAACGGAGCCTCATGTTAATCACTGCTGTGTCTTCCTCGCTTTGCTTCTGATCCGTCCGCATCGTGAGCCTCGTCCCATACCTCATGTGTTGCCCTTACCAGCCACACGGGCACCTCCACACCGCACGGTGTCAGAATTAGAAACTTTGGGCAGATCCGTAATCACGCCATTCTCATCAACTCTGTGCGTGTTATTCATTTCATTTCCACATTCGAACCGTTAATATGCCTTAATTTCTCTCACTTTGTGAATATTTAATTCCTCCCTTTTCAACATCATTTTTAGGTTGTGTGAATCATTTTCAAAGCCTTTGCTCTTCTCCCCACACTATCATCTGCATATTTTATGAAATGGCACGGTTGAGTCTCGGAGGGCTCTTGATAAAAATGGAACTGGCAGCCTGCTCATTAGCTGTTTACCTGGAGCTGTGTGAATCCCCGATAATGGCACGCTCCCATTTGGATTCGAATTAGGATGCTCTGACAAATAACAACCAGAAGCCTTCTTGGGGACGTCGCCTGCCTTCCAGTGCCCTCCTCTCCTCATTTGCGGAGAGTTTCTGGGAAACTTGCTCTGGGGGGCTGTCCTAGGGAATGTTCCACCCTGACTTCAGAGGCAGCTTCATTTTTGAAGTGGAAACACAAAAGCTTTAGCAAATTAGCACCTCCAAGGAGAGTGAGATTCCCCAGAAAGGACACATTCTAAAGGTCAGGTTATTTGACCTTCTGGAGTTTTGCAGATGCCAGAAGTCAGTTCTCTGCTTTGACCGGGTGGCCAAGGGCCCCACGTTGTCTGGGGCTGGGGTTTCCTGGGGCGAGGGTCCTGTGGCTTTGAAAGCAGGAAAGTTCCAGGCAAGTGAGGATGGCTTGGTCACCCTCATGACCAACTCCATGACCTGTGTGATGCTCCCGGCCTCGAAAGAAGCTAAGATGGTCAAAGTACCGTAGAGCTGAGCTTCCTGGCTTTGCACACCAAGAAGTCGAGGGAAAGGCACAGCACACACACCTGTGGACCGTGAGCTTAGCTTGCACACTTAAACTATTTTTATGAGCTGATAACCTGCATTTAAAAATCAGGAGATTCAGGGGCACCTGGGGGGCTCAGTCAGCTAAGCATCCGACTCTTGATTTGGGCTCTGGTCATCATCTCACAGTTCATGAGATTGAACCCCGCATCTGGCTCTGGGCTGGCAGCGCAGAGCCTGCTTGGGATTCTCTCTCCCTCTCTCTCTGCGCCTCCCCTGCTCATGCTCACACTCTCTTTCAAAATAAACAAATAAAAAAAATAAATAAAAATCAGGAGATTCACATAGAAACATTCAGGATTTTCACTTCCCTTGAAAAGCCAAAGACATGGCTATCCTGTGTCCGCATTCTTTACGGGAATGATCGCTCAGCTGGAGCTGGACATTGACTGTCCCTTTAGGTGGGGCACCTGCTTTCCAGTTTTGTCATCCTCCCCGGCTGGCTCCATTAAGTCTGTGCAGCAATCCCGTCTCAGTTTGCATTTGACCGTGTAACCCCGCGTAAAACTGAGTGTTTTGGCAGGAGATTCAGGCCTGCGTTCTGTTGTCTCTGAGCTGACTTTGGGCAAGATAAGTAAACACACTGGGCCTCAGTTTCCCCACCTGTAACCCGAGGATAATAAAGTGTACTGGTATAGTATGTTGTAAATATTAAGTTGCGTAAGATGTGCCCGCTGAGAAAATGCAAAGACACAGTTTAGCGGTGGCCCAGTCCAAGTAAGTGTTTATGAAAAGCATTTGTTCTTTTACTTTGTACTGTATTATCATTCGTTTTACGGAAAAATAAACCGGAACCCAGAATTGCCTGGTGAGTTACTTAGAATATAAATAGAAACCGTGTGGCTGAAAACAATAAGAGGGGGATATTACTGGCATTGAGAGAAGTTGTTGTATAATGTCGGTAGGAACCAAACATTGAGGTGCACCCAAGCAGCCCCAGGTGACTACCTATGCAATTAATGATACCACCGACTGTGACAGGGGAAACAGAACATTCCGTTCTCCACGTACAGGTAATCTTGCGTTCCTCCTCGCATTAGCAAATCCTCTAACACCTTTATGAGTTCAGCAAACCTATACTTTTTAAGCAAACTGAATGTCTTTGTAGTAGAATCTGTTTCCTGAAGATTTTCTCCTGTTGAAATGGTTTTATCCTGTAGTAGCCTTGTGACGCTGGGGCTTTTATCACTAGGCAAAAATGATACGCTATTAATACCTTGGATTTACATAGCGTTTTTCTTCCGAACAGTTCAAAGGTACTAGATGGTTCTCAAAGAAATGGTATTTGACATTAGTGAAGAAGATGTTACATGACAGGAAATAATTGTCTATCTTATTAAGTGTTTCCTCCCCCCCTCCCCCTTTAAAAACAGACTTGTAATACCACAGGCTCAGAGCTTTCCTAAGGAGATAATTTGGGAAGCTCTGTGGTTTGCTGGAAAGTATTTTTGATTCTGAGTTATTAGGACCTGGGCTTGAAACTCTGGTTGCTTCTTGGAGCTGTCTGGGCTTGGCACCCACAGAAATAAGGAGATTTTTGAAGAGAGTTAAATAAAGGGACTATTTACAAAACTGTGGGCAGGTATAGAGAAGCCGCCAGGATAGAGGGAGACCCAAGGAATACTCACAGAGAGGCCCTTTTGTGACCCTTGTGCCTTAGAGGCAAGAGGAAGGAGAGGTGGGTAGACTCAAGAGACCAAGGGCCATGTGGAGATGACCACCTTATCTCAAGAGGGTTCTGCTCCACACAGGGAGGGAGCTAAAGGGAAATACACTGAGATCACCCTCTCTTTTTTCCCCTCTAATTTATCGGTGGTGTTCCCTATTGGCCAAATCCAACCAGAAGCTTTGGGAAGAAGAACCCTTGATAGTAGTGTATACTGCTTAGCCTCCCAAGACACTGCAAATGAGGGGCTGGTATAGAAGGAACCAGAAAGGGACAGCATAATCAGCTATGATTCTGAGTCAGTCTTTTTATCATGTCCAAATTTCCTTCTTAGCAAGCTGAAGCTACGTGTGTAATACCTACCTCAAAGTGTTATTTGAGGACAAAGTGACGTAGCACGCACACTCTCCTGGCAAGTAATGGGTCCTCACTTGAAGGATGAAATAGACCGGTGCTTTGCATATGGCCATTTCATCTATGAAGCAACACAAGCTGAGGGCTGGGGGGCTAAAAGTTTTCTGATACTCTATGAAAATATTTGAGCCCTGAAAATACAAATCATGGCTTTAAAATATAAAATGTAACTCAATAACAATAGATAAATCCTTTATCAATTTTAGATGAAGCATAATAATATTATGCATTATTCAGCTTTGTCAATGAATCAAGCTGTAACCAACTCTTATTTAGTTCTATATAAGCTTATTTAAAGTGGGATGTGTTCGATACGTCTATCTAGGACTCACTGAGTTCTCGATTAATCTGTTTCACCTACTGGTTTTCCTGGGGAAGGTTATATTTTAAGAGGTTTACGTTTATGATCATCTCAGTGTTTTGACTGAGTAGTTGAATAACAGAGCAAGAAGGGACACTGGAGAACATGGAGACTAGGCAGAAGTCAAACAACAACGACGACAATAGCAACAGCTGGTGACCCAAAGGTCATACTCAGCCCCGTGATCCTTTTACATCGAAATTATGTCTTACAAAATTTTAAATTAAATTTCAAAATTCTAAGTAAAATTAATTTTAAAAGAAAATGATTAAAAACTTCTAGGAAACATTTTTTTTTTACCTCTTAATTCCTCAGAAATTACGATGCATTTTGAACGATGTCATCTGAGACTTGATGAATACAGGGTAACCCACATTTAAACATGACGTTTTGCACAGAAGCTGGGATTTCCAGTTTCTATCTAAAGTTTGGGAGGTCTCTCAATCTGGTTCTAGGTATCCCACACCAATGGCAATTGTAGTGAAACAGAATAGCTCTGAGCTGTTGAGAGGACCAAGGCTCTCAGATCAGCCCTGTCCTTTCTCACCTCTTCTTTGTTCATTGGAGTTGGAGGAACCTAGTCTGGTGGCTCCCGACTTGGGGTTCCTGAACCTGTAGAAGACCTATAGGGAGGAATGGAGAGGCATGGACCCATTTTAATATTCTACAGTATTAATGTACATCTTACCCAGAATAAAGCAACAGATCAAGTTGTTGGTTCACTTGAGTATAATAATAACGGTTGCCTTCTAATCAGGTTCTTATTGGCAGGTGATGAGCAAATAGCAATAATAATAATAATAATAAATAAGGGGTTGGGATGGTTGGTCTGATACATAGTAAATGCAGTGCAATTGATAAGTGTGCATTTCTTGGGATGGAAGAGAAAGGGGAGAGAGGAAGGGAGTCCTTGGCAGTGGAAACTTTAAGGAAATGTCACTCCAGAGACGTTTAGTGACCTGTCCAAAAAATCACATGCCTAGTCAGGAAGTGGCAGGCCTCTTGGCTCTCAGTCCCATATCCTTTGCTTTCAAACTGCATTCTAACTTGGCAGTCAAACTTATGGAAAAACCATATTCAGGGGCGCCTGGGTGGCGCAGTCGGTTAAGCGTCCGACTTCAGCCAGGTCACGATCTCGCGGTCTGTGAGTTCGAGCCCCGCGTCAGGCTCTGGGCTGATGGCTCGGAGCCTGGAGCCTGTTTCCGATTCTGTGTCTCCCTCTCTCTCTGCCCCTCCCCCGTTCATGCTCTGTCTCTCTCTGTCCCAAAAATAAATAAAAAACGTTGAAAAAAAAATTAAAAAAAAAAAAAACCATATTCAAACTGCATAAGCAAATCCTCTCTAACAAACTGACTTTCAGAGAGAAGATTCTCCTGCTTTTGTCCAGCTACATGCCAGCAAGGGTTTGAACAAAAATAGCTACGCTATATGGTTTATGTGCAATATTCCTCATATATAAGAGGGAACATTAGGGTTTTGTACCAGGACTATTATTTCTCATTTAAGATATTTCGTATATTATATTTTACTTTATGTATGATAATATATATGTTTTTTTTTTAGAGATAATAGATCACTCTTGTCTTAATTTCCACATCTGCAAATTTGGGATTATAATAAATTATTTTGTGATGGCGACTAGAGATATACACATAATATATGTGAATATTTTTTAACTCCTTAAGTGAGAGGCACATCATAAATGTGAGCCATTCTTCACTATTACTCTTGAAAAGAAATAGCCCATGGAATCTTGCAAATAAAAGATAATTCTGCAGAAAATGTCTCTGTGTCACCTTTCTAGTGTTAAGCACTTCAAGTGAAGAAGCTTCTGGGCCTCTGCTTGTATGACTGTTCACAATCTAATTGATCTCACTGTCTGAATTGTCCTTTCTTAATTTCACTGCATTACTCATTTACTGCGCTCGCTGTTGAGATATCTGCGAGAGGTAGCAGGGCTCCCCCCAACCTTAGTCAATTAGACAAGCTATTGTTTCTGATTAAGACATCACATCCCAGAGAATAATAGCAATTCGAGTTGGAACAGAGACCCTGTGGGTCATGCTGTCCACTCCCCTGCCAGCTCAGGAGAATGTTTTACATTACAGTGTAGTTTTGCGTGGTTTTCCTGATGTTGGTTTTAAAAAAATCCAAGCACTCATCAGTGTTAATTACACCCCTGTCCTGCATCCCTGCCATGACTTAATCTTACTACAGTACATTGCTGATTCTCATGAATTGGCACTGAATGATGGCTTCTTGATATCATCTCATCAAAGGACAGGGACATGGGACATTTTCTTTTGAGCAGAGAAAGCAACTGTTTTCGTTTTATTTGCTTTCGTTTTTGTAAGGAGTTGGAAGTGAATTTTATCCAAATATATTCACCTGCCAGAGTTTCTGAGCTTCAAAATTCTTAGAACGTGGTAGGTCAATTTTTCATTAACTATTCTTTTTTAAATCAGGTATCTCCATTATCAGAAGGGTTAAGCTCTCCATGTAGAGAATGGTGTCCATAAGATAGAAGCTCAAATTTCTTAGAAACTTCTTTGAATCAGTTCTTCCTTTGCATGGGGTTCAGTAGAATGGCCTCAGTGGGAGAAAATGACCTTGAGTATGGTTAATATAAGAAGAGGTGTTGGGCGCCTGGGTGGTTCAGTCAGTTAAGTGTCTGACTTTGGCTCAGGTCATGATCTCATGGTTTGTGAGTTCAAGCCCCGCATCAGGCTCTGTGCTGACAGCTCAGAGCCTGGAGCCTGCTTCGGATTCTGTGTCTCCCTCTCTCTCTGTTTGTGCTCTGTCTCTCTCTTTCTCAAGAAGAAATAAACATTAAAAAAATTTAAAAAATATATAAGAAGAGGTGATTTATTATTATTAGTATCATTATATATATAATATATATATATAATAATCATAATTATTATTATTATTATGCATTTTGAGCCCTTACTCTATGCTAACCACTTTGCAAAGTGCCTTACATGCATTATCTCATTTAATCCTCACTGCTACCTGGGGCCAAGGACCATTATTATACTCAAAGGAAAAAGAAGCCAGAGAAGTTATAAAACCTGCCAAGGTCACTATGCTAGTACATTATGAAGCTAAGATAATAATGATAATGATAATTATATTGACATAATATTTAATAATTATAGTTCATATTTGATAGTAATGATAATAATAATTGGAAGCCTTTTCTTTCCACCTCCAAGGTGGCACTTTGAATGGAACACAGGGCCGTGGTCATTTTGTTTTGAGCTGGAGAATTTCCAAACCTGTTATAGCATCCTAACGACCGGGACATTTATTGTATGCCACCGTTTTCCATTAAATATTGTATTTGTTGAAATTATCTCATGTAAATCTACCTCAAGTGATTTAGTAAATACATATTTTGAACATCATCCCTAATTTGGTTGTTTTTTTTTTTTTTTGGTCATTTTACAAGTAATGCAAGCATATTATTTGTTTAAAACATTTTTTAACTCTTTTTAATGTTTATTTGTTTTTGAGAGAGGGAGAGAGAACAGGGGAGGAACAGAGAGAGGGAGACACTGAATCCAAAGCAGGCTCCAGGCTCCGAGCTGTCAGCACAGAGCCCGACGCGGGGCTCGAACCCACCAGATGTGAGATCATGACCTGAGACAAAGCCGGATGCTTAACCAGCTGAGCCACCTAGGTGCTCCCATATTATGTGTTTTAAATGAAAAACAGTACAGGAGGAAATAAAAATGATAAAATGGCCCCCTTCCCCTGCCAGTCTTGAGCATCTGTTCCAACTCCTAGATATATCACCTGCCAACAGTTCCATTGGCCTTCTTTCAGAAAGGTATTATAGGGGCATCTGGGTGGCTTAGTCAGTTAAGCATCCGACTCTTGATCTCAGCTCAGGTCTTGATCTCAGAGTTGTGAATTCAGGCTCCACCTTGGGCTCTGTGTTAGGTGTGAAACCTACTTAAAAAAAAAAGGTATTAGAAATACTTCAGTCACTTAAGTTTCATATGTTTTTTTTAAATGTTTATTTATTTTGAGAGGGAGACACAGTGCATGTAGGGTGGGCAGAGAGAGTAGGGGGCGGGCAGAGGATCTGAAGCAGGCTCTGTGCTGATAGCAGAGAGCCTCATATGGGGTTCTAATTCACTACCTGTGAAATCATGACCTGAGCTGAAGTCGGTTGCTTAACCAACTGAGCCACCCAGGTGCCCCCACCCAGGTGCCCCCCTATGTCTTTTTAACCCAAACGAGATGACACTATGCATATTGTGCTATGCTATTTTTCTATCTTAATACATAATAACAATAATGCATAGTGTGTCTAATTTTCATTAGATATTTTTCTAAGCCCTTTATACGTATTAACTCATTTAATCTTCGTGATGACTCTATGAGATATGCATATTCCTATCCCTGTTCTGCACAGGAGAAAACAGGCACATAGAGGTTAAAGTAATTGCTCAAGAACATACATTATTAAAGGGATGAAGCTGGAATTTGATTATACCTTGGATATCTTTCAATTTCAGGAATAATGAATCTTACGCCTTTTAACTTTTGTATAATATTTCACCATTCACTATATCAGAGTCCCCTACAATGAACATTGGGGCTACCTGCTTTTTTTTTCTATTTTAAACACTGTTGCAGTAATCATCTTTAGGCACACACAGCTTTGTGGACATGGGCAAGCTAACATTTCTAATTCAGATTCCTAGAACAGAATTCCTTGGTCAAAGTCATGTGCATTTAAGGCAGAGAAAAAGCCAAATTATCCTTTAGAGAAGTGATTCCCATTTCCCTCCCATTGTGGAAAACTCTGACAACTTCGTTCTCTTCTTAAAAACTTCCATTTTCAGAGGCTGCAGGATTGAGCATATTTTCCTTAACTTAGCTTCACCCCAACTTCCCAGACTCATTCTTTTAGAAACGCTGATGTTTTCTAGCTACTCTGACCTTCTTTCTGCTCCCTGACTGGGCCGTGTTCTTCTGTGCCCCTTTCCCTGAGTACCCGCTACTCCCTCTGCCTGGAATTCACTTCCGACCACCTTCAGTGGATACGTTCTTACTTAGGTTTCATGACCCAACTCAAATTCCTTCCCTCTATTCACTGACAGACAGACCTGGTCATTCCTTTCATTAGCTCTTGGCAACCTGCATTGTAGCAGGTTCAACATGTTGATAGTCACATAATCTGTGCTGCAGAAACGTAGACTTATCTTCCTACAACTAAAATAAAATTTTAACTCAAGTGCCTTGATTTCCACCAATGGCTGAAAACTCTTAATCTCATCACCTCTGTCACCACCAAAATAATTTCCAGTAATGTCTAAGATTCTCTACCTATCCTCCTCCCTCCTGGGTTTTATAATTTTTGAAGCATTGCTGTTGATGAGACAGTCATCCTGGCATCGAAGAAGAAACTGTCCAGGGCTCATACCATCCTCTGGCTCTGCTGGTCTCCACTACTAATAGGTTATTTCATCTGGTGTTTGGGGATCGTGTTCTGGAATCTCCTTCTCATAGTTAGCATTTCTGCATTCTTTGTCTATTCTCTACATCTTAGCGTATACCCTGTGCTCCTTGGGAAACCAGGAACTCTTGACTGGTTTCCTCATACCATACTGGCACAGTCGGTGCTCTGTGACACTGTTCTTGGAACTCTGCATCTGGACACATCTCTCAGCCCTTGCTAATAGACTGCGTGGGCGCCATATTGGTTTTGCTGGTCCCATGTTTTTGTAGTAGTGTGTTGAATGGGAGAGAACCTTTTCTAAGTGGCTTACAGGCTGACTGGGCTATGCCAGAGGAAGTGACTTACAAGTACTCATGACCCAGGATTTTCCAAACCTATCTGAGAATTTGTCCGACACCCGACTTCTCCCACTAAACGTTGTTCTTTATGAGGGGAGAAAGGCTGGGGCTGCTTCTTAGATACTGTTCTCCAAAACTCGTCTCTCACCCAGTGTAATTTTTTAAAGAAAATTTCTTTACCAGGTGATAATAAGACTACAACATCATCATATATCTGCTCCTCTTGTTTTGCTTTCCTTATGAAACAGCATTTCCACAGTCTTTTAAGCTCTTCCATTGATATTTGGAATTCTGATAAAACCACTTCTTTTCCTCTGAACCAAGCCTGGTTCTTGAAAATCAAGAGCACTTAGGCTTTCACAGTATTATTTGTTTGACAAGTTCAATGAATTGAAAATTGGCTTTAAAAAAAAAAATCTGTATCTACCTTCCCCTCAAAGGTGTTAGTGAGGGTTATAGCAATGTGGTAAAGGGTATTGGAAATCTACGTATTTTAATACCAACCTTTTACCCATTGCAGGACCTGCAATGTATTATAGTATTTTCTACACCGATTGCCATCCTTTGTTTGTTTTCCCTTCATGCCTTACCTGTGAGCTCCTCCAGGAACACTTCTCCCAACACTTCAGCAGCAGCCCTCCTGGAGACACATGTAAGTGCTCAGTGTATCAATAAACAAATATTTATTGAGCATCACTTCGGGCAAGACACTGGGCTAGGCATCGAGGATCAGCATCAATCAAAACAGAGTCACGACTTTCACGAAGCTTACGTGCTGGCGAGGGAGGTTAATATTTAATAAGTCATCAGCACAGTTTCTTAATTACAACTGTGATCATTGTTTTTATTCTTTGCTTCTACTTCTTGTTGTGAAGGCAGACCATGGGATTTCCCTTTTACTTTCTGAGGAAGGGACCCTTGAGTTGAGATGTGAAAACGAATCAAAGGTAAGCAGGCAAGCTACGGTCAAATACAATGGAGAAGGGAGACACTGAATTAAGAAACAGGGCAGAAGTCTCCCTGGGGAGGAAGGACCTCAGCTTGTCCAAAGCTCAAAGGGAAGGCCCACTGGACTGCAGGATGAAGAGGAAGAGCGGCATGATGACAGGATGGAGCCAGAGCAAGCATTTTAATGCTTACTGAATAAATGAACGGATGAATGAGCTCAGCGCAGTCAGAGGCTTTGACTTCTGCTCTAGACTGAAAAGCTGCACAGAGTCTGTAGTTATATGATATCGACTAGCACAGCTATTCATGATGTAACCACAAAACAAACCGGAGACTGGACCAAAGGCAGAAGTGTTGGAAGTCTCCAGCACCTTCGGTACAAACGTCAACTGGTCGCCTCTCATCTACAGCAACGTCTTTAGAGCTAAACGGACTCAGAGCATTTCCCCTCAAGCCTTCTGCTTGGTGGTTTCAGTTGAGTGAAGAAGCACTTGAGAAGTAAATCATTCAACACCCTGTGTCCAGCGTCAAATGGTGGCAAGGTGTCTGTTGAGAGAATTGGAATATTTACTGGAGCCCCAGATGGGCAGAGGTTGACAAGCACTCTGATCTGTCCTCATCAGCGAGAGTCAGAACAGAAGAAAGGTCCAGGCCAATCAGGCATCCTCCACGGATGGAGAACCGGGATAAACGTGGGCAGAATTGACTCAGGGTGGGTAGGTGCCAGGATGAAAGGCAAAACTCCAGGAGGATCGATCCAGTGACCACCGCTTTGAGTTAGTAACCTGGAGATGTCAAGGGAAATGTGGCAGATACCCTGTGGGGGTCTGGTTTGTGGCAACTAGCCAGTTGGAGCAAGGATTTTGCCCTCACTGTATTATCTGATAGCTCTAATAAAAGTCAGATGGGAGAGCTAATCAGATCGTTCCTTGGCCTGGACCCTTTTAAATCAAAGAGAGGTCTATTTTGGCTCTCCATGTTAAGTAGACCCAGAGACCTGACATTTTGTGTTTATTTGAAATGATAAACTTAATCATGAGCGAAATGTTAAGAGATGACAGAACTGGCCACAGTAAGGTCACATCGTGTCCCGGCCAAACATAATACAAGCTCTCGCCTTCACCGGGTTGCCAATCTCTGCCACAGGGGGACCAAGCTGCTTGCAAATGGGGACTGGAGTCTGTCTATGTGATAATTAATCCATGGCACTCAGGAAAGACTGCCAAATCTGCCATATGGTAGTTTTATGACCTGGACTGCTGTTATCTCTGGAGAAAGCTAACATCATAATCTCATTTACTTCTTATCTGTGATTTGAACTTGTACTTTACGGGGTAAAATGGAAGCACAGTGATGAGGCCCAGGATTCCAGAGCCCTGAGATGTACCCACTGAGCTTCTATCGCAAAAGTGTGCAGGAAAAGCCACGAAACTCTGACCTGGGCACCTGCAGGTGTCCTGAACTCACACTGCTTGAGTCCCGTGAAGGTATCCGATAGATGTTTTATAAGGATTCTATCATACATGTGATAGAAACGCCTGACTTGAAAAAGGAAGAGGGACTGCCTTCCAGAAACATCATGAGGGTAGAATCACATTTCCCCCCTCTTGTGTTTCTTTGGAATGTGCAGACCAGGTGTTCAGGATCAATTTTTTTACCATGGTAACATCTGGTTTGGGCGATGGAGTCACCTGTAGGATTTCCAGAGGGGGCATCTGGACTTTGGTGAAGTCTAAAAAGAGTTTTACTGAGAGGTAACTCTGAAAGTAATTCATAACTGTTAAAACTGCACATTGTGATAGTTACTGGGGCTCCACCATGGAAAAGAAAGTCTGTGTGCTTTTCCCAAATCCATGAGCTCTGTCTGTGGCCACATCCTTGTCTCTCCCACTCAAGGAGTTACGTTATAAAAGATGAAGCCAGGGGCCTGGGTGGCTCAGTCGGTTAAGCATCTGGCTCTTAATTTCAGCTCAGGTCATGATCTCACGGTTCGTGGGTTCAAGCCCCCTGCGTCAGGCTCTGGGCTGACAGCTCAGAGCCTGGAACCCGCTTCGGATTCTGTGTCTCCCTCTCTCTCTGCCCCTCCCCTGCTCGTGCTCTGTCTCACTCTCAGAATAAATAAATACACATGAAAAAAAATTAAAAAAAAAAAAAGATGAAGCTGGTGCAGATCTCAGGCCATATATTCCAATTTGCAAGAAGAAACATAGTATCTCTGATGCTCTTGAAGTCAACTTAGTTTCTACTATGAACCTTGGTGTGGAGACGGCTCCTCTTCTGCTCATCGCATCGCATCGCTTTCCTAACATCTAATCTTCCCTTACTTCCTTTGATACAAGTATCCAATATCATTCAGGTTGTGAGCCAGGGGAAGAGGCAGCATCTCCCAACCATACTGGATCCCAGCAGGGGCCATGTAACACCTGGTGGCCAATGAGCCGAAAGCGCAGGTCTGTATGTGGAAGATGAAAATGGAACATCTAACTCTTCTTTGCTTTTCTCCTGCTTCCTGGCCTTTCCCCCCCACTTTGGAATGTTGATGCAATGGCTGCAGCTCCAGCATGTTTATTATATGCTGTGTATTTTGAGAACCATTTTGAGAACAAGAAGCAGGAGAATGTGGAGGGTCATAGACTGTGGGTATATGTATACACAAGCACATGCGTACAAATATATATACCTTTATATACACACGTACATATATTTACATATACATATATCTCATGATGATGATGATAATGATGTTAGAGACATAGATACATAGCTGTTTTAATTCTCTTCTTATTTCCTCTAAGCTCTTTTTTTCCAACATGTAAACTGAGGTCAAATTGATATACAGTGAAATGCACAGATCTTAAGGGCACGAGCCCATGCTTTTGTCTAACATATGCCCTGAAGTAACCCCACAGTCAAGACAGAGAGTATCTCCATGGCTGTAGGTGATTTTCTCATGGTATTTCATTTTATTTTATTTTTATGTTTTTTTTAAATTTATTTTAATTTTAATTTTTTTTTTTTTTTTGGCATGATACTTTAAAGGAGTGGTTCAGAAGCCTTAAAACCGCATGTATGCCTGCAGCCTTTGGGATGGGCTATGTCCCATTATTGACAGGGACTCCGACTGGGCGTGTCTGGGAAAGGAGGTCCGGGAATCACAGCTCACAGGAGGTTCTCAGACCCCTCGCCTTTCTCCCGTTGATCTTCTGTGTGGTCACTCTTATCAAGAAAGCATGTCAGGATGTTTTCTGCAGAAATATTCTGATTATGTGAACTAGATCACGTGGTCTGCGATAAATCACCCTCTCTGTCCCCTGGTATTTTGAAAGCTGATGAAGCTGCTGGCTCTTGGCTCCTTACTTTGTATGCAAATGATGAATTATAGATGGGAAATAGGAAAAAGAAGGTTTTCCCTGGTTTGTCGGTTTGAAGCAAAGTGGCTTAGAGAAAGAACACTGTTCCTCTCGACTATTTATTGTGACATTGCTTAGAAACATTCAAACTCCAAAGCCTCCAAGTCTCCGGGGACATTGTTAGCCTTCTGCAGGAATTATTAAAATGTACAGAAATGTAGGCACCACACTTTATAATAATTAATCAGGGTCTGTTGATTAATAAAGCTCATTTTTTAGTCTCGATGATTCCAAGTATCATACAAAGGACAGTGTCCTTGTCATTTTGATTAAGAAACCAGACTTTGCAGTGGAAAGAAGTACAGGAATAGTTGTGCTTCTGCCGTCTCCCCGTAAAATAAATATTGAATGAGAATATTAACTCGTTAACCTTGACAACAATTTGTAATTTTCATAAGGGGGGAAAACTCGCATATTCAGCAAATAAATCGCTGCGGGGATTTCAGGAAAACAAATTGGAGAGAATGAAGAATGCTACCATATGAATTCTGTCATTTTTATGGGCCAGGGTGATTAATTTGTTTGCTTAGGTCCCTCAATTAAGGCCACAAATAGTGTAAGGTGTCGAGAGCAAGTTAACCGTTAGGTCTGGTATGGAACCGTCAACTCCGCATAAGAAAAGAAAGGTCATTTGGGAGAAGTGAGCAACTTGGCCCCCAACCCGGAGTCTTAATACCCTACCACAACCATGTTACCTGGGGTTAGCTGCTGAAGCTGTAATTTTACTCTATTAATAGTTTAAAGCTTGTTTTCACAGATAACCCCTTTCACTGGGCAACTACACAGGAAAATCATTAGGTGGAATTAGCAGTACCAGTCGCGGCTTTTCCAGGGTTATCTAATTATTTTGAACTCAATTTAACTAGGAATAGAGATAAAATAAATAACCCGTGAGCTATTTACCTCGCTGGTTAGAAGGCTTCTTTCGTCCATTAAAAAAAAAAAAAGAAAGAAAGAAAGAAAAAAAAAGAAAGGTAAGAAAAGAAATCAAAAGCATTTGAGGCTAACATCAAAGCCCTGTTTTCTTAACTTTGCATTCATCCTGGGGACCCAAGATACATATCTTCCCTCCTCTGACCTTTCACACTCTTACCCCTGACGATGTCATTTGTTGAGATACTTGTCATTATGCATGTGTTAAGCATACCGTTTTCTCCCACCTAGCCTGGCTTAAAACTTACCGCCTAGTGACTTTGGATAATCCACATTTTTGTTTGCAAGGTTTATTTGTTGTTCTTGCTGCCTCCTCTGCCGTCCCCTCTGGAGAGGATTGAGGATTTAATATGGTTGTTTTTAAATTTACTTGAACATTGACTCTTTGAAGGAGAGGTACGAATTAGTATGTTTGTGGTATGGTGGAGGGGAAAATTGTGCGAAGTGTATTTTATATTTTGCTCAGAACAAAGGCAGTGAGAGGCAGAGAAAACAATCCTTTGAGTCAATGGGAAGATCAGAGCATTTCTGCAGAACCTTGCTGTAAGGTCCTCCTTGGCTTTGCCACTTTCCAGTGACAAGATATTGGTCAAATCCCTTTATCTCATAGAGCCTATTTCCTGTTTTGTAAAACGAGGCTAATGATATTGCTTACATTATGGGGTTGACGTTAGGATTAAATGGAACACTTAATAAAGTGCTCATCACAATATCTGGCACATAGTTAAGAACTGAAAAAAATGTTAGCATTGATAACAATGATGAAAGTGGATGTGTTTGCAGGTTGAGAATGACAGAAGATTAAAAGAGCAGGAATTGGATATTTAATGGAGTTAGTCTCCAGGGAAATAGGCGAGGAACAAGAACAGAGGTGAGGAAACTGGCTTTGGATTATGGGAGGCATAATGAAAGAGAGTGGTGGGGGAAGTCGGTATGTGTAAGTTTGGAAATGAAAGAGAAGAAAGATGAACGAGTCCATGCGTTAGAATCTTCTTTCCAATTACGCGTTATTCAGAAGAACAATGTCAATGCTGAATGGGGAGACATTTAAGGAGCCGGTGAAAGATAAGAAATCTGCATGGTGAAGAATGAGAGAGGCTGCTGACCTAGAGTACTGGATGGGAGACTAGGGAAAGCTTTTGATCCCACTAACACACCAGTGAATGAATGTGTGTTAGAGACATTTCCACAAGGAAGCCTTTAAAGGAAGGGCCACGGAAGCCGGTCGTTGGACAGATTGGCTCCATGCTGAGATTAAAGACCTGATCTTGGACAAAGGATAATAATAATAATAATAATAAAAAGGTTGATGGTCAACTGCATTATTATCTGCTGCAGAAAGCCATGTGATTTTGGTGCACGGTAGGTGCTCAATAAATATTTGTTGGATATTGGCTCTTAACTGCCTTCAGGTATCTCAGGGTTTGGGTTGGACAATGGTTTTATCCAGTGTTGTTACTGATATTTAAGAGCAAACAATATGAGCAAAAAAAAAAAAAAAAAAAGTAGTTTTGGCCCAAAGTGTAATACGAATATTCATGAGTCTTGCTGATATAAATGACTGAATAAACAAATGAATGGGAAAGAATAGACAAATATCCCATGTGAGAGAACTCCAGATAATTTATGTAGATCCTATGCTTTCAAGGAGAGGGGCCATAACTCCCCTCTTCTCAGATGTAGGGCTGCATAGTGACTTCCTTCCAAAGAGCACAGTATGGAAAATGGAGGGTCCCCTTGTATTGGAAACACCTCACCAACACTACCTGAGCCAGGTGATCTAGGTTAATATTAATGGTGATAAGTTGTGTTGATAGTATGTACAATCACGTGATGAAAATGGCACTTTTTGGTCTTCCTCCCCAAAATCTCTGACGCTAGTCTAATCATGAGAAAAACATCAGACAAATCCTCGTTGGGGAACATTCTACAAAATCCTTGACCGGTGTTCCTCGAAACGGGTTGTCAAAAATATGGTAAGTGACTAATTATCCCAGCCAGGAGGAGCCCAAGGAGACATGATGGCTAAGTGTTATGTGACATCTTGGGTTAGCTCCTGGAACAGAAAAAGGACATTAGGTAAAAACTAAGGAAAACTGAAAAATAGTATTGACGTTAGTTAATAATAGTGTTTTGGTATTGGTTTATTCGTTGTGAAAAATGTCTAATGTCAGGTGTTCTAATGTCTGTTCTAACGTCAGGTGTTCAACTGGGTGTGGGGTAGACAGGAACTCTATACTGTTGTTGCAATTGTTCTGTAAATATAAAACCATTTTAAAATAAAATAGATTTTTTTTAAGGCAAACAACAGTTCATCTTTATAGAGAGTGATGAATGAGGAGTGAGGCTGGGGATTAAAAGAAACATTATCTGGTTGGCATATGGGAAGGAAAGAGTCCAGCTCCAAAAGGGAGATCAGAAATGTTAGTGTTTAGAGGGCACCTGGGTGGTTCAGTCAGTTGTGTCTGATTTTGTCTCAGGTCATGATCCCATGGTTTGCGTTCGGGTCCTGCAGCAGATTCTGTGCTGACAGTGCGGAGCCTGCCTGGGATTCTCTCTCCCTTTCCCCACTCGTTCTCTCTCTCTCTCTCTCTCTCTCTCTCTCTCTCTCTGTCCCTGTCTCTCTGTCTCTCTCAATAAACAAATAAATAAATAAGCTGAAAAATAAAAAAAGAAATGTCACTGCTTCACTGCCGTGGACCCTGACAATCTGCTTCCTATTGCTGAAACAAAGGTACACGTTGGGGAGATTCTCAAACAAAGAGAAGTGTACCCACCACCTTGAACAACTCTGCGGCTATTCAACAGGTACTTCTACAAGCCCT
>NW_026057578.1:9216040-9264624 GCF_023721935.1 Panthera uncia | reverse complement strand
TCAATGAGTATTTTGTTCCAGCTCTCAGTTTTGCCCCTCTGAGGATATCTGCTACAAGGTGTCTAAGCAAATTGGGCTTTCCCCAATTAAGTCCTGATAGTCATTATCATTAACTCCCAACAGTTAGAGGAATGTGTTAGCTCTGAGTCTCCTCCCACAATTCACAATCAGGTTCCAATGAAAGTGAATCTCAGGCCAGATTTTTATTTCTTTTTTCTTTTCTTTTTTTTTTCTTCCTTTTTTCTTTCTTTCTTTCTTTTTAAGAGATAGAGCACACATGCAGGGGAGTGGGCAGAAGGGGAGAGAAAATCACAAGCAGGCTCCACACCATCAACACAGAGCCCAACGTCGAGCTCAATCCCACAACCCTGGAATCATGAATGACCTAAGCCAAAATCAAGAGTCGTATGCTCAACTGACCGAGCCACCCCAGCACCCCAGATTTTTGTTATTTATTTCTTAACAAGCAGGCACAGAACAGGCATAGCCTCTTCCTTATCGATGAAGACCCAGTGTTCTCCTTTGAGTTACCCCCACCATATCCTGCTCGAAAAGTACCAAAGCAAAGGCTATGGTACTCAAAGGCTATGTACTCTAGCACAGAGATGGACACACTTTTTTTTTTTTCAATGTAAAGAGCCAGTAAATTTCTTAGGTTTTGCAAGCAGTACAGTCTCTGTTGTAACCACTCAATTCTGTCTTAGCAATGAACGTAGCCACAGACAATATGTAAACAAATTAGTGTTGGCATATTCCAATCCACTTTACCTATGAACTGAAATTGTAATTTCATATGATGTTCATATGTCAAGAAATATTGTTCTTTTGATTATTTTCCACCACTTAAAAGTATAACAATGATTCTCAGCTCCTGGGCTGTGCAAAATCAGGTGGTGGGCTGAAATTGGCTGGTAGGCTAGGTTTCCCAACCGTAGCTCTAACAGCATATTCCTAATGATGGTGACATGATCAAGAGTCTGCCAAAGCAGCAGGATCCCAGAACCAGTTACAAATCAAGCTTGGGAAAACTCTGTGACAAGATGATTCTGTGGTTATTTTTCACAGAGCCTTCAAAAGGAGAGCTGCATTATGCTTTCTATAGACCACCATGTAAAAACCAGAACATTCTTTGATCATAACGATGACTTTCTAACATGGTTGAAGGCCACCTCAACTTCCAGCCAGCGTCCAGATCTCTTTCAATTGCCTACCAGTATCCATTTGTTGTCATAGATTTATTGTCATATTTTCCTTCAAAAAGAGGTCTCTGCCATTTTGAATCTTAAGCAGTAAGCATGCGCGCAAGTGTATCTCCATCCGTTGGTGTGGCTGTCCAGTGTGTCACCTTCCCGGTTTTACCCAGCTCCTGAGAAACTATCTCCACGGAGACTCTTAAATACGCTGAAGGGCCTCACACTGTGGTTTAAAGGTTGGCTTTTCGCATGGCTTCTACTCGATCTTCACCTAAAATGTGTCTGGCCCTCCCTTCAGGCCCACTTTTCAGGTTCAGTAACCAACAACAGAAGTTTTAAACCACCACACAGAGTAGGTGTGGGCTAGCAAAGCCCTCTCCCAAGGCCAGACTGTTGTTTCCGCTTGCTCAGGTATGCCGTAAGGATTCGCAGTATGTGTGACGATACCGTAATATTTAGTTCTGCAGGGAAAAGAAACAATAACAAAACAAATCAATTATCAGATAACACGGAAGAGGATGACACCACCGTGAATCATAGCACAGCTAGAAATATACTTCATGTCAGTTTTATCCAGTGTGGTCAATTTTCAAATGGTCAAATATTGGCAATTTCATCTGGTTCAGTATAATTTGGAGTAAATTATAGACGGCTTAATGGCATCAGATAGATTCTTTTCTTTGATTGCAGGCGGCCATGTTCAGCTTCCCAATTTCTAGACCAGACAGTATGGCGGCTGCTGCACAAGTTTTCGCATTACAAAGAGAGAGAGAGAAAGAGAGAGAGGGGGGAAGAAAAAAAAAAAACCAGAGTGAGACCAAATAAGAGAGACAGAGAGACTTAATTTCTTTTGGGTCCAAACCTAGTTCTTAGAGATAGGACTTTGAGCAGCCCTGGCTCCTGAACCCATCAATGTGGCTCCGATGGGGGTGAGGCGAAAGTCATTGCATAAAGGGGTTCCCGTGAGTCCAGCAGTGTGGGTCAGAGTAGGGTGGTAACCAGGACAGTGATCACGACAAGCCTGGAAGGCAACCCAATAATTGTCCTCCAAGAATGTGAATCTTAAAACAGCTATTCCATTGCTATATTAGGGCTCTGTACGAGCCCTGAGAAAAAAGTAGTAACATTACATGTATTTACCTCAAGATGCCACTCAATCAGAATAGACTCAGGCTGTAAACAGGTGGCTGAGCCATACCAATGCCTACCCTGCTTAGATAGTATACGCTCCTCTAATAAGCACATCACTTCTGTCCGGAGTCCGTTCTGTTGCGGACATGGGCAATGAATGGTCAAGGACTCTCACAGAAGAAAGGTCCATAGAGACAGGGTGAAGAGACAGGCAGCCAGCGCATCTTCTCACAATTTTGCAATTTGTTGCTCTGGTCTTTTGGTATTTGTTGCCTGGTGAGCTGCTAAGTGTGTTCATTGAGCATTCTTGCCCATTTCTGGAAAGGACCAAGCATGAAGAAGCATACAGTCTGAACGTGGTCTTACATGTAGGTTTGAAAAGGGGTTTCCACAAATACCTTTGGGCTAAATTGCAGTGTGGAGGTTTAAAACCTTTCACTGTGTGAATGACATCACTTGGTCAATTTGCTTCTCAACCCGCAGAACGTGAGGAAGTGTGTCTACAGTGACTCTGCCATGTCCATCTGCCTTAGCAGTCCCCATCCCCAGCAATAGCAGTGGCTGACACTCCCTGCTAATCAGAACGAGATCTCGCCTCAACAGGTAAGGCTTATGAGACAGCCTCAAAATTTGCTGAATGAATCATGGTGACTCTTGTCTTCTCCACCTCAAAATGTCTTGAGCATTTGGGTCTCTTCGGTACCGGTGCATTCTGTTATTCTCCCCTGGGAGGAAAGCAGAACCGAGGCTCTGCTGGGGAAGGGGGCAGGTGTTCAAATCTGTCCCAGGGTTGACATTGCATATGGAAGGCCGGTGGGAATGTAAGCGTCCTGGGACAGAAGAAAATGCCAGGCGTCACTGAACTAGCTAATCTAACAGACAAATGTGTGCTTCATGTTAAAGCATACCTGTGTTCTACTTTTATGGCTTCCTGCTAGGTCTGCAGTAGATATTTATCAAACCATACTAGGAACTGGTGATATTCAGAAGAGAAGACAGGGGGAAGGAGTGGGGGATGCTGGGAGCAGCATACAATGGCTGCTTTCAAATACTGGAGAGGGCAGGCTGCGAAGGAGCAGAGCTTCCACATGAACTAAGATACCCAGTAGCTTCCCTATTGCTTAAAGAATACATTCCCAACTACCCACCAGGCCTACGAAGCTCTATATAAGTTCTCAGAATCACTTGGTGATCTGGTTCTCAGAATCACTTGGAGAGCTTTTAAAAATATTGATGCTTGGACCCACCATGGGCCAATACCTGGGATGGGGGCCTGGGCATCTGCATTTTTTGCCTACAGAAGGCTGGGAACCTCTGCTGCCATCATCTGGCACCAGCCTACCTGCCGAGGTTTGTTCAGTGCTCTTGTCCCGTTGGCCTCGTTTCTGGAATAGTCCAAGCTCATTCCAACATCAGGGATTTTGCTTTTCCTGGCTCCTGTGCTTAGAAGAGTCTTCTTCCTGATTAAAGCTGGCTCATCAGCTCAAAATGTTGCCTCTTGGTGAGGACCCCCTGGCCCCCCTGTACTTATTTCTTAGGGTGGCCACAACAAAGTACCACAGACTGGATGGCTTAAAACTCTCACAGTTCTGGAAGCAAGAGGTTCAAAGTCAAAGGGTTGGCAGGGCCATGCTCTGTCTGGAAGCTCTAAGGGAGGATCTATTCCATATCTTTCTCGTAGCTTCAGTGGTTGACATCCTTCACATTGTCCCCTCTCAGCAAATATCTCTTCTCTTTTTATGAGGACGCCAGTCACATCCCTGTAAGAACATCCTTTTAGCTTGATTACGTCCACAAACGCCATATTCCAAATAAGATCATATCCATAGGTACCAGGACTTTATATTAGGACCTTAATATCATTTCAAGGGGGACACAATTCCACCCACAATACTCTCCATCCAAAGTAGCTTCGCCCCACATTTCTCTGGTCATTATTGCTGTACTTTGTCTTGACCGTGTCTGAAGCTATCCTGCCTATTTATTGGTTTATTCGTGTGTTAGCTGTCTTCGTCACTGAACATAAGCCCTGTGAGATGAGAAAACCTTGATTATCTGGAATGCCACTATGTCGACCATGTCTGAAAGGATGTATATTAAATATTTGTTTGGGTGAATGAAGCAGCACTAATGCTCAAAGAATAAAAAATTACAGAGGAGGGGCATGTGGGTGGCTCAGTCCATTAAGTGTCTGACTCTGGGTTTCGGCTCAACTCATGATCTCACCGTTTCATGGGTCCAAGCCCCGCATCAGGCTCTATGCTAATGGCGTGGAACCTCCTTGGGATTCTCTCTCTCCCTCTCTCTTTCTCTGCCCCTGCCCTGCTCACGCTGTCTCTATCTCAAAAGATAAATAAACTTAAAAAAAAATACAGAGAAGCAGATTTTAGTTCACCATGAGGAAGACTTTGACATAATTAAAGCCCACTCAAAATGAAGTACCTGCTGTTTTTTTTTTTTTTTTTTTTTTTTTTGTAATGAGTTCCCTGTCTTGGGAGAAGTTCTTTCCAAGGCTGGGTAATGTCTTAGCAGGGATGCTGGAGAGAGGATTCACATGTCAGTTCAGGAATGGATTTATGACCTCTAAGGACCTTTTAAATCCAGAAGTTCAATAATTCTATATTTGAGCAGAGACTTTTAAAACACACCGTGTCTCAACAAAATGTCTCTAATGGTGAAAACTTCAGGCAGGCGTAAGTTTCCCAGCACAGCCTCTGCCACGTGAAATCTTGTGACAGGCTTCAAATCACATTACGTTTGTAGCCTCGCTTATGTCTCATGAGTCTGTTCTTTGCATAGTTTGAATTTCTTCTTCTTTTATTTATTTATGATATTTGGGGGGGGGGAGCAGGGCTGGGCCCTTTCTATCTAAGAGAAAACAACGGAAGGAGATTGAACATTTCTGTTTGGGATCCCTTTAATGTCCTCAACTGAGGCTGTTACAATGAGATCTTGTATTAAGTTGGCCCTGTCTTAAGAAAGAACACCTTCTCTGTTGTAAGCGCTTGCTGCCAGGGGACTCAATGTTACCAGAGCAGTCAGCTTTGATTTGTGTATCAATAATGTCGTGTCAGTAGCCAGAGGGGATGGCATCAGGGCGTTCCAGATGCTTTTATTGGTGCTTTTGCTGGAGGATGATTTCAAATTAACTTCAGTCTCTTGGAAGACACCGAACAGGAGAATGCTATTTCCCATTTGTAAACAAAATGGTGAATAATTACGGGAGAACCCAAGACAGGCTGATTTCTAGGAAATGTCACGTCTGCAGATCTTAATTTTCTCCAAGCACTGGTGCCCTGTTCCTCCTTCTCCTGTTGCTTATATCCTCCCAGGTAGAATACTGAACAGGACCTGGTTACAGGGCGATCGGTAGCCTCACAGTCACTCAACAAAATAACTAGACTCTTCTGCTGCCGTTGTAACCACGGGGCAAGGATGGGAGGCTGGAGAAAATGGAGTGGGGGTTTTCAATGGTATTCTTTCAATGTAAAAGAAAAAAAAAAGTGCGTTTGTATGCGATGGCAAAAGTAATAGTAGATAAATTTTGAAGAATACTGAAAAGCAAAGGGATAAAACCACCAATTACCTGCGATTCTAGCTACTGTTTACCATTTCAGTGTATTTTGACTATTCTCTTCCTTCTTCCCTCCCTCCCTCCTTCTCTCTGTGAAATAACACTATTTTCTCACTTAATGATATAAAAGAGAGGCTGGCAAGCCTGTTCTATAAAACCAGCCATCAACGGCAAGAAAATGAAAGGGTGTGGCCATGTTCCAACCAAATCATTCACAAAAACGAGTGATGGGGCAGGATCTGTCCCCCGGCCATAGTTTGCAGACTCCTGGTACAGGATGATATTTTTTGCTCATCACTCATATTTTTCAACACCCTTTTTAAAGGTGCCACAGTATACCATCGGGTTGACACACTATCCTCTTTTAGACGGTCTATTGTTGCTGAACGTATAAATGGTTTCAGTTTTTCATTGTTATAAGTAATGCAGTAATGAACATTCTTGTGGCTAGATCTTTCAACACATTCTTGATTATTTCCTCAGTATACATTCATTAAAATGCCATTGATAAACCTGAGGTATGCACAAAGCCCTCACCGATTTGTTTCACCAAAGGCGTGCAGTTACACAGTCTGCTCCACACACGTAGGCAATTTTCTCGATGTTTTCCTAGTGTTGAGTGTAAATTCCACACGTCGTGTTATTAGGGACTCTGAAATTAGTCCCAGTGATTATTGTCCTACGGAGACAGGAGAGCAATAGCTAAAGAGGTGTTTCCTGTATCTTTGGGGTCATGAATATTTTGGGAATCTGCAAAAAATAAAGGCTAGTCTATGAAGGAAAGTGCACACCCCACAAAATTCTACCTGGCATTTCAGCGGGTTTCAAAGAAACCTAGGACAGTAAAGTTACAGTAAAACTTAGTCACCATGAAACTATCTACTTTCCTGGAAACACAAACCCACATGGGGTAAGGACTTATGCCTGTTTATCTCCTCTTTTTAGCCGAGTCTGTTGGATCTTTAGTTTTCCCGTTATGAATTCTTTAAATCTAATTTTAAACATTCTTATTTTTGTTTCCTAAATGCTATAATCCCAGTTGTGCAAAAAAGTGGAAAAAGAAAGAAGCGGGGGGTGTAGAGAGGTAGAGGAAGGGAGGGAGAGCAAAACAAATTATGACCAAAGTGAAAAGAACAAGAAAGGAAACAGAAGCAGGGGACAGGACGATGAAGACGATGTCACTGGTTTTGCTCCCATTTCTGAAGACTTGAGGACCATGTGACCAAGGCCCCAAGTCCCTGAACCAACTTGAGGCCTTTCCATTGGTGTTGACAGCCAAGAATCTGGCCACATCGTTCACCGGCATTTATTGAGTGTCAGGCCAAGCATGGCACCAAGAAGATTTTATGGGGGACAAATTCGCAAGCTCCATGGTCTGTCTGGTGACACAAATAAGGCATGCCACCTCATGGGGCCCTGGGCAGCAGTATGTTGGAGCACACGGGTCTCGATGTAAGTAGTCAGCTCAGCTCAATGTGCCGTGAAAGAACGTGGGCTCAACTGTACCAGCTAAATCCAAAATGCAGAGTTTTGTGTAAATCTCCCAGTATTAGAATGTTGGCAATGATCTTTTTTTAAAATTTAGATTCTAAAGAGCAAAAGGGGCACCCATCTGGGCTTCCACGGACCTACACGTAGCCCATAGGGAGAGATTTTGTGACCTCTGCAGTAAATAGACATACTGTCTTTCTCCGACTGACTTATTTCGCTCAGCACAATACCCTCCAGTTCCACCCACATTGTTGTAAATGGCAAGATTTCATTCTTTCTCACCACCAAGTAGTATCCCATCGTATATATTAACCACATCTTCCTTATCTATTCATCAGTTGATGGACATCTGGGCTCTTTCCATAATTTGGCGATTGTTGAAAATGCTGCTATAAACATTGGGGTGCATGTGCCCCTGGGCATCAGCACTCCTGTATCCTTTGGGTAAATTCCTAGTAGTCACTCGTACGTAGAACTTGAGACACTTAGCAGAAGACCATGGGGGAAGGGAAAGGGAAAAAATAGTTTCAAACAGAGAGAGAGGCAAACCATAAGAGACTCTTAGATGCAGAGAACAAACTGAGGATTGATGGGGGGAGGGGCGGAGGAGGGGAAAATGGGTGATGGGCTTGGAGGAGGGCACTTGTCGGGATGAGCACTGGGTGTTGTACGTAAGTGATGAATCACGGGAATCTACCCCCCTCCCCAAACCAAGAGCACACTCTATACACTGTATGTTAGCCAACTTACAATACATTATATTTAAATAAATAGACCTTTTGTGACATCATAGCCGACCCTCACTTTTAGTGCCATATTGGTATATTCTTGGGTAGGCATCCCTCAAGTTCTATATATTCTCTTGAATATGGTTATATCCTAGTGGACCATCTTTTTCTTGGTCATTTTCTTCAAGCAGCTAAAAATATAATGTGCCAAGAGAAAACACAGTGAAAATCGGAGCAAGTTGGCTTCTCTCCGAAGCACCTTCTCCTTCTACATCAACTTTACTGGGACATAATACATATACAGTCAAATGTACCCATTTTAAGTGTACAGTTTTATGAGTTTTCAAGAACGTATATGCCTCTGCAACAGCAAAGGCATAGAACACTTGGAGCACACCAAGAAATTCCTGGTGCCTCTTTATAATTAATTCCCTTTACTCCGAGCTCTTTCCACAACCCTAGGCAAACACTGAACTGCTTTCTGTCACTTTACTTTTGTCTGTTCTGAAAATTAACTTCATGGAATCATTCAGCATGTATTTTTTTTTGTTCTGACTTTTTCACTTAGCATAATGTTTTTGAGATCTATCCGTGTCTAATAAGTTTCTTCCTTTTTAATCCTGAGTGGTATGGATTTGTTCGTTACGTGGATATACCGCCATGCTTTTATCCATTCGTTTGTGGATGGACAGCAGGATTGTTTCTAGTTTGTAGGTGATCGTAAGTAAAGGTGCCGGGAGCATTTGTATATACATCTTTGTATGGACGTACACGTTCCTCTCTGTTAGGTAAATACTTGGAAGTAGGAGTCCTGGATCACCTACTAAGCTAAATTTAATGGGAAATTGCCAAAACGTTCTTCAAAGTGGTTGCACCATTTTAAACTCCTGGCATTAAAATTTGAGAGTTCCAATTGTTCCACATCCTTATCAACACTTATTGTTGTCAGTCACTGTATTTTAGTGATTCTTGTGATGCAGCACTATAGAGTTGTGGTTTCGGATTGCATTTAAGTCCATCTGATCTGTATGTGTATTCTTATGTGAATACCGTGCTGTCTTGATCATAGTATTTGTACACACAGTCCTCAAAGCAGATAGTGTAAGACTTCCAAGTTTGTTCTTCATTTTCTTTTTTTTTTAAGTTTGTTTATTTTGTGTGTGTGTTTGTGTGTGTGTGTGTGTGAGAGAGAGAGAGAGAGAGAGAGAGAGTGCACCAGGGAGGCACAGAGAGAGAGGGAGAGAGAATCCTAAGCAGGCTGCATGCTGTCAGCACAGAGCCCAATGTGGGACTCGATCTCACAAACCGCGAGATCATGATCTAAGCCCAAGCCAAGAGCTTAACCAACTGAGCCACCCAAGCACCGCTGTTCTTCATTTTCAAAATTATTTTGGCTATTCTAGGTTATTTAGGCTGTTATCCATATTTCCATATGGATTTTTAAATCAGTTTATCAATTTCTGCAAAAGCCTGGTGAGATTGTGAATGGGATTGCATTGACTCTGTGGGCCATTTTAGGGAGAACTAACATCTTAACAATATTGAATCATCTGATCCATGATCCTGTGTGCCTTTCCATGTATTTAGGTCTTTTTTTTTAAATATTCTCTGCAATATTTTGTATTTGCAGCATACAGTTCTTGCAAATATTATTTTAAATATACTCCTACATATTTCATAGGTTGTGATGCTATCGTAAATCATACTTTTAAATATCATTTACCAATTCTGCGTTGATCGTATCTAGAAATGCAACTGTTTTTGATTATCAACCTTGTTGCCTGTGACATTGATAAATTCATCAATTAGTTCTAGCAGCTTTTTTGTAAAGTTCTTAGGATTTTCTCTGTTCATGATTATACCATCTACAAATAAAGACAGTTCAAAATTGTCCTTCCTAGGAAAGGCTTTTATTACTTTTCTTTGACTTATTGCACTAAGACTCCAGGACAACTAGGACGGAACTGGTAGATCAGACCTCATTGCTTTATTCTTGATCTTGGGGGGAAAGTTTTCAGCCCTTCCCCACTTGGCACAAATGGTGGAAGTTTTCGGTTGTTCTTGGTACCCTTTTCAGGTGGAGAAAGTTCTTCCTATTGATATTTTGCTGGAAATGTTTATCATGCACTGGTATTGATTTTAGTCAAATACTCTTTCTGCATCTGTTTTGCTGGCAGTATTTTCCCCCTTTATTCGGTTACATGGTGAATTCTATCAATTTTCAAATAGTAAACCAACTTTGCTTTTCTGGGATTAAGTGCTCCTTGGTCATGATGTTTTTCTTCTTCTACATCTAACAATGGATTCTATTTACAAGTACTGGTTAAGAATTTTTGTGCTTGTGTTCAGGAGGTATTCATTTGTAGTTATTTTCTCGTGTTGTAACTGTCTGCTCTTGGCATTATGTTATTGATGTCCTCAAAAAATGAGGTAGCAAATGTTCTCTGTTTTCTGAGCGTGTATAATATTAGTAGTATTTATTCTCAAAATATCTTATGGAATTTATGAGTGAAACCATCTGGGCCTGGAATTGACTTTATGAGAAGAGCTGTAATTATAAAATCAAGTTTTTTTTAAATAGATTTAAGGTTATTTTGAATTTCTAGTTCTTTTTATGCCATTGTTGGTAATTTGTGTCTTTCAAGTATTCAGCTCTTGATTTCTAATATCATTCTCTAATAAGAAAAATGAAAACCCTGTAGAGAAATATTTAAAAATCTTTAAAAAATTATATATATGTAATATATATAATTTTTATTTATTTTATATATAATATGTATAATATATAATTTTTATTATATATAATAGAAATTTTATTTTATATATGTTGTATACATAATTTTTATTTATTTTTATATAAAATATATTTGTATATTTTTATTTATTTACATATATATATATATATATATATAGACTAGCAAATTTCAAAACTAGAAAATTTGGGTGATCTGACAATCTGACAGGAATGGGTCCATATTCTTCCTTAGCCACAATCAGCTGGAGGTGAGTAGAGACTCCCCCCCGCCCCTTTAGAAGAAGCAACATCTTCTGTGTGAACCAGGCACCATGGCTCACAGACTCTAAGTATGGGCCTCATTCATTTACATCAGTAATTTCCAACTGGGGACAACTCCACCCTTTGGGGGGACATTGGCGGTATCTGGAAATATTTTTGATCGTCCCATAGGGCTCTGGGGGGTACTACTGACATCTAGTGGGTAGAGGCCAGGGATGCTGTTAAACATTCTACGATGTACAACATAGCCCCACAAACAAGTCTTACTTGTCCCAAGACATCAGTGGTACTAAAAATCAGAAATCCTGAACCTGGCCCCTCTAAGAATGTGGGTTAGCATTTCCAGCAATTTCTGTAAACCCAGGCAAGAAGACTAATATAAGTAGTTTCCAAAAAGCTAGTCTTTACTCCTCTATGCTTCTCTGAGAAGATCGGGCAGTGAGACCCCATGCCAAAGTGCAGCAGCAGCATCTAATATTGGGACACATGTTCTGTGCCAGGCACTAACCAAGTGAGGTGACATAGCCAAACTCCCGTAAGGCTCTCAACAACTTTTCAAAGTAAGTATCATGATGATGGAATTAAAGTTACATTGTTATTGTTGCAGATGACAGAAACACTTCTCAAACAGACTTGGAGCAGAAACCTCTTTTATTAGCACAAGTATAGATCTTCCTCAACTTCTGATGGGGTGACCTCCTGATAAACCCATCGGAAGTTCGAAATGTAGTCAGGCTGATGTGCATTTACTACACTTAACCTACCATCCATCTCAGCTCCGCCTAGCCTGCCTTGAATGTGCTCGTAACACATACATTAGCCTCCAGTTGGGCAAAATCATCTAACACAAAGCCTGTTTGATAATCAAGTGTTGACTGTCTCACTTGATGTCCTGAATACTGTACCGAAAGTGAAAGACAGAATGGCGAATGGGTGCGGGATGGCTGTCGGTGTATCGGTTGTTGACTCGGGGGACCATGGGGCTGATGGGGAGCTGTCACTGCCCAGTATCACAGGAGAGGATCAGCTCACATACCGTTAGCCCAGGGAAAGGTCCAAATTCAGACTCCCAAAACTGGTTTCTGCTGAATGCATATCGCTTTCGCACCATTGTAAGGTCGAAAAATTGTTAGTCAAACCATCATAATTCGGAGACTGTATTTAGATGCTGGAACAAGACAGCCTGGGTTTAAACACTAGCACTGTTCTTACTAGCCCTGTGACATGGAACAAGTCACTACTACTCTTCGGACCTCTGTTTTCTCATCTGAAAATGGAATACTAAGAACATGCTCCTCACTGTATTATTTTGAAGACTTTTTTAAAAAGTCAATGCCTGAAAAGTGCTCACAACAGTATCTGGTGCATAGTAAGAGCTCAGTAAATGTTAGTTATTGTTATGGTATTAATTATTATTATTATTATTATTAGTTATTGTTCTTCCTCCTCTTCCTCTCCTCCCCTCTCCTCCTCTTCTTCTCTCTTCCTCCTCCCCCACCACCTCCCCCTCCTCCTCCTCCTTCCCCTTCTTGTTTGAGTAAAAACTCAGGCGATCAACAGGAGTGATAGTTCTGAGTGTTCAAGGCATTTCATCAAATCTCTTGCTGTCACCCTCTCATTTGTTCTCAGCTTTTACTTCCTCTGTTTCTTAAGCCCTCTCCCAAGTGTTGACAGCCATGAACATGTTCATATTCTAGAAGCTCAGCAAAAGCTGTAAGTTCCAGAAAAAGGCCAGAGCTACTCCCGTTGGCCCGGCTTGCGTTATCCTTAAACAAATCCATGTCACTGGGGTGGGGGAAGTGCCTGGGTTAAGTGTCCACCCCTGGGCTTGGTGAAGGAGTCGGCCTCTCTCGTGCCACATGCACTGAGAGTGGGGAAGGCTGACTTCCCAAAGGAAGATAATCCCTTTTTGGTTTCATGAAGGAGAAGGAATCTGAGCAGGCAAAAATGATAGCACTACAACTATTTCCAGTTTACGGAAAACTGTCTCTGTAAGACGAAGGAATTTTCACAAGGAGACAAAGCTAGTAAGTGTAGGAAGAATGCAATTCCTGACTTCTTAACATTCAGGAACAATTCAGTATTAGGAAAACCTGTATTAATAGATCAAAAGAAAAATGTGTCACCATAGATGCTGAAAGGCTTTTGATAGAAGTCAATATCCTTTCTTGATAGATAATCCCTTCTAGCATTAAACTTAAAAAGCAGTGGGACAGACTGTGAAGAAAATGACTTTAAATTGTTTCTAAGGGACTTAGAAGAAGACTTTTAAAAAATGGATATTGGCATGATTTTCATTTTCACAAGCAAACCTATATATTTAACATGGCTTCAGTAGAAATGCTATCACTTTTTTTTGAGCTGGAAGATCTAATTGTAAAGCTCAATAAAAAGTGTATGAATAAAAAGTGTCAGGGAAATTCAGCAACATATTCTAACACTACAATGACGAAACCATGGTTCTGGTGCAGAAAAAACACATCAATGCAACAGAATAAAGTTAGAAAATAGGCACAAATAGCTATGGAAATTTATGGCGTAAAAGAGCGACGCCAACTTCATTTTGGAAAAGATTGATTCTTCAATAGGTGATGCGAAGACATCTGAATAGCTATTTGAAAACAAACAAACAAAAGGAATCCTACCTCACTCCATTAAAACTTACACTAGATGTTCAAGCATGTAAATGTAACTTACTAAGTGAAACCTGTTATGTCCTAGAAAATATGGAAGAATTTTTTGCCACAGAATAAAAAATCTCTTGCTCTTGGCCAATGTAATCACATCGAGGTGAAGTTGTGAGAGATTAAGATGGGCCCTAACTCAATGACTAGTGTCCTCGCAAGAAGAGGGAAATTTGGATGCACAGACGCTCATGGAAGAAGGCTGTGTGAAGGCAAAGTCAGGCATTGGAGATGCTACCACACCAACGTTCGCCAAGGATTGCTGGTAACCATCAGAAGCTGGAAGAAGACGGGAGGATTTTCCCAAGAGCCAATGGAGAGAGCATGACCCTGCCACCATCTTGATTTGGAACTTCTACCCTCCAGACTGTAAGGGAATAAATTTGATTGTTTGAAGCCACCCAATTGTGGTTAATTTGTTATGTCAGCCCTAGCAAACTAATACAAATATTTATAAAGAATTGGCATGGGGAGAAAGATGCCAAAAACAAAACTAAGGCAAATGGGAAACATAGTTGTAACTCATGTGACAAAGGACAAGTTTCCTTACCAAGAAATCCTGTAAATCAGTATTTTTCAGAAAATCAGCCACTTCATAGGAAATGAGCACATGAAGTTATGTAATGAAGTTATTATAGCTTTGTCGAGAGAAATAAATCATTTACGTGGGACCCACATAAAGTGATACTCTAGTGAGTGGCCTCAGATCTCCCCTTTCACCCTCCTCAAGACCACACATGGCATCTTATCATATTCTTCCTGATTGCTTTAGTGACTAAGTAGCTTTTGTTGAAGCATTTTTAAGGAAAAGAAGGAATCACATCCACATACCATGTACTGAAACATCATTTTAAAAATCTCTCTTCAAATCTTTCTTTCCTCAAAGTTCTACTCAGGGGACCATGTTTTCTAGTCTTCCTGGCCTTTTCTTCTGGCCTATGTAATTCCCAATGCTGCCTTTCAACTATTTTCTATTTCCCCTAGTAACCTAGCTCTCAGCTTGCATAACAGCCAGCAAAATAAGCTTAGCAGTTAGCTGGTCCATCCTTCGAAAACCTTCAGGGGCCAACCACTGTCATACTCATGGGGTTTCATTGATCCAGTCACGTTGCCTTTTCTTGGAGCAGAGAAGCAGGGGAGGACTCTGCTGCTAAGAAACGATATCTTCCCCCAGACAGCCACCAATCAAGGCTGGCTTCCTGGGTGCATAACCCGGGCAGCTGTACTGGGCCCACACTCAGAAAGGCCCCACACTTGGTTTTAATGCTCTGTTGTCACTATTTTGAAATTTTTGATCAAGGGGCACCACATTTTCACTTGCACTGAGCCGCACAAAGCATATAGCCAGTCCTGACAAAGAAACTATTCAGTAGGTGTGCCTGGCTGGCTCAGTTGGTAGATCGTAAGACTCTTGATCTTGGGGTCATGAGTTCGAGTCCCATGCCGGGTGTAGAGATTACTTAAAAAAATTTTTTTTTAAAAAGAAACTATGGAATAAATGGATATTATTATTCTTACTCAAAGCACAAATGTTTTATCCTCTGAATGGCCAAGAGATAGAGCCTCTCAGATCTTGGTGTTAAAAAAAAAAAAAAAAAGCAAGAGGCAAGTGGGGAGAAGAGAAAAAAAAATTAGCTTCATGAACTCAGAAGCCAGGAAAGCTGGCACCATTGCCTTTAGCAAGATGCTATCTGACATCTTTTGGCTGAATGCATCCTTTCATGGGGTGATTAAACAGCAAATATCTCTGAGTAGCATAATGTTTATTAGACATTGCTCTGTTAGGGCAGCTTGTGTTTTCCTTGTATTCTGTTTCCGTGTTCAAGTGTGTACAATTTGTTGATTTAAATAAAATTTAAAATAAGCCATGCTGCTTGAAGACCTGCTGACAGGGCCTCGTGGAAAACTTCGAGAGATTTTTTATTAGGAAACAATTCTGTTTCTGTGTCATGATTTTCTGCACCGTGCCTCCCCTCCAGCCGCTCCCCTGCTCTTAGCCGTGCAGTTCAGCAGCCCCAAACCACTGTTTCTACTTTTTGGAATGTTCTTCTGGCTCTCTGAAATATTTCTATCCATGAGGCAAGGGTTCTGTTTGTCCTCCCCCCCTAACCCCCGCCATCGTCCCCCAGGTTACTGGAGAAAAGGGACACGCTTGCCCAGGACAAGGACCATGAGTAACACATACGAGACGTTTTAGATTTTTCTGTGATGCTAATCATCCATTCATTCAATATTTTGATTAAAAAAAATTAATAGATGGCAAAGTATGGAGAAATGAATGCTCTTTCAGGCACTGGATAGAATACTGATGTTGCTTTAACATAAAATCACCTATGATCTTGACGAAGCCATTCGCTCCTCTGCTTGGAGCCTAGAGAAACCTTCACACAAGGCACAAGGGCACTTGTGTAAGGATGTAAGTCACATTCATCGGGGGAAGTACAGTGACTGGGAGAAACCCGTATGTCCATCAGAAAGCGATGGCTACATAAAGTATGAAGGAGAAAATGGGGTGCAGTGGTTTTAAAACCAGTAAGAACAGGGCACTTGGGTGGTGTAGTCAGTCAAACGTCCGACTCTTCCTTTCGGCTCAGGTCACGATCTCGCTGTTCCGTGAGTTTGAGCCCCGCGTTGGGCTCTGTGCTGACGGCGTGGAGTCTGCTTGGGATTCTGTCTCTGCTTCTCTCTGCCTCTTCCCTGCTTGTGCCCTCCCTCCCTCTCAAAATAAATAAATAAATTGAAACAAGTTTTCTGAAAAGAATAAGAAGGATCCCTGTGGGCCCCCATATACAAGTCCTCAAGACATATTTTTGAGGGGGAAGAGAAGCAAGTTGCAGAAACAGGACTTAACCAAAGGAGGCCTTTTTTAACCACCACAAGGTTCTAAAAGCACAAAACAGTATTTCGTACGTTGCACGCGCACAGACATGTGCATGAAAATCTTCGGAAAATCCCAAGAGAAAGCAAAGTGATGCAGAGGTTACCACACTAAGGGGGAGGCATCATGGAGAGGAAGGTGCTAAATGGAATTTCATTTGTATCTGTGACACCATACTTTGCAGGAGATTTTATGCCTTTGTTATTACGTAACGACCAATTAATATTTTTAACTGGCACAAAAACGTGTCCGTTATAAAATTCAAGGAATTCTGTTCAAGGAGTCCAAATTCAAGGAGTTAATGTTACCTACGTAGTTCCTAAATTAAATACTTTACGTATCGAATACACGTTATAGGCACATAGGCTTTATATGTGACACAGTATCCCTGTATTTCTTCATATGGAATTTCGAAGATTCTTGATTCCAAAAGTACATTTGAAACTGTTGAAATGAATGTCTACCCTGGGACAAAATCTGCCCTGGGCTGCAGGGCATGGCTGTGACCAAGCAGGGGTGGGGGCCCCGGCCTCAAAGAGCTTTTAGTCCTGTGCAACCCTTGACAGAACGGTGGCAGAGAGACCACTGCATGAGCCCCAGGGAAGCAGAACTTGCAAACACGAGGCACGGGAATCGGCAATTTTCTTGAGCTTCCTTGAAACTTGGTACACGCACCAGCTCTCAAGCGCTCCCGGTGGCTAGTCAAAGCTTCTGGTCGTTTCCCCACCCCCTAACACATGATCCTAGGTGGCTTCTTCACAGAATTGCCCTTTTCTTACTCATTGCTTCACTTGCTTATCTTTCTGCCCCACTGGACGCCTCATGGGGAGAGTCCAGGTGCCTCTTGTTGGCATCGCCCCGCACCCAGCCATACGCCTGGCACTTCGCTATCTCGTAAACCTCCAGCTATCACTCACGTGGGTGCGTGAGTGAGTGAAAGCTGAATGGATTCATTCCCTTCTATCTCCTAGAGATGGAGGTCCCTTAGTGCTATTTTACCACCTCCTGTCATACCTAACGTTTAATTTAGAGAAGAAAATGATGTAAATGCTTAGAATTGCCATTCATTAAGAGCCCTACTGTGTACTTCCTGCTGTATAGGATTTGGTTTTCCCGTTACCCTTGCTACAGAGCGAATCACCCCAAATTTGGTGGCCTAACACAACCATTCTCCTATGCTCTCAGACAGTGTGGGTGAGGCAGCTGGATAGGGCACAAGGGGGGACTGGTCTCTGTCTCACAGTGCCTAGGGGATCCACTAGGAAGGCTGGAACACTAGGGGTGACTGGTGGTTAGGAGCTGAAATCATCTGGGTGTCTTGTCTCCCATGGCTGATGGTCAATGCTGGTTGCTGGCTGGGACTTCAGCTGGGTTTATGGATAGTAACAACCACACGTGGCTTCTCCACGGGGCTGCATGGGCTTCCTCATGGCATGGCAGACTCAGGGTATTTGGACTTCTTACTTAGGGTCTAGGTGTGAATGCCAAGTGTGATGCAGAAACTGCAAACTTTTACGACCCATACTCAAAAGGCATACGGATTCACTCTTGCCACCTTCCATTGGTTACAAGTGAGCCGGAAATCTGCCCAGACTCAAGGGAAGGAAAATTAGACTCTACTTCTGGATAAGGCAGTGGGTATGTTCTAGAAATCATGGCACGGGAGATGGTTTCACGGCCATCTTCAGAAAACACAATCTGCCATACCTTCCTAAAATCCCTCAAATAGGTGTGAATAATCCATTTTGTAGATGAGGGAGCAGGTGCAGAGAATACATAATTTGCTCAGAGTCAAACAGCTAGACAATAAGTGTCTGAGCAGGGATTCAAACTCAGGTCTGCTCGTCCCCAGAGCTCCCTCTCCCCAAACCTCAGTGCTGTCACATCAGGTGGAGATTATATTTATGTGTTTCATCCTTTCCTGATTGTTTGTCAGGGAGACATATCCAACTCCCCGGTGTTGCCTTACGTAGAGGTTGTGTCTTCTTGCAATTTACAAACGGTATTAACTGGTCCAATAACCTGAGCTTCAGTAGTTAATAGGCAGGCATTGAAATGAGTCCCCTCTGAAGGTCCAGAGCAATTGCTATTAAGAGACCAGACTTGGAGCAGAGTTTGCAACTTCAGGATAGCAGCTCATCCACAGCGATTGTTGACCCTGGTGAAAAATGATCCTCCCCCTTTGTGACACAATTATTTGGGTATTTACCACAAAGGGCCTTAACTGGGCCTTTTTCGATCAGAAAAGAAGAAATAAGCTGAGATGGGGGGGGGCAGAAATAGCTAAATTTAAATGTAACTGCTCACATTGTTTTGTCCTTAGATGGATGGTAGGTCTTTCTCATTATTCACCAAGCACAGACACGCTACCAAGAGCGATCTGGCAACTTGTGAAGATAAATCACAACCAGGATGGCTGCCGTCACTGTCACAGTTGAGAGCGTGGCTCTGGGGGCTGAGTGTGGGAGGAAATACGTGCACTGGCCCCACTGGGGCAGAGGCAGAGAGAAAAAGGAGGACCCGGAGAAAGGAAAACAGAAGAAAAGCAATAAAAATTCCATGTCTCCCTCTATGTTGCTCCCAAGTGCCACGCTTTTGAGAGAACTAATGTTTTTGTGAGTCCTCAACAGGTCAGGGAGAAGACAGATGGCAGGTTGCTGAGGCAGGCTGGGAGGGAGGTTATGGATGTAACCATCCAACAAGAAGAAAACACAGATTCAATATGTAGCTCAGGAGACACTGGACGCTCAAGAGCGTCCAGACACTCTAAGAATCTGAAGGGAGTTGTATTTTCAAGATATTTTTAGACACAATCTTTTACACAAGGCACAAAGCTGAGATCCTCCCAAATTGTCTTTGTCTATTCTATTTTTACAACCTACATTTTTTTGCGCTGATAAAAGCAACATCTTCTAATAATATAAATTTTAGCAAATATAGAAAAATGCATAAACCCCTTAATCTTTTCATCCAGGAGCCACCAATATAAATATTTTGTTACGCAGCTTTCTGGTGCTTTCTTGCGTGTTTAGGCACGTAACTATGTGTATTGCAAAAGTGGGCTCGCGTGAAATCTGATATTTTGTGACCTACATTTTGCCCTTCATATATCATCAGTGACTTTATGTGTCGCTGAGTAGACATTTACCTGATCATTTTTAAAAGATGCACGATTTTCCCTGGTAATATTATCTAACCAATCTGCTATTCACTGCATGGCGAAGGTTGCGAATTGTTTTATTGTAAATAAAAGTATATGAACATCTTGGCATATATACCTTGGGGTGTTTATTTGCCCGTTTGCTCTGGATACGTCTCAAAGTGGATTTTTGCTAAGAAAAGTGAGGCACATTATTAATGCGTTTTATACATACTGTTAAATTGTTATCTTGATGAGGGGCGCCTGGGTGGCTCAGCTGGCTAAGCGCCTGACTTGATTTCGGCTCAGGTCATGATCTCACAGTTCGTGAGTTCGAGCTGCGCGTCCGGTTCTGTGCTGACCACACGGAGCCTGCTTGAGATTCTCCCTCTGCCCTCCCCCTCTCTGTGCCTCTACCCCACTCACTCTCTCTCTTTCTCAAAATACGTAAATAAGCATAAATAAGCAATAAGAAAATTGTTATCTTGATGAGCTGTACCAAGAGTTATCCAAGTCGAAGCTAGAAGTTAATGCAATTTGCATCTTTTTCTTTCTTTGTTTCTCCTTCCTGTCTCTTCCTCTCATCCCTCCCCTTGCCTCTTTCTCTTCTCAGTGGTGAATCAGTACCTACTATTGGTGAAGCAGTTATATCATGTGCTTTCCGATGAGGGCGTGGGTCCAGCAACCGTGGCCTGTGGGCCAATCTAGCCCACCATCAGCTTTCGTTCAACCCATGAGCTAAGAATACTGTTTATATTTTTCATGTTTGATTTAAAAAACAAGAATAATACATCATGATACATAAAATTATAAAAAGTTTAAATTTCAGGGTCCATAAATAAAGTTTTACCGAAACACAGCCACTCCCCTTTGGTTTACATATTTTCTATGGGTGCTTTGGCCCTAAAACAGCAAAGCTGAGTAGTTGGGACAGAGACCGTATTTGGCCCACCAAGCATCAGAAGTTCAACGGTGGCGGGCCATCTGGGTGGCTCGGTCAGTTAAGCGTCTGACTTCGGCTCAGGTCATGATCTCATGGTTCATGGGTTTGTGCCCTGCATTGGGCTCTGTGCTGACAGCTCGGAGCCTGGAGCCTGCTTCAAATTGTGTCTCCTGCTCGCTCGCTCTCTCTCTCTCTTGAATAAATAAACATTAAAAAAAAGAGAAAAGAAGTTCAACAGTAGCCCGACACTACGTCACAATGCCTCTGTCATGCATCCTCACTTCATCTCATCATGTAGGCTTTGTACCGTCTCCCGGCATCACAGGAAGGGTGAGTACCGTACAATAAGATATTTTGAGAGACAAAGAGAGAGGCCATATTCACATAACTTTTATTACAGCATATCGTTCTATTTTATAATTATTAGTTATTGATGTTAAGCCCTTACCGCGCTTGATTTACAAATTAAACTTTATCATAGGCATGTAGGCGTCTATATATCTATATATTTATATCTCTATCTCTATATCTATATCTCTATATCTATATATCTCTATCTCTATCTCTAATCTCTATATCTCTATCTCTATTATCTCTATCTCTATCTCTATCTCTATCTCTATCTCTATCTCTACCTATGACAAGATATTCAATACCTGACTCAAGAGGAACGCGAGTTAAAATTTTACCAGGACGTCATTTTTCCTTTCCCAGTTTGCACACGTCACAGAGTTTGACAAAACCCTCTGGGGGTGAGAGTATGGGTAATAGGCCTTCTCATTTATGACGGATGGCCATCCAAATTCTGCAACCTCTGTGGAGGACAATTTGGCAATATTTATCAAAGTTATAAATGCACTGACCCTTTGCCCCAGCCAGCCCCCTTCTAGGCATTTATTCCACAGACACCCTCCCACGTGTGGGGGATGACTTGTATTGAAGGTTATTTAGTGCAGGGTTGTTGGGAAATTCCCTAAATGCCTCCAGGTTCAGAAAACTTAATGAATAATTTATGCTGTGACCACATACTGGAGCGTATTACATTTGTTTTTGTTTTTTTGAAAGACCAAGTTCTTTATTAGCTGATCTGGAATGATCTCCACGATAAAAGACTTTAGGATTAAAAAAAAAGGTGAAAAACGGTGTGTATGATATGTTACTGTTTGTGTAGAAAAGAAGAAAAAAGAGCGTTTGTGTACATGCACGCACTTAGATGTGGGTGCGTTTGTTTGTATAGGAAATCATATCCGGTGACCGCGAGATTTGAGAGAGGGGTTGCAGGACAGCCAAGAGGGGAGGTGGGAGGAAGCCTTCTGCTCCGAATGACTCAACTTTGAGTGTAGAACAACTGGGTGGCTATGTTATCAATCCCAACACTGAGAAGAAAGAAAGAGAAAGAAAAGGTCAGGAGAGGAAGAGAGAGAGAGAGAGAGAAAAGTCAGTCCTGGACCAGATCGAATAAACAAAGCTGCTCATGGTAACAAGGCTAAGTATCTCCAACTTCCCCAGTGGTTATAACAAAGTAAGAAAATTAGAGAGACAAGCCGCAGCCTCTTGCTTCTTTCATGAGGCTCCCGGTTTCTCTGATGATTCTGCAGTAATTAGAGAGAGCCGATCCAAGCCTCTAAGCCTCTTCTCTCTGCCTACCCAAGGGACGGATCCCACCACCTGCACGGCCATCTAGAGAGAACCTGCCAGATTCTTCTTCCTGGCAGAAGGGAAGACACAGCCCTGTTCCTGGGGAGGGCTCTGTGAGGTTGATTGCTGTAGCAGCTACTGTCATAGCTCACTTCAGCAGAAAGGATTAGACTGTCCTGAATATGTCAATCAGATATCAAAGATAAATGAAGTTTGAAAAAATAAAATGTGCGATTTATTTTTAAAAAATAGTCTTTGGGAGACACCCAGAATGCACTTTGAAAAATCTAAGGGAAATATGTCAGGAAAACAAATCTGAGCTCCGCTGTCCAACTTTAATTTTTCACTGATAACACTCAAGCAGGCTGCAGCCCGGCCAATAAATAAAGATTCTCTCTTTCTTAATGGTCTCCAATTTCCATCTGCGGGGATGGAGGGCCTGAACGTGCTCTTGCCCCCACCTCCCCGTTCCAGGTGCCCTGGGTGCTAATGAGCTGGCACTGGTCCCCAGTGCTCTGCCCCAAGGACATCCTATCCCTGCAGCTCCAGAAAAGGCATTCACCAAGGCATCTGCTAAGCTGCCTTGGCATTGCTCACCGGTTGGGCTTGGTGATGTTTGGGGTTTTAATTCACTTTACTAAAATTGCCTTTCATTCACTTGGTGACAGGTAGTTATTTGTTTTCAGGGTTCCGTTTGACATTTATTGTTAGCGCAAAACACTAATAATAATAATTAGCGCCTTTTTAGAGTTGTCTGGGGTTTTCGTGCTGCCGCATTGTTACTGTAAAACATCCCGATGCTTTGCTGTATATAAGATAGTATGATGGTATTTAAATGTAACAAAGGGGTTTATTATACTCAGGCCAGATTGCAGTATCTCTGAGCCCCCCTCCCCCATGAGTAAGCCAAGACTTAATATCCTCTAAACTTGTCTGTAATGCTAATACCTATCTTTTTTTTTTTTTTTTTTAAAGTAGGAAGAAAACCTCACCCAGCCATGCATGGTCTGTTTGTTTGTTTGTTTTTAGACACAAGCAGACAAATCTACAAATTATTCTCTAGAACTAGGTAGCCGCAGGCTACATGTGGCCCGTGGTACATCATTAGCTGACTTCTGTTCTAGAATATTCTTTGGATGTCTCTGTGAATACTACATGTATTATTTAATTCTCACTGCTGGATAGATCTCAAAGACCAGCTCTCTGGTCACACATCTAGGTCTGTAATCCTGGGAAAGGCACTCTCCTGGAATGTCTCTGTCATGTCTCTGTCCCCTGTTTCCAAAGAAAGCTGACAGATCTGAGCCAATGGAGGTTAGTAATAAAAAAGAATAAGCATGTTGGACAAAGCAACCAAATTAATAAGGAAAGGACGAGGGTGAATCTGCTTTTCCTTTCCACTAAATCTACCCTCATTAAATGATACAGGGAGAGTTTCTTGGGCTTTGAAGTGGGACTTCCATGGCAATGTCATGGTGAAGTGCAAATCACATGGTGACCAGTGTCAGGGTCGAATCCTAGTTCTGACATGCACCTCGCCCATCTAAGTGAGTCCAAGAAATCAGAGGTGGGCAGGCCTCAAGGTCTGGACTGGGCGCATCCCAGGTTTGCTTTCTACTTAGAAGATGTGTCCACGTAACAGAGACTATACCCTCCAAGGTCCAGGCTGACCAGCTCAGAAGTGGCTCGTGCTTCTGTAATCACACCATTCAGATAAGTGGCTCCCTCCATATATGGGATGGAAGAAAGGGCAGAAGTTCTCTTGGCTTTTCCGAAAGGCCTGAAATTCCTTTTCTGTGAGTCAAAGTGGGAAGGCTGGAGAAGAGGAAACATCTCTGAATCATTGACCATAATCCAATGGATTATCTCAAATCTCCCACCAGATACAGACCCCCTGCCACGACTGTATGGTTACCTCTAACTGATCATTTTAAATTTGAGTTCCATAAGCCAGGAACATCTGAGCAGGAAGCAGATAGTGCGGTTAGGTAAAATCAAGGACAAAGGCAATTTTCTCTGTGGCTATTTCTACCCAGTTCCGGATGAAAGATGAGCCTCCAATATGTCCCCTGCCAGAGTCCGTCAAGGCTAGAATTGAGACTGAGTACCAAGAATGTGCTTGGGATGGGTTGGTTCTTTGCAATCAGACACCCAGAGTTCATGCTCCGGAGTTACCACTTGTTAGCTCTGTGACTTTTACTCTCCTCATCTGAAATACGAGATAAAAATATCATCCACGCTGATGTTACCATGAGAAATATATGAGATCACAGATAATAGATATCAAGCAATGGGTGCATAAATTGACACATAGCATGTGCACAGTAAACCGTTGCGGCAAAAAGTACGTCCTACGTCCTGAGTTTAACTTGTTCGACAAACACCATTATATTGGTTAACCACACAAGGTAGGAGTCAAAGTCTCGTTTTTTAGCTCATGAGAGTGAGGGCCAGAGTAGTGAAATCACCTAGACAAGAGCACAGAGCTAGTAAGGGCCAGTGCTCAGATCTGGATGCAGACATACATTCTTTCTCTTTAGCTGTACTAGTTATTCTGGAGAACCACTTAAAAGGAGTTTTTGTGGGGCACCTGGGTAGCTTGGTGGGTTCAGTGTCTCGCTTCGGCTCAGGTCATGATCTTGCGGCTCGTGAGTTCAAGCCCCACATCGGGCTCTGTGCTGACAGCTCGGAGCCTGGAGCCTGCTTCGGATTCTGCTTCTCCCTCTCTCTCTGCCCCTTCCCCACTCACACTGTGTCTCTGTCTCTCTCTCTCAAAAATAAGTAAACATTAAAAAAAATTTTTTTAAAGGAGTTTTTGCAAGTATCCCTTTGTCCCATTTTCCCAAAAAAAAAAAAATCCCTCCTGTCCTTCTAAGCTGGACCTGATGCTGCCTCTGTGATGCTCATTCCACCTCAAGGACCACTGTGCAAACTGATGTTGCACAAGGACGCTTGCTTTGAGCAGCAGCTTGGTGGCCAAGAGTGACCCAAAGTCAGGTGGTGAGGAAATCCTGGCTTCCTGTGCTAGAGGGAAAGCTTCCAAGCCAAAGATCGTCTTCTCTCCACAATCACTCAGAAAATGTCCTTCTTTCTACCAGCTGTACCAATGCACCATTTTATCTAGAAAGACCATTGCGTAGTGGAATGGGCAAGCCCAAATTGCATCCGCTGCTAAAACGTGAAACGGAGTCTTCACGTCACAGGATTGCCTTAAAGTGGAGAACGGAGGGTCGAGTAGTGTGCCAAATTTTAAAGGTGAATAACTCTTTGATCCAACAATTCGGTTTTCAGCAACGTCTTTTGGAAGTGATCAGATATGTGTAGTTATAGGTACGAGAATGTCATTTCAGTGTTTCCAAATAAAAAACAGTCCGAGTTTTTCTCTTCTGGAGATTGGAGAAATAAACTCGGAGATGGCTGTTTATTGACTACCATCTGGCCAGGAAGAAGTTTAGGGAGACCTCGATTGCTGGCTGGACTACAGTCTGTTCAGTAAAAGAAGTGATGTTATAATAGCTTCATAGATGAATGTCTTTACCTCCTTCCCTACATTCAAAGCACCGTCAAATCCTGTCATCCAGAGCTCTACAATAATCCACCAATTGACCACTTGTCATGGCGGCCATTGCTTCCACCCCAATCCGTACATATGTACCCATTGTGTGGCCAATTGCACACATTCCCTAACTAGTCCTCCCGCTTCCTTTACTGCTCCTCTAAAGTCTTCGCGCAGCAACCAAACTAACCTAGGAAAAATCCAAGTCAGATTGGAATAAAATCCAGACCACTTCCTGCGATACCCAATCTGAACTGGCCTCTGACTCTCACATAACTCCATCCCTTCCTACTCTCTGTGCCCCACACTAGCTGTCTTGCTTTTCCTTGAACTGCCATTGCAATCTCCTTATTACTGCCTTTTCACTTGCTGTCTGCCAGAGTGGCTTTTCCTAGCTCTTGACACAGCCTAAGAGCTTCGTCTTTTCTAGTTTCTATTCAAATGTCCCCTCTTCAAAAGAGTCCTTTTGAGCTGAAAATCGCTCTCCCACCACTCTACCATCATTTTCTATGTTATGAACTTTTTTTGAGAGAGAGAGAAAGAGAGAATGGGAGAGAGAAAGAGCTGGGAGGAGGGGCAGAGGGAGAGGGAGAAAGAGGATCTCAAGTGGACTCCACGTTCAGTGCAGAGCCCAATGTGGGGCTCGATCTCAAGACCACGAGATCATGACCTGATCTGAAATCAAGAGTTGGACACTGACTGAGCCACCCCCAGGAGCTATTTTTTAATGGCACTTATCACTCCCTGCCTCGATTTCATATATCAGAGTATTTACTTGTTTACTTTGTCTCTAGAATGTAAACTCCATGAAGACAGCATCTTATAGTTGCCTCTATCTCCAACACCTAGAAATGCACCTGCCACAGAAAATCAATGAATCAATCAATCTTTTATTAAATAAACAAATATAAATCTGCAAAGTGACACCCTGAATTAATTTTGCTTATCCACAGGCAGGTGGAATTGTAAACATTTTCTCCTCTCTTTTCTGTTGCCTAAATTTTCCACCCTCAGAAGAGCAAAAGTTACTCTTGTGATTATGCAAAGCAATTAAATTCATTTTATATTAAATGAATAATAATAAATTAAGGAACAAAAATAGAATATAGCCCTTGAAGGAGCCAGTAATTACCTTTCACTGGAAACTCTGCCACTGGAATTTCACTGGATGATGAGTCTTTCCCTTCCCTTTAAGTCACTTTTGGACCCCTCCCCTAAAGGTATCATAATTCAAAGTTTAGAAAAAGACAATAATGTTTACAAGAATCAGATGCATAACCTCTTATTCTGGAGTTCACCAGAAGGACTTGGAACAAAAATTCACTGTCTTTGCCGTGCCAGGATATATTAATCTTTTTCTTTTTTCTTCTCTTCTCTTCTCTTCTCTTTTCTTTTCCTTCCTTTTCTTTTCTTTCATTTTTTTTTTAACTAAAAAATCTTGATCTTAAAGAAATCTCGTACAGTATAGGCTCCTTCTCTTAGTAAGCTGCCATGTTAAGTCCACTGTTGAAGTTTAAACTTCTGTTTACCTCCAAAGTAATATTGTCTGCAAGACAAAAAAAAATGACTTTGGCATTTGCAAGTATTTCTGAATATGTAAATCCTTGCAGGAACGAGATGTCTGAGAAATAGTCCTTTGTACTTGGCTGGACCTAAAGGATCCTCTTAGAAGGACTGCAAAGCCCAGGGGGGAAGAAATGATGATGACGTCACTTTGACAACATCACTTAGGAGCAGCAATTTATGTAGAACTTTGACCAAAAGTGCGAGAAATCCCCATGTAAGCCTCAAATGGTTCTTCACTAAGTCTGACCTACATCAGAATCGGTGACACTAAAGTCCTGTATTTTACCCACAAGACCACATCTTTTTTTCAAAGCCATCCAAACTTGTAAGGATTAGTGGCAAATATTACATCTGCTTATTTTCAGAACAAGATGTCAATTTAAGAAAATTTTTAAAGCCAGGTCTGGTGAATATCACTCTCATGAAAAATTATGATTCTATGGAACCACTTCATGTGGAAAATGGACAATTTTACAGAGACATCAGAAATCATCTTCTACATCCTTTTGAGGATTTTCCAGAAGAAAATATGTATAATGTCCTAATTGACATGTTGGTGGAAGCATTGTAGACTTTGTGGGTAACTTGGAAAATACACTTTTAAACATATCTTGGAAAGCTTAGCGGCACTGAAGTTAAAGAATGAATTCAAATGCTCCGAAAGTACTCATTTGTTTTCTTCCTAAGTTTCCTGAAACAGAGTTCTCAGATGAAATATTTGACTACACAAAACCATTTATTTTGGTAGCATTTCCACCATTAACCTTAGATCATCTCCTAAAGACAGCCAGGAAAGAAACAAATAAACACAGCTCATTCATCACGAGCATGATAATAGGACATTTTATAAACAGAGTGTTTTCCATCCAGAAAGAACCATGTAATTTTAGCAAGGCACACAGTGGGTATTACTCAGGCAAGTACAAAACACTTGCTTCGCAATATTAAGTGATATTATTGATACTATAATTATTTAAAAAGAAGAAGGAGGAGGAGAAGGGGGGGGAGGGGAAGAGGAGGAGGATGAGGAGAAACAGAAGCAGCAGCACCATCGTGAGACTCTTATATTTGACCCAGAACAGAAAGAGGCTTGCCTGACCTTTATGATGATTCTTTAGTCCCGAAATTTACCAAAGTACAAATGGGAATGTTGGGAATCGAGAAACCCACAAGACTTTATTGAATACCTACTATGTTCCTAGCTGTTCTAGGCAAGTCAGTTGATTTAAATACTAGACGTCATTTCTGCCATTTTATAGAAAATAAAAAATCTATTCCCTCCCTTCTTGTCTCCATAGGGAGTTACTGTTCCCTGGAAGAAATGGTATTAGAATAATGTTTCCAGAATCTTTTTCTATGCCTTTAATTATATCAACATCTAAATTGATTAAAATTAAGGTAAAGATCTTCATAAACGTGGCTTATACTTTATCCTTCTCTATGGTAGACCAACTAGCCCCCAGGGTGGATGTACTCTCTTCTTTCTCCTCTTCCATGAAGTTTTAACCCATGGGTAAAGAGGTAGGCCTGGCCTTCTGGGGTTAGATCTAGAAACTCATCTTTCTTTCCCCACCAGTGGTGTTCAACAGGTGCAAGGCAATCTTTCTCTCAGATAGCTGAGTGAGTTCCACTAAAAACCCATTTTCCAGTATAGGTGGGTTCTAAGCTATAGATTGAAGATGTACTGAGAATCTAGATTCCATTAGAATATAAGCTCCTGGAGGCAGGGTTTTATTCCCTTTTCCACTCCTGTATTCTCAGGTTCTAGAACAAGACCTGTCAAATAGTAGGTGCTGAGTAATTATTAGTTGAACAAATTACCTGTTGTTGCAACTATAACCAAATTCTTCGATACATTCTATCATGATCTTCATGTCTCTAAGTCTAGTGTCAACATCTTAATTGGTTGTGAGTTTGGTGGGAGATAGACATGATTCGTTGGTCCCTTAAATGTCACCATTATTAATGGATCATGAACTGACTGGAAAGCAGAATTTAACGTAAAGCAATCGTGAGACCAAGAAGTGCCATTTTCTATAATACTGATCATTAGTACAATAGGGAGTCAATCAGAAAGGAGAGATATCAGTGAAAATTACAATAGTCCATAACTTTCAGATGACAGATTCAGATATTCAGATAAGCAAACACATCAAAACCCCAATGTCACTGGCTAAGGAGAGGGTTTCCCCTTGTATCTTACTTCTTGCTGTATCATAATATCGAGCACCTAGCAAATATTTACTAAACAGTAGTTGAATGAATGAATGAATGAATGAACAGATGGCATCAGACGGTAGAATTAAGCCAGCTGAATAGGAGGGTATAGAATCTTTTGGGGCCGTGACACATCTGTGTTTGGTCATTGGCTTGACTACTTGTTATCTTCATAACTTAGGACAAAATAGATATAACACTTATAATCTCAGTTTTCTGATCTGAAAAATGGTCGTAATAAGAGCCTCTTCCTTTAAGGATGCTGCAGGAATTTTAATGAATGCAATGCTGGGCACACTGCCAGCTTCAGGCTCCAGCTCTCAGCCCTATCCAGGAACTGACCTCAGCCAACGCGGTGTGCTACAGTTGGCTCGTGTTGGCTCATGAGGGCCAGCGGTGGGCAACAGTCCCCAACTCTGAGTTCAGTTGGTAGCTTGAAATCAAACATGGTGGGAGTATTTACACAAGGAGTCAGCAAATTTTTTTAAGAGGCAGATAGTAATAATTTCTGACTTTGCAATTCTCTCTGTGGCAATTAGTCACCTCTGCCTACTGTAGAAAAAGTGAATAGACAATATGCAAACAAATGGATGTGGCCATCTTCCAATAAAACTTTATTTACAAAATCAGTTGGTGGGCCAGCGGGCTGTAGTTCTCCGACCCCTTATCTACATCATAAACGTCGGCAAACACTACTCATCAGGCTTTTTCTTATCTGCAGATTGTCAATTGCTAAACACTTACCAATTCACCACTTGAAACCACCTTACCCAAGGTCATACTTTCTTTTTGAGGGCAACTTGAAACCATGCTTGTTCGATGTAGAATATAAAGCACCCCCCACCCTTGCCATCTACAACTCTGAAGGGTCATCCCAGCTTCAGAGCCCCCACTATATAATAACAGCCATCAGAGAGCATCCATTACGGAGGGAGCATTAAACAACTAAGTAGAGAGAATGCCCCAGCCATTTGATGTCTGCCAGCCTGTTACTGTCCCCACTAATGACACATGAGCTCATGCACAGAGTAGCCATGGTGGCAGGGATGGAGAACATTCATAGTGCCAACTATTGTTCTCCTCACAAAGGCAAATTTACCCTTTACCACTGCTGAATGGCCAAGCTGTCAAGAAGAGAGGTCAATTCTGAGCCATCTTTTATAGAAGTCTACCGGACATTTTGTGGTAATTTGACTACATTAGAGCCTTTCTACCCTGTGTAAGAATTCACTTTTGGAGAGCATACGTGGCTCAGTTGGTTGAGCATCCAACTCTTAATTTTGGCTGAAGTCATGATCTCATGATCGTGGCATCAAGTCCTGTGTCAGCCTTCACATTGAACATGGAGTCTGCTTGGGATTCTCTCTCTCTCTCCCCCCCCCCCCGCTCCCCACCTCCCTCTGACCTATCCCCCACTCATGCCTTCTCTCTATTTATAAACAATAAAATAAAATAAAAGTAAAATTTCACTTTCACTAGAACAGACAGATATTCCAGTTATGGTTTTGCCTTTCCCACCTACAGGGCCTTAGCCGAGAACACTAACTGAGGGCTTATATGGTGTTTGATGCACTGATACACAATCCTACCAGAGGACATAGCAAGAGTCCCTTGAACTTTAAGTTGTGATTTCCACTTGGGCGCTTTGAGCTTCTTATATCAAGGATCTGACAAGAAAAAGCGGAGTCACTGTCCTGGCTGAGAAGGTCATGATGACCATGGGCTTGGACCCTTCAAATGTGAAGTCTGAGTCACGACACTAGATAAGCCACTTAGACTGGTAGAGATGCTAGCTGAGAGTGAGGGAATCTAAGAACAGATAATGACAGTGAGGATCAGTTGTGACTTGAAAAGCAGCTCCAGTGGGGACGCCTGGCTCAGTCGGTTAAGCATCCGACTCTTGGCTTCGGCGCAGGTCATGATCTCACAGTTCATGGTTTTGAGCCCTGCAGTGGGCTCTGTGCTGACAGTGTGGAGCCTGCTTGGGATTTTCTCCCTCTCCCTCTCTCTCTGCCCCTCTTACCCGCCCCCCCATAAATAAATAAACTTTTTTAAAAAAAGTGGCTCTTAAAAGTTTTTCCAAGGCAAAGAGGCCCACCAGAATCCTAGAGCTACTTCTCCCAGAAGTTGTATAAAGATGTGGACCTGATCTAAAGAGGTGAACTGTAGCAGACACCGTGTAGCAGCACCTAGAATCCCCAGTTGGGACTGGAGGTCCAATATCACCAGCTTCAAGAGTGTTGACACCTCACAGTTCAGAGCTCTTGCTGGGAATTGGCCTCAAGCGAAGAGAGAAAACTCCCAAGGTGACCTCCTTTCCTAGGTAGCAACCTTACTCCAATAACTGTTTGATGAGGCCATAAAAAAGCCAGCCCCCTCCTGCCCCAACACACGACGGCCCTGAAAGACCGTCTCAGTTCAGAGCATTCTGTGGAATCAGTGGAGGCCATTGCTGTGACTGTACCCAGCCCAAGCTATCTGTCTAGCCAAGCCAACCCCCCTCCCTTCTCCTGTAGATGTTAACATCAAGAGCACTTCCTAGTGAACCTCCCCACTAATCTCAAAGTCTGCTTCCTGGGGAACCTGACGTGAAACAGGATTAAATGAAATAATGTCCCTAAAGTACCTGACATTAAAAAGGATCTCATCATAGGTGGCGTTGATCTTCTAATACATCTCAGAAAAACGTGAGTTTCAATCAACAGTATTAATAGCAATAATAACAACACCTATTATAACTAAGTGCTTACCCAATAGTAAACTAAGTGCTTTACATACATTAACTCATTTTATCCTTTTAACAAGTCCATTATAATCCACATTTTACAGAAAAGTAAAGGAGACACATGGGAGTTAATTAAGTTTTCCAAGTTCACATGCTTATCCATTACACGTTACCAGCCTTTGTTTGGATGTGGCTATAAAAAGAGATATATTTGTGGGAGAAGTTTAAGAATAATCCTTTTGCTTTTTAAGTCCTATCAGACTAAAGCTGAATATTCTAAACATGGCAAAGATTTTCTGCTTTCATACTCCAGCTCCTTCATATTCATTGAACACTTTCACCTGAAGTTATTCTGAGAAGGAAAGAAGAGTTAGTCCTTTAAAGAAGAATATCACGAACAAGAACCAGTGTCTGTAAAATCTCTCATTTCCAGAAAATACATATAGCATAGGCCTATGGTGCTTCTGAGAAATAAAGTTGTCTGGTGACTTCACATTAAACTGAGACCCCAACTTTCACTGTACTTTATCTAGGTAACAGCTGACAGATACCTGGCAACATGACTGTCCTTGGCTGAATTTCAGTTATGATCAATGTTTCAGTGATCAATATTCCTGATAGTTCACATAACTCAATGTACTGAATCAGGTGAGGCCTGTCGGTCCTGTATTGTATGTGCCCAGTAACCCAATCAACACAAAATGTTTCTGCAAGTGTTTAGTAAGTATCTGATATGTGCTGGACACTGTACAGAACATTACCACTACGAATGCATCAGATAATATATTCCTCAAAGATCTCACAGTCTAAGTAGTTAGTACATTAGGAACTTGAATCATTTCTACACTCCTTCCAACATTTTTGACATATTTACATGCTATGTGTACTCGAATGGCCTTACCATATTTTGAATTATCTTTTACTTAAATAAATTTACTTAAGAAGGAAATTGTATGTCACCTCTAAAATTTTTTAAAAGGAAGCTCTTATTATTTAACAAAAAATCTTTTAATGTTTATTTATTTTTGAGAGAGAAAGAAAGAGAGAGCACAAACAGGGGGAGGGGCAAAGAGAGAGGGAGACACAGAATCTGAAGCAGGCTCCAGGCTCTGAGCTGTCAGCACAGAGCCTGATGTGGGATTCCAACTCACAAACTGTCAGATCATGACCTGAACCAAAGTCAGACACTTAACTGACAGGACCACCCAGTCGCCCCTAAAAAAAGGCATCTCTTGTTATAAAGAGAAGATACCCATGAAAACAAACATATAACTATTAATAGTTTCTTTTTTAAGATTAAATGTTTAAAACCTAAAATCATGGCGAATTTCACTGGTCTCATAGGAGACAGCTATAAAGAGAAGCAAAGAAAATGAACGACTTAACACAGTATAATGAACTGGTAAAGAATATGTATTCAGCAGCTAAATTGATTTGACTCAAATATTAGTTCTGGCACTTAGCACCTAGGAGCTAAGAAAATTAGCTTCAGGAATGTTGCTTAACTTCTCTGAGCCTTAATTTCCTCCCCTGTAAATTGGGATAATAGAATATTTACCTCATTGGATTATGATCAGGATCAAATGAGTTAACCACTTTAGAGCCATGGCAAGCCCATCGTAAACACTGTGTAAAAGTGATCACCAGTGTTACTGCTGCCACATACCAAGCTATGAGATGGGGGTCTGTGCAGAGCAATTCTCAGTTTCATCAGAGGAATTCAAGAAAGGCTTCATGGAGGAGATGACCATGCACATGACTGATGAGCAGCTGTTTATTAGGCTTATGGAGCAGGAGACATTGATTATTCCAGCAAGGAGCAATCTGAGTTAAAATAGCCTCACTTTTTCTCTTTTCTGATACACTCATCTATAGAAGACACCTTTTGTTTTTGCCTGCCTCCCTTGCTCTGGTGGTAGCACTTTGCTCTTTCTTTGGAGAACAGCCCTCTGCCCACTCTTGGTGCATATACGTAGGGTAGGACTGACTCCATCCCTAGCCCCAGGAGTGGGCATGAGAGTCCAATCTGCTCAATGGTCCACCTGGCCCTAGAAGTGGATGTGTCTCAAATCAAACCAATCAGAATGAATCTCAGGACACTGTGTGGGGCCAGTGGAAAGAAGAAAAGTATGGGTTCCCTAGGGCTGCTGTAAGAAAGCACCACAAACAGAGTGGCTTAACCAACAGAAATTTATTATCTCACAGTTCTGGAAACTCGATGTCAAGAATCAAGGTGTCAGTAGAGCCATGCTGTCCTGGAAAGTGCTAGGGAAGGATCTGTTCCAGGCCCCTCTCTTAGCTTCGGGTAGCTCCTTGGTGCGTGACTCGGTCTTTACGTGACATTCTCCCGATGTACTTGCCTATATACAAATTGTCCCTTTGTATAAAGTGACCAGGCATATTGGATTAGGGGCCGTGCCCAATTCAGTATACTCACCTCAACTACCTACATCCATAATGACTCTGTTTATGAATAAGGTCATATTTTGAGGTACTGAGGGTTAGGATTTCAACCTATGGATTTGGGGGGAACATAATTCAGCCTGTAACAGAGAGGCTCTCATTCCACTGGATTTAAAGTTGATAACAGGTAAGTGCAGTGCTCCTGGGAATCCCATAAGGGGAAAAAATACCTTTCCTGGAAATGGAGCCAATTCAGGGGACAGAGAAGCTGAGGGACACAGATACAGGTTCTCAGCATCATTTGAGCACCATTTATTTGAGCGCCTGGATCCAGCTATTCCTGAAGCTTGTGTACCTGGACTTTTCATGTATATGAGTCAATAACATTCCCATTTTTTTTTATACTAAAGATAGTTTGGGTTGAGCTTCTATCACATTGAGAGGAGGAACTACTAGTCGTATCTCAATGTGATAGAAACTCAACCCAAACTAGCTTTAGAAACTAATACAGTCCTGATTATATAGCACCTTAGCCACTGAGATTTTTTTTTTAATTTTGGTGAATTAATTCTGTGTTCCATAAGGAAAGACAATGGGCTTGTTAAAGAAATCGGAATTTCAGAACAGGTTTAGGCCAGTTTTGAAGAGCCACTCCTTTTAGACAGATGCTTTTATATCTTGTGTAGTAACTGTTAGTGGTTTGTGACATTTCTAGTCTGTCCTGGGTGTTACTAGTACCCGACAGGTCAGGCCTGTCACCTCCATAAAAGCAATGAGCATCCACACCAGCACACTCTATGGTGTGGGAGTCCCTTTGAGAATTACTGATGTCACACTAAATCTCATCAGCCGTATTTATTCTCTCTTCATCTCTACCATTTGAGGCTTTTCAAAAAAAAAAAAAAAGTCTGATTATTTTTACATGAAGAGAGCCTCTCCTTGCTCCTGTGATTTGCAAACTGTAAACCAAAGCTTAATTCTGGGGGAGTTAATTTGTCCTTATGGCAAGTATAATTAAGATGTAAATCTCCTGGGGAAATACCTGGAAATTAAGGTTATTGTTGACATTGTTATTAATTAATAATTATCAAATAGTCGCTTTTAAAAAAAGGATGAGCCTTTAGATTTTGATGCTCTCCATTATCCTCATTAAGTAACGGTGAGGTAAAGATGAATGAATCCTCAAGCCGATGAATTAATGATTAAGGCAGTCCAGAAGAATTCAGCCTAGATTCTGTATCCAGCAGTTTTCGTGGTGGCACTCTCTCAGCTGGCTAAATTTTGACTAAGTGTTCAAATGAGATTTAACTTTTAGAGCAGTGATTTCGTCGGGAGGTAAAGTCCAATAAATAAAGACTGGAAAAAAGACAAAGCTGAATTAAATCCTTCCAGCAATATTTCCCATTGAGGGTCTCCAGAAGGGGATATCAGAATGCTATCCTAATGAAGTTCTGGAAACACCCTTTCGTAATTCCATCACCCACGAGAGATTTTTCTAAGGAAGCATCTAATGATACTGATAAAACCATGTACACGAATCAATGAGGAACCTAGACCTCTTGGTTTAGATTCGGTATGACAGTATCGTGTGTTAAATAAATACCAATAAATTATTAAAACATATTGGTTGTATCGTAACACAGAATCTTAACAATGTATTGTGTCAGCATGTACAGCTCTCGCTCAGGGAAATTCTCCATCTCTTTAATTTAAGCATTGACATCCTGTGCCAGCACAAAGCCTTTCTTATTTGAGATTGACACATGTCTAAAATTGCTTAGATTTTGTGTTGTGCTCTTAATACTTGAAATCCGGCAAATGAAATTCTATGCCACTGTGCATGAACAATGCCTTACAAAAAAATCTTAGCCTGGGGGTTCGACTGGAGGATTGGAGAAACAAAAAGTGCTTTCACTACTATTGCTTCAAGTTGGGGGAATAATTACTTTGGTGGAGGAAAAGGGAGGGCCGTTGCTAGCCCCTTGGAAAAATAGTATGTTTGTCAGCCCTTAAACTGGATCATTAAATTCAAGAAGGGTGTCACATGTGGATACTGGGTCATGTCAGCCAAATGCCTGCCTATGTCATGGTGAGGATGTGTTAGTCGTCATTTGCTACTCATTCAGGGGAATTTTTTTTGTTCTTTTTTATTCTGACATGCCTGAATAATTGTGGTAACACTGATGAACTCTCCTTTCTATACCTGAGGATAAACTTCCTCCAGTTTAGTTTCTGAAAGCATCCTTCTGCCTTCTTCTTTGGCTATAAACACAGTGGTATTTTCTTGGGATTCCCTCGAAATAGCATTTTAGTCATCAAACACTGCATGATGCACTTGAACGCCACCATGTTATTGAGGGAGATGGGGAGGCTGGTCAGAGTTGGGACTCCCTGGATTGGTATGGAAATCAAATCTCACTTGCTGCCTTGGTCTTTAACACCTGATACCCACAAAAGTGGCCGTATATCATGCAACATTTGTGTCTCAATATCAACCGTTGGGAAGGAACAAAAGGGCTTTCTCAAGATTAAAAATCTTTGTTCAGTACTCACAAATCAATCAATGTGATATACCATATTGACAAAATGAATGATAAAAATCATAGGATCATCTCAATAGATGCACAAAAAGCATTTGGCAAAATTCAACATCCATTCATGGTAAAAAGCCTCAACAAAGTAGGTTTGAAGGAAACATCCCTCAATGTTAATGAAGGCCATATATGACAAACCCACCACAAACATCATACTCAGTGGTGAAAAGCTTAATGCTTTCCCTCTAAGATCAGGAACAAGACAAGGATATTAACTTTCATAATGTGTGTTCAATTTGGTATTGGAATTCCTAGCCACAGCAGTCAGACAAGAAATAAATAAGGGAATAAAATATGGGAATTAAGAGGCATCCACATTGGTAAGAAAGAAGTAAGCTATCGCTGTTTTCAGGTGACATGATACTATATAGGAAAAACCCTGAAGACACTACCAATAATCTATTTTAACTCATAAATGATTCTGTAATGTAGCAGCTTACAAAAATAATACACAGAAATCTGTTGCATTTCTATACATTAACAACCAACAGAAGAGAAATTAATAAAACAATCCCATTTACCATTGCCTTGAAAAGAATAACATACCTAGGAATAAATATAACCAAGGAAGAGAAAGACCTATACTATGAAAACTATGAGACATTGATGACAACAATTGAAGATGACACAAATAAATAGAAAGATGTCACATGCCCATCGACTGGGAGAGTTAATATTGTTAAAATGTCCATACTACCCAAAACAATCTACAGATTCAATGCAGCACCTGTCAAAATACCAATAGTATTTGTCACAGAACTAGAACAAATAACCCTAAGATTTGTGGAACTGAAAAACACCCCAATTAGCTAAAGCAATCTTGAGAAAGAACAAAGCTAGAGGTATCACAATCCCAGATTTTAAGCTTTACTACAGAGCTATGGTAATCAAAACAGTATGGTACTGGCAGAAAAACAGACACATAGATCAATGGAACAGAATAGAGAGCCAAGAAATCGACCCACATCTATATGGTCAGTTAATCTACAACAAAGAAGGTGAGGATATCTAATGGTGAAAAGATAGTCTCTTCAATAAATGGTGTTGGAAAAACTGGATAGCTGCCTGCAAAAGAATGAAAGATGGACCACTTTCTTACACCATACAAAAAAAAAAAAAAAAAAGAAAAAGTGATAAACTCAAAATGGATTAAAGACCTAAATGTAAAACCTGGAACCATAAAAATCCTAAAAGAAAACATAGGGGGTAAACTCTTGGACATCAGCCTCAGTGATATTCTTCTGAATCTGTCTCCTCTGGCAAAGGAAATAAAGCAAAAATAAACACTTGGAGCTACATCAAGCTGAAAATCTTTTACACAGCAGAGGAAACCATCAACAACATGAAAAGGCAAAACTGAATGTGAGAATATATTTCAAATGATATATCCAATAGGAGTTAATATTCAAAATATATAAAGAACTCATACAATTCAACACCAAAAAAACAAAAAAAACAAAAAAAAAAACAAAAAAACAAACAAACAAACAAACCCAAACCATCCAATTAAAAGATGGGTAAAGAACCTGAACAACTTTCCAAAGAAGACATCCAGATGGCCAACAGACACATGAAATGATGTGCAACATCACTGATCATCAGGGAAATGCAAATCAAAGCCACAATGAGCGAACAACTCACACCTGCCAGAATGGCTATTATCAAAAAGACAAGAAATAACAAGTGTTGATAAGGATGTGGACAAAGAAGAACCCATATGCACCTGCTGGGGGGAACGTAAACTGGTGCGGCCACTGTAAAAAAACAGTATGGAGGTTCCTCCAAAGACTAAAAATAGAAATACCTTATGATCTAGTAATTCTACTTCTGTGTAATTATAAAAAAAAAAAAAAAAGAAAAAAAAGAAACTATTAATCAAAAGGATATATGTACTCTTATTTTCATTGCAGTATTATTTATAACAGCCAGGATACGGAAGCAACCTAAGTGTCCATCAATCGATCAATGGATAAAGATGTGATATAAATATTATATGTATATATATATATATATATATGACATATATATGTATATGATATAGATGTGTATACATCATATATATGTATATATAATGAAATATTACTCGGCCATAAAAAAGAATGAAATCTTGTTATTTGCAGCAATGTAGATGGACCTTGAAGATATTAGGCTAAGTGAAATGAGTCAGATAGGAAAAGACAAATATTGTATGATTTCACTTACATGTGGAATCTAAATAACAAAACAAACAGAAAAACCAGAAACAGACTCATAAGTACAGAGAACAAACTGGCAGTTGCCAGAAAGGAAAGGTAGGAAGATAGACACAATAGGTAAAGGGAGGGGGAAGATATTAGACATCTTTTTGGACAGTGCTCGGGATTCTACTGCAGGACAATGTGGGGAGTGTGAGAAGAAGGGGAACATATTCTTTAGGAAGGAATTACAATCTTTTCTGCTTTTCTTCTCAATATCCATTATCCTAGCCTCCAATGCACAAAACAGCTGTCTCGGGTTAGTTAGCATTTCCCCGATAAGCTGTTTTGTGTCAAGCTTCCATGCCTTCATACAGGCTGTTTTTGCTATCTGGGGTGCCCCCCCACCATCTATCCCAAAAGTTCCCATCCATTCATTCAGAACCAGCCCCAGAATCTCTGTGAGATCCTTTCTAGGAATTAGCATCCACACTATGCTTGACGGACAATGAACCTTCTTAAATTCTTTCGCTGTTTGTACCTCCTCAACTTATTGCATCCCGAAGGCTGAGCCCGATAGGAACTGACAGTCTGGAGCTGTGTCTATACCGTAGGCTCCAGAGTCAGTGCCTCCAGGAGTCGCACCATTTCATGTGTGTCATCAGAACCGTGCCGTGGGCTAGTTATCCCCCTTGTTCAGATGTGGATCCTGAGACCCTGAGAAGTGAAGTAACGTGCTGGTTTCACATAGTCAATACATCACAGATCCGGGGCTCTGGCAATGAGCCTGACCCCACTGATCAATCATGACTTTAAATTTTTTTTGTTTTCCTTAAACCCGGTACCATACTTGATCTATAGCTGGGGCTGTGATGAATGGGCAAATGTTTGAGTCATAAAGTCATTTGTTAGGCTCTAGTCCCTTGTACATTGGTAGATGAAATGTAAAACGATGTACACTACAATCTGTTATAATGGAGACCGCTAATACAGTGGCAGAGAAGATATTGACAAAATAATAACAATAACAATGGTGATGATAGTCAACATTTTACATGTTTTCTTGGTGCTGGGTACTGGTCTAAACGCTGCCTGATGACCTGTGTATGACAGCAATCCATTCTATAGATGAGACCCAAGAAAGATAAGGGATGCATTGAGGATCCAAGACGAGGTAGAGTTGGGGTTGGTCAGTTCTTGAACCCCAAATTATTCCAAGGCCAGTGTACTGGAAAAGTTACACAGGCACAACTGGAAACAAGCTGCCGATATAGACCATAGGTGTTCGACACGCTCCACTCTGACAATACAGAAACAAGGTCCTTTGCCGGCAATTTGGAAGGCTTGGGTTCTCGCCTTACCTTTGCTGCCCAAGACTTGGGTGATCTAAAGCAAGCAAACGGTCCTTGTCGGCCTTGGGTTTTGTACGAATTCCTTTCTCATTCTGAGAATCGGGAAGCTGCTAGTAAGCTATGCAACGGCCTGCGTTAGCCGCTGGGCTCCTTCCTCTTTCCCCACTACAAGCCATTTGATCTCTTAGGGACTTGGCAAGCTTGCCCTGGCTTTTCCTCTGCTGGCTCACCCCCCCAGGTCTCAGCTCAAATGTCACCTCCTGAAGAGATCTTCCCTGACCTTCAGTTAACCTCTAACGCGCCGCCCCACCCCCTTCTCCTCCAATTGTTTCCTCCATCGGATTTGCAGAAGCCGAATTGATCGTAATTATTCATTTATTTGTATGGTTTTTTTGGTTTGTTTTTTTTACTTTCACCACGAGAACGGAAGACCAGGTGGGCGGGGCTCTGCTGTCTTGTTTGCCACCGTCAACTCCTGCCTCCAACAGTGTTTGGCACATCGTAGTAGGCACTTAGTAAACATTATCGTTGTTGTTTTCAGCTATTCTAAATAGAATAAATATTTTTTATTGTGATCGCTTTTAGTGATTCTATGGAAAATTACACAGATTTTAGTGCTTCAACCCTCTTTGTTAAGTTCCATTTCTCGCTTGTACACTCGTTTCCAAATACCTCTAATTACCTTTCCCTTCTTCCCCATTCCCAGCCCTGAGAACGTGGTCCTGTTACTCCTTCCAACGGGGGGGGGGGGGGGGGGGGGGGAAGGCAAATGGCTGACCGATTAAGCAATTAGCCAGGAGAGCGATTCTTACGTGAGCAGGTGAGTCACTGCAGACTCAGAACCTGTGCATTCAGACTGGAAACCACCCAGGCAACTTTGTTCTGGAATATCCTTGCCTAATGCGGTTTAGTGCAACCTTCGCATCGCTTTTAATTCCCTTTTAAAGTAGCGCATACCATTCGATCAGGGCTCCCTCCCTTTCCATTGTGAGAGCCACGGGCTATTTTATAACACATGAAGAGACAAGAAATGTCAGTGGAGTCAAGCCCTTCTAAAGGGTCCTGCTTACCCAGCCGGGTCTCCTTTGTTTGTGGAACTGCATTGTTTTGTTTCCGCGGTTATATTTAGAGCAGCGCCCAGAGATGAAAAAGGGGACAAGAATGCATGACTTTACAAAGATGTTGGTGATATAATTAAAAGGGCAGAAAAATGCCATGTAAATAGATAACGTGGAAGGAGGGGGGCAACTCACCTGAGAAAAGCCTGAGGGAATGAATTCAGGCAGTGGAGGGCTTCCGGCAGCCCGCCCAGAGCACCGTTCTGCCACCGAGCACTGCCAAGGCTTCCAGAAGCATTTCCTATACCGCAGGCAATTATCAGAAGACCCACCTGGAATTTTCTCTCATCACTAGAAGGAAAGAGTTTCTCGAGGATACTCTGGACAAATCCTTTCCTTTTTTTTTTTTTTTTAAAGACAGGTTTGTTTTTCTTTTTTTAAAATTGTTTTCAAAGCTAATAGGCTCTTTGAGAAAGCAGTCATTACCATCTATTAAAGGCTTGTGGCTCTAAGTACTTACATGTAGCTGGTGTAATTCACACAGCAGCAGTCTGAGCAAAGTACTCTTAATATACCCATTTTTCAAATGAACAAATTGAGGCACAAAGATGTGATGGAACTTGCCCAAGGTGAAACAGATGGGGAGAAGCCCAGCTGGCTCTCAAGGTCCTTCTCCCTGGTTCCAGAACCCATCATGTTAGCAACCTCCCTCCACCGCCTCTCCAAAACTTTGACTTTGCTCAGATTAACCATATGAAATTGCCAATCCTGAGTCACTTTCTACCTACAGACCTGACAGGTTCCCAGGGTACAACCTAATACAAACTTACAGAAAGCAAAATATGGAAGTTCTCTTCCCCAACGCTGCTTACAGACGTTCCTAGGCACACACCTATGTTTACACACACAGACACGTGTGCATAATTTTATAGTGTGTTGTATATAAGATTGGGAAAATGCGCTCAAAAAATGCCTCCTGGGCATCACTGCACAAGTATCCTGAGCCCTTGTGTTACTAGTTCCAGGAGTGGGAGGTGGATGAATAAGCTTTTCCCATAACGAGCGGCAGTTCCTCTATTTCTGCCCTCCTTGGGTCCTTCACCCAAGTTTCCAGGTGCCAGGCTCATAGCACGAGTGCCAAGATAGTCGAGCCAATGAAGTACAGATGTCAGATGCCCCGTTGGAAACAGCATGAGGTTGACCCAGCAAGACTTTTAAAGATGTAACCCCAGCGCTGACCTTCAGTCTGGCCAGAAAACATAGATATCTCAGATTTATGAATATTATTTCCTGCCTCAGAGAGGCCAGAGATCACTGTGAATCCCTGCTTTGTTTCTTTAAGCCCAGAGAGATGCGTCGAAGAGTGGGGGGGACGACCTCAAGGGTCTTTGCTGCCAGGAGATTAAAGACCAGTGAAGGTCAGAGACCTCTGTTAAGTCAATATCCTACTCGTGCTCGCTTTGGTACTTTGACCCTAATGACTCAGCCTCCTGGAGGGTCCCATCCTCTGCAATGTTGGCTCTTGGCTCTTTGATGTTGCTTTTGTCTTCGTTTCCTGGTTCTCTTTTACCTGGTTGATTTCAGCCTGCCCGGGGTTGCGGCTGCTACCCCTTTGGGTCCCTCGGGCATTTATTTCTGACCCTCGGAGCTGCACTGCCTGGGTGTGTGGAGCCCTCTGTGGAGGCTGACTCGCCTGCACACCAGCACCAACCTGCTGACCTCCCATCCACCGCACATAACTCCAACCCAGCAACAGAGAGATTGTTTCTAAAACCTACATTCAATATCGTCGCTCCTCTGGTTAAAGCCTTTCACTGGCTTCCCGTAACATGGGAGTAAACTATCAACTCCTTCCCATAACCTATTAAGACCTTATGTGATTTAGCCCTTGCTCCTTCCCAGGTCCCACCTCATACCGCTTCTGCAGAGCACATCGTATGCCAGCCCTGTCCCTTCAATGCGTCATGTTTATTTCCCCTCAAAGACTTTACCCTACCCTTCCTTTCTTTTGGAAAACCCTTCCTTTAATTTCCCGTGGATGGTTTCATCTTGTCTTCACAAGAATTCTCTATCTTTTTTTGTTTGTTACTGTTTCTCTCTTACCCCTAGGAGCAGAGGCGTCTTTCCGTGTATTTCACCACTGTGTTTAGGCACACAACACTTCTTAGAAACCAGCTAACTGGTGAAAAAGCAGACAAACGAATGATTCTTGGCTTTCCATATGCAAAGAGGCAGTGGTAACTATTCAATAAAAGATTTCCTTTGGCTGTGACTTTAGCTAGTGTTCAACAAGCACATTGCTGGGTTTTTTTAAATGTATGTTTGTTTGTTTGTTTGTTTGTTTGTTTGTTTATTGTGAGAGAGACAGAGACAGAGAGAGAGCACAGGAACAGGGTAGGGGCAGAGAGAATCCCAAGCAGGCTCCACGCTGTCAGCATAGAGCTGGATGTAGGGCTCGAACTCAACACTGGTGAGATCATGACCTGAGTCAAAATCAAGAATCAGATGCTTAACTGAGCCCCCCAGGAGCCCCCCAAAAGCACATTGCTTTACAGACGGATAAAGAGGAGGTAGACAGGTTTGTTGGCTGGACAAAGTTACATATTCAAAAATGTTTATCAGCGCTTCATATTAAAGGGAAGGACACTGTCACTTCTAGGAAAAGCATCTAATACTGTCTGGGACGGATTACCTGGCCTGTGCCAACCAGAATAAGGTTACCCATAAAAGCAGCCAAGAAATCGTGAAAATACCTGTGAAGATAAAAAGAGTTAATTTCAGAACAATGTGTTTGGTGTTACAATGTTTGTAATGATACTAATAATAATAATAATAATAGGTTTGTATCTGCATTAACATTATAAAAGAATATAGGAAAAGGATATCTGAATAACAGAAACATGTTTATTTTCTGCTTTATATGTTAATTGTTGTTTGAAACAAGTATGTATTAATGTTCACTAAGTAGATAAAACACGGGAAGGTTATGGAAAGAGCCACCACAAATTCAGTCCGGAAAAGGAAAAGTAGAGAATGACTGTTTCTAAAGCAAGTAGAAACAATGACTCATAAGCTGGGCAATGGTTAAAAAACGAAACAAAAAACAAAAGAACCCAGCCCACTGGGCTTAAAGGTGACAGGCTGATCAGACATTCCAAATCGGTCAGCCCCTGGTTCCGCACAACAGCCTTTGTGGCTTAACAGGTGCTGAAGACACGCTTCCTCAAGCTAGTGTTAAGGTTCCCCTCCAAAAAGAACACCGAGCAAACCAATATTTCAACAGTAAAAAAAAAAAAAAAAAGCCTCACTCACTCTGGAATCTTCCCTCTGAGTGTTATTAGCACTCTGGGGTATGCATCCTCCCTTTGTCTTGGAGATTTCCAGTAGGATCTCACCCACTTGCCTCTTTCAGAACTACTTTGCATTGTTATTCTCGCTTCTCCTTTTCCCCCATGGGAAATGGACTCTTGTCCAGTTTTTCATTATCAGCCTCTGAACTTGGGGCAGAAGAGGTAAAGGCCTCAGAGAAACCTGAAGCGGGAGGGGCACTTCATATGATGAGAGCACATTTTACAAGGGAAACCGGACTGAAAGAATCAGAAGACACGGAAATAAAGGCAGCGCCTCTGCTTGGTCACCTTGCTCACGTGATGGTAATGCCAGTTGGCTGGGAAAAGGAGCCCGTATTCACTTCTCATCTACTCGTCCAACAGAAATGTGTGGAGCGCAGGATACGGGCCAGATACCGAGCTATCAGATGAGGATACGACCGCAAGCAAAATCAATGTGGTCCTGGCTCCCACTGAACTTGGACTCAAACGGGGGAGGTGGCCGTCCGTCACAAAAATGGAAAGCAGGATTGCAAACTGTGAAGGGCTGCGAGGAAGGAGTATGTACCACGTGAACATGTGGCTCGTGTCTTCTAGCCCAAGGGGCTAAGGAAGGCGTCCTGGAAGAACCACCGCTTGAGTTGAGGCGTGGGGGTAAGAGTCAAGACTGGGAGAAGGCCGGGGAAAGCCACCGTGTAGACGCGGAGCAGGTACCCGAGGACAAGAGCAGGGCTTGCGAACACACATTGTGAGATTGCCCAGGCTCTCTCTGGACGGCAAGACAAAGTCCGAGTGGATCCTACAGCACTTCCTTCTCATCTCTCCCTTCCTTTGCTCTCTCATCCTCCTGAAAAGGCAGCCACCTCCCTTCCTCGGTTGTCTCCTACTCTCACCACCCAGAAACCTCGGCCCTTCTCCGTTGAACCCACATGTGCCGCGGAGGATACGAAAGAGCATCCTTCCTACTACTCACTGAAGGGTGCTGTGCACCTCATCCACTTTTTTCATACGTGAGCGCTCAGGGGTGTAATTCACATGTGTCAGTGATCTATTGAATGTTTTCCAAGTGTCAAGAATCAAGCCGGATCCTCGGAGTACGATAAGACACACGGAATCCTTGCCCTCAAGGAGTTAACTGACTCCTTAAGTGATTTCCAAATTGTGGCATCACCGTCACTTAGGAATTTGTTTGGAATGCAAAAATGCTCATTCAGGTGCACTGGATGAGCGATTCTGGGGTGGCACTCAGGAACCTGTGCATTTACAAGGCCTCCAGGTAATGAGAATAATGCTAAAGCTTGACACCCACGGGTCTGGTGGACCTTCGCAGGCACTATTTCCTTCAACGTTTTGATGTAATTAGTTGAGCCTTTAAATAGGAGATGCTTAAAACGTACAGAAAGTAAGGTACCGATGTGTACCCACTTGCCAAATACAATGTTATCACGCTGTCTTTGGCCTTCACATGTCATTTTAATTTTTTTTTTAATTTTTTTTTAATGTTTATTTATTTTTGAGACAGAGACAGAGCATGAACAGGGGAGGGTCAGAGAGAGGGAGACACAGAATCCGAAACAGGCTCCAGGCTCTGAGCCGTCAGCACAGAGCCCGACGCGGGGTTCGAACTCACGGACCGCGAGATCACGCCCTGAGCCGAAGTCGGCCGCTCAACCGACTGAGCCACCCAGGCGCCCCTGTCATTTTAATTTTTGAAAGAGACGACAGTTTTCAGATTTAAATAAAAGCCCACTTCCCATTCCTTTCTCACCCCACCTTGCCCCAGAGATCACCACTGTCCTGAAGTTTCCAGCTAAACTAGCATGGGTTTCCTTTTGGCAAGTCTGACGAGGCAGAGCTGTATTCACATATCAGAGTTGTGTTTCCTACTTGGTTGTGCCACCACCCAATCCTTTGACAGTCAGATTCCAAAGACCTTGTGAATGAGACCTGAGAAAAGAGTAGACGGAGGAACCGGCAAAGCAACTAGAAATGGGGGAGGGCGGAAAGCGAGGGACAGAGGCAGAGACAGAGGATGCTGGTTACGCATGAAAGACCCGGCAAGAAATGAATTCCAGGGAGAAATGGAGGAAGGAGTCACAGCCGGTGGTGATAAGAGGCTGGGCGTTTGTCAAACAGGCGATTCTGAAGCACAGGACAATTGGAGAGCAGACAGACTGGCTTTGAGGAATGTGGTTCTTTTGTTTCTTTTTTAAACGCTTCTTTCTTCATTTTTGGAGACCGGGGAGGGGCAGAGGGAGAGGGAGACAGAGAATCCCAAGCAGGCTCCTCACTGTCAGTGCAGAGCATGAGGTGGGGCTCAAGCTCAAGAACTGAACAGTGAGATCATGACCGGAGTTGAAACCAAGAGTCGGATGGTTAATCGGCAGCTTCCCGGGCGCCCCTACCCTTTAGTTTCTTGGAAAGACCTGAGAAAAGAGCGGATTCTTAAAATCGCTAATGGGTGGCAACATTGCGCGTCTTTGAATAAGCTTCTGCGAAGGGACTAGGCCAGCTGGGACCCAAGATTTATTGGGTTTACATTAAATACACCATTGGCATTAAAGAGTGCGTCCGTTCCAGTGTTAGGACCTGGTCTGTTTAAGCCAAATCTGGACACACGCTTTCATGTTTGAGTTGCTTTGGCTGCTTTCAAAGGCCACAATGGCCATGTTGTGCAGTTTCAACAGAGACAGGGTGGCCTACAAAGCCTGAAATATTTATTGTCCGGCTTTGTACGGAACGTACCTTTTGACCCCTAACGCGGCATCTCACCTTCCTCTTCATATGGCTGGGTTTGCGCAGGAGCCTGTGGCCTCAAATCAGGCTAATTCAGCCAGCGAAATCCAAACCTGGGATTTTTGTTTATCTTGATAATTTATCTTGAAGTAGACCTCTCACCTCTGCTGGATAGGAACGAGCAAACTTGAAGCTCTGGACCCCGTTGACATGTCACTGTGAGGGAGAGGTTGCCTATGAACAGGGAAACACACACAGGACACAGGGGCAGAGAGGAAAAGCCTGGGCGCCAGATTAAAGCTCATCCCAGAGGCCCCTGGGACTTCAGTTATAGAAGCGACTTGTTCCTTTTGTTGGTTGTTGTTCATATCTGTTAAGATATGGTTTCTGTTACTGGAAGCCTGGTTTCCATCTGATTCAGAGTCCATGCTTTTTTTTTTTTTTTTTTTTTTTTTTTTT
>NW_026057578.1:9151828-9215940 GCF_023721935.1 Panthera uncia | reverse complement strand
AGAGGCGCCTTGTTCTTTTTTTTGTTTTTTTTTTTTTTGTTTTATTATGTTTTTTTTTTTGTTAGGGGATGTTTTTCTTTTTTCTTAGTTTCCATTTTTTTTTTTTTTTTTTTTTTTTTTTTTTTACTCCTTTGCCCTAAATGCCTTCTATAAAGATCTATTAATCAAGAGGTATTTCCTGGGCTACAAGCTACATGGATTAGCTCATGGAAAGCGAGAGCAAATGCAGAAGGAACAAAGCAAACCGAGCAAAAAAGCAGCAAAGACTCAAGAAGAAAAACAGAACTAAAGGAGAGAAGAAATGAGATTTCGCACCCAGGGGACATTCTGAGACACTCACCCTTTGGAGAGGAGCACTCTGGTATGGGTATATCAACAAACACCCAGACAATCAGATACGGAATAAGTGCAAACGCATTTACAAGGACTATAAGGAGGATCATTGGAAATAGATTTTCTCAGGGAGTCTCAGCTGTGTGGTCTCCCGTTTAGACCACGCATCAGAATGACCCGTTTTCTGTTCTTGGCTATGCTGGTACTGAGCCTTGTAAGGAACATGCCCATCTGTGGATACCATTCATCATTCAATCGTTACTTATTGAGCATTGCTACGAACGGAAAAGTTCCCCCCAGATTCATTGAGGCCCGAACCTCCTATGTGGCTGCATCTGGACAGGTCTTCGGGAGGCAATTAGAGTCGAATGAGCTCAGGAGGGTAGGGCCTCAATTCAATAGGACTGCTGCCTTATAAGGAGAAGCAGATCTCTCTTCTTCCCCTTCCCCCCTCACCCCACCAGGAGAGGACACAGCAAGAATGCAGACTTCTACAAGCCAGAATGAGGACATTCACCAACCCTCCACCTTGCTGGCATCCTGATCTTGGACTTCCAGCCTCAGGAACTGTGAAAAAGTTGACTTCCATTGTTTAAGCCCCCCAACACCCCCACCACCCCCGCCCCTCCCCCCAAGCCCAGGTCTGGGATGTTTTGTTACGGCAGCACAAGTAGACGGACAAAAGCACCTACTCCAAATAATAAGCACTCTTCTAAGTACTGGCCTCAGTTTCTCCATCTGTAAAATCTGACAGCACCTTCCCCCTCTTGCCTTTTGAAGGGATTGTATCTTTTAGGCTTAGCTTCAAATCCTCCCAGCTGCAGGATCTTGGAAGAGTCCTTTTCTCTCTCCGCGTATCTTAGTTTCCTTTTCTGCAAAATGGAAATCATGATAAGTATCTCTCTCACTGAGTTGCTGTGGCTTTTGAATGAATGAGTGCATCTAATGAATGCACAGCAGTGCCCAGCACATAGTAAGTGCTGCGTAAGCGCCAGTGGCTATTAATGTGATTGTCATCATTATTATTGCTTAATAACGATTTTGGAAACTAAAGAGTTGCTTTTGCAAATGGGGGTCACTCTATATGTCACAGTGACCGGGCATTTCTTCACCTCGGCTGCTGCTGCTCTCACTCTGTTGAGCACCGTCTTTAGAGAGGTAAACAACAGCATTTTTAAAAATACCACACTGGTGTCAAATTGTTTCCGTGGTTTTCCAGATGGGCATTTATAGACACTCTCCATGTTTGTCCTGGGCATGATACCTGTGACTTTGCCTTTTCATAAAAGCAACAGCTCCGGGGGCCATTTATTCAGGTGCTTGCCGCGTGCCCAGCGTTGTGTTAGCAATATATGCCGTGAATTACTCTTCACGGCAATCCTGTGGGACGGAACAAATTATTTGAATCACGTCGTAAAGAAAGGAACTGAGGGTCAGAGAGGACCAGCCACACAGCTGGAAAGTGTGGAAAGAATAAGACAGGGTCCACGTGCGACTTCTGGGCTCACACTGTTAACCTGTCACAACATACCAGCTCTTATTTATTTATTTACTTGAGAGCAAGCGAGCAAGAGAGACAGAGACAGGGAGACAGAGAGCAAGGGGGTAGAGGGGTAGAGGGAGAGAGAGAGAGAGAGAGAGAGAGAGAGAGAGAGAGAGAGAATCTTAAGGAGGCTCCATGCCCAATGTGAAGCCTGACACGGGGTTCCATCTCACGGCCCAGGGATCATGACCTGAGCTAAAATCAAGAGTCATACGCTCAACCAGTTGAGCCACCCAGGTGCCTCTCTATACCCCCTCTTACTTCAGACTACCAAGATGAATGACATTTAAAGTATCCCTTGCCCAAAATGCCCTTTTCTGTAATCTTGGCTCAATTAATCAAATAAATTGCATATGAAGAGCCAACCTTACTAGACACATTTATCTCATTTTATTAAAACAATAGATAGATAGAGATATTCCCGTACAAATAAGTGCCTGTAACTTTTCAAGAAATTTTGATTTAGATAGGAGTTCCCCTCCTTCATTTGTCAGTTTACGGATCGTTAACTATTTAACAGAAAGGTTGGAGCTGGAAGCCACTGTTAATTGGTGATCAATGAAAAAGAGCTAAAGCAACCTCAATACTATGGTGGAAGTCAACAGAAAGATGGTCTGAGAGGCTAGAAGTTGGTTGACTCGCAGCGTTTCGGTATATAGTCTGCAGAGAACAGAGTTCACCTAGGAGAGATCAAGTTTAAGCCAAGTTGCTTCCATTTGATTTGATTGGGTGAAACAAGACTTTCTGATACTATTCTTTCTTCCACTCACTCAGTACCTCTTGCCTTCCGTGTTGGGGAAAGGTTTTTTCCAGGAGTATCTACATCAGTCAAAGAATACACCTTTCTGGAAGGCTGTCTACCTTCATTAAATGGCTTTCAGAGCACACAATGCAACTGAAAGAGCGTGCATTATTCAAATGGTTTTCAAAGCACACGAGGAAAAGGAGGTGTGCTCGGATGGGAGCTACTTTAAGTAGCTCATCGGCACCACAGGAAACTCATTCCCCCTTTGATTCTTATGCCACTTCACGAGATGTATGCGTATTCTAGTCCCTCGGTAGTTTGGGGGGGAGGGGCTTTCCACCACCTAAACCAGAGACTGGTGAATAGTCATCACACTTTTGAAAACACACACCAAATGCCTTGTCATTTTCCAGGAACAATACTTTTTTTGCTTCTCCATTCTGACTCAAAGATACAGTGAGATGTTTTTACTAAGTGGGCTCATTTTCTCCCACGTGGAGTTTTAGACCCTGTGACAAATGTCATGAAATCTGTCGGTCTTTCCAGCTAGACTCGGAAAACCGGGCGCCGTGTTCCTCTGTCTTATTTGCCAATATTAGATGAAGAGGGGGGAGGGGGGAGGGTGCTTTTAAAACGGCTTGTAACCTCAGAGCTTGGATTCGGAGGCATGTGCAGTCTCCGAAGAGATGGATCGAGTATATGCGGGAAAGAGGAAGCCTTTGCAAAAAGAGCCCCCGGAATCCTTCTTGACGAGCGTTTTGCATGCCGTTAAATAGACAAATGTAGTCTGCTGCCAGGATTTCACAGGAATCACACTTGACGCCTGTCACCAAAAAGATTCTTGGGCACCGGTGGAGTGACAAACTATTATGCCTTGGAGCAGTGCTTCTCGAACTTGAGCGTGTATCAGCCTCGCCTGGAGGGTTGGTGGAAACACCGGCTGGCGGCCCCACCTGCAGAGCTTCTGACTCGGCAGGTGTGGGTGCGCCCCGGGTGGTGCCGACGCCGCCGGTCTGGGGACCGAGGCTTCTGAAGAGCCACTGCCTTCGAGTGACCGGAGGGGGTGAGCCCGGAGCCGAGGGTAACGTTTGCCAGCCGGAGGCTCTACCCAAAGGACATGCGCTCTTGGGATTACGGATGCCACGAGCCTTGAAGCAACGTGGCACCCCCAGAAGCAATCGGCTTCGGGAGAAGCCGATTTTCTCTCATTTCTCCACCACTCCTGGCTTCCTGGACGTACCTAATGGGCATTGCGCTTTCCAGTTCCTATTTTTGAAAACTGCGCCCTCTGCACTTCCCATCCACCTTTCCATCTGATGGAAAAGCCAGCAGCTCCACAGTATGCATTACGCAAGCTAATGCTTCAGGCTAGAGGGACCAGAGGTGATTCAAGCGGATGAACAGAGCTTCCGTTTATGATACCTACGCACACGCTCCACCGATATATTCTTGGTGCTGGCAACTATTAACATTTTCTCAGCATTTCGGGGATTTACACTTGACCCCCAAAGTGAGGCAGCTTGGAGCTCCACGGATCCATAACGTGCATTGTGTACCATTGCTAATAAACATTTACAACACGGCATGCGCAGACCCGGCTCCATGAGGCCCATTTGCAAGAGCACAGCGACTGATCCTGTCTTTAGGCCAGCATCTCCCCACACTAAATAGATTGGTTTGTTCTTATTACGTGGCTTTGTCACTTACATTTGCATCGCCAGTGGTTCCCCACACCCCAGCGCGACAGTTAAGGATGCTGAGGTGACCAAAACTTTTCCCGGTCCTTGCCATACAGAAGATGCACGTCGGTCTTGCCAAAGTCTGAGTGGGCAGAGAACTCCTCTCTGAAATCTCGACCCTTTCCTATCCGCTCCGTCAAGAATTGGCATCGCTGGGTTGAAATTTTGGCTGTGGGACTTCATGGTGCAGAAGCCTCCCTACATATGTAGAAAGGGTGTGTTTATGAGCCTACACCCACTGTGCATTTGTCTATTTTTATATATGCATATTGCATAGTAATAGGGATTTTATGCATCGAATAAAACTATTTCCCCCAATTTCACTCGGTTTATCGTCCTGCTGAATAATTCAGCTACTCTACGGACTTCATGGACTTTTGCTTGATAAATCCACTACTCTGAGATTTCCCTTTCATTGGAATTTTTAATCAGATTGAAACCCATCACATTGAGATCAAAGCTGGGAATAATGATGGTACCAATCTATATTTTAGCCAAAGGATGTTCCTCGGAGCGCACGTCCTCAAATCGCTTAGGCGCTTTCTAAAGTGTAAGAGAATTTATGATGCTAAATAAAACCAGGGGAAAAAAAAGGATGTTTTAATAAGATGAAAATCCAAATGTTAAAATAATGAGCCATCTGCATGGGTGGCCCTCTCTTGAGAGAGATGCCAAGAGCTTCACCATCTGTGAAACATTTACCAGCTGTGCCCTTCCCTTTTTTGTGAGAACATAAGAAATCCTTGCAGTTGGTGTTTCTAAGTGATACATCAGAGGGAAGAAAACAGGTTTCCCAACTTCGGGAAGGCTGGACTGTGCTGAATGAACCAAATAATACTTTGGGCAACTGCAGAGGGGTACCCCAGTGTGCTGCCGTTCTTTCCGCATCCCCCCCGCCACCGCCCCACCTTTTCTGAACCCCTGCAGAGGGCACAGGCGGATGAGAAGGGAACGGGAAATGAATAACATCCCACGAGGTCATTTAAAACTGAATGTTTTCAGAGAAAAGTCTGCCTGCTCACTCGACTGCCTGCCAGCTGGTTTTACCTTCTGAGTATTCAAGCAAGGTTTGGGCTAAATTGCAACCCGGCTGAAACAGGAGAAGGTGTCGAAAGCAGTACAAATATTTTTGAACCCGTCTCTCCTTCTTCTTTCTCTTCTCTGATCACGGCTTCACATATCTGCCAGTCAGCCCCGTATCCCTACCGCTCTGGCCTTGACAAGCACCTTAGCTAGCTTGGCTGACTTATGTATGGTCTCAGGATCTGAACAGAGTGCCAGGCATGAATTTAACTTTGCAGCCGGCTCTGATCCGAGGCAGTGTCCCTGGCAATAAAATACTCACAGTGTGGGGTGCTGCTCTCTCAATCCCTCCCCCCGGTTCCCGCTTTTTCACCTCCCGGTTCTATCGCCGGAATCTGACAGAATTTTATTTTTTCTCCGACTGCCATCTTTTCTACTTCATTAACTGTCAAATGCATTTCAGGGAACATAACCTAACAAGAAGGTTTAGTTAATGAATGTGAAGTCTTTCAGATGCTCCCCTCAGGTGTCATTCCTGAGGATTTTAGGAAAGCTTTAGGTCATTTTTCAAAAAATAATTTTTCTAAGGCCATATGCAGTGAAACAGGGGGGAAATGAATCTGTGGGCTACGGCCGCTCCTGCACTAGTGTCTGGGTGTTCAGCCAGACCTTAGGGGGAAAAAAAATCAAGACTCATGGCTTCTTTCTGGAAAGCCCAGGAGTCGTAACAGCAGTATTGACTGCACTCTCTAATGGGTGATTTCACATATCAGACTGCAGGGATGTGCGCTGTGAGAATCACATTTCACATAAAGTAAGGGCATAAAGGAATTTTCTAGCTCACTCAGCGAAGCAAAGTTATCCTCGCTTTCCAAGCCAGAGGAAATTTCCGAGTGCTTCATCCTCGGTCAGCCAACTGCTTGCTGAGATCCTGCTGGACCCAGGTAGCACGCCCACGTCCGAGACCGAGCTCTGAATGCTGTGGCAGTCCCCCTACGAGAATGAAGCTTACAGAGCCAGGGAGACAAGACTTCCAAGAAAGGCTAGTGCTTCCCCCCCCCCCCCCCGCCACCCCAGTCGTTTTCAACCAGGGGCAGTTTTGCTCCCTGGGAGACAGTTGACAATGTCTAGAGACATTTTTGGTTGTCACAACTAGGAGAAGTGCTATCTGCGTCTAGTGGGTGGAGGCTGAGAGAGCTGCTAAGCATCCTGGGAGGCACAGGCATCCCCTACCCACCCAACACACCACCCCCCACCCCGGCTCCAGGCCCCAGCAACAAAGATTTGTCCAGCTCAACACAGTAAGAGTACCACAACTGAGAAAACTTTACAAAGATACGGGCAGATTCCTGAAGAGGGATTGGGGATCAGCCAAGAGAAAGGGGTAGGGAGCGGCCAGGGAGACGTGGAGAATGGCATAGGCAAAGGTCATAAAATTTACAGGGCGATCAAGCGATATTGAACTTCTGGGACAACCGTTAACGTTTTGCGTTTGGAGGGCTGCGTGGCTGGGAGAGAGAATCACCCAGAGAAGGGGTCCCCACCTTGGACCACCGAAATCAAAAGATTTGTACCGTCCTTGCTCTTTAAAAACAACACCTTCACAACCCTCAGTCATGCATCCAATGTACCCTTCCCACTGTCCTATAGTCTAGATTTAATTATGCCCATTTTCCAGTTAAGGAAATGGCAGAGGGCATACTCTTACCCACAAAACTGTTGCAACCACCTGACGAGAAGGTGGCCCAAGATTTACATGCCGACCTCCATTTCCAGGCAGGTGAATCTGGATGCATGTTTATGTAAGTTCAAGTAGGTTACACACGGGTTATCTATGTACGTGTAATTATCCTCTCTACAGTAGTACACGGAGTGGGGTATACAGCTATATTTTATTATTTTACTAATGGAAATGAGCAGTGGCACAAAGCCCCTAAAGTTATTTTTGAACCCAAACTCGTTTCTCTTAAGTTTGGGAGTGATTTCCTTGATGTCACCACCCATCTTTCCCAGGAAACGCACCTTTCTGATGACGTTTGGGTTACCGAGTATTTTTAATCAGTGCATACTCTCGTGGCAGAGGTAATGCACACAACAAATAAAGGTCACACCCTGGACATCCAGAGTCTCTTCTGACTGTCCCCATCTTCTTCCCACACTGGGAACCAGCAGGTATTTCCTCCAGAACATATGAAGGGAAGGGAGGAAACTTTAAGGGCGAGAAGATAAGGGCTCACGTTGCAGCCAAATTAATGGCTGGGTCGTATCTGGCAAGTTATTTAACCTCTCTGGGCTCCAGGTTCAACATCTACAAAGCTGGGGTAATGATGTATTTCTCACAGGTTCATTTGCCAGAGTCGATGCAATTCGGCATGCAAAGCCCAGTGCCTGGCATACACAAAATCACTATTCAAAACCGTTGACTATTCTCATGCATAATCAAACCTTTAGGAAATAATATAGGGAACAGGGATGCAGAGAGCTAACGCTTTTCTGGCTTAGCCTCTTTAGGGTGGGCAATGTTAATTCTTGGAAGGATGTAAGTAAACATTTTAATTCAGTCTTTCACGACTACCTGCGAAAACGGAGGGAAGGGTGTAGTTTTAAAATGCTGGGGAGAGACGGAGAGTAAAATCTGAACTCAAACTTGAGGTGCGGCATCTTGGTATTTCTGTCAGACCGGGCGGGCTTTATCCGAGTGCCAGCTTCCTTCCCTGCACCATGCCTTCTGCACTTATTCCCCAGGTCTGGGGAGAGGATGTGATAGGAAAAGGGTGTGTTGCCCTTCCCGGGGAGAAACTGCTACTCTCCTGTCAGGCTTGGTCAAGTGACTTGCCTTGTCCAATCAAATGTGTGCCAAAATGGCAGTTGTCACTCGGGCAACATCTTTGAAGAGCTGGCTCTTGTCTCCCTCTGCTTCTCCCTCAGCCTGAGTCTGAGTCAAGGGAGTGGAGAGGGGCTGCAACTGATCTATGGTGGACAGAGAGCATGAGCAAGAGCTTAACCTGTGTCGTAGCCACTGGGAGCACAGCGTCCTGTGTCACGGGCTCCTCAATCGCCCCTTCACAGATGGGGCATGTGGGCAAACGCGGTGACCAGTAAGCTGAGAGGGAGGCCATTCCCTCCTCCTTCCCTGCCTCGCAGAAGGACAAAAAGAAAACCTTTTGCAGTGCTCCCTTGCTTCTGACCTTCTGCTTTCTCTATTTGAATAATATTTACAGTCTTTTGCCTCTCGCGTCCCCAGCGCCAGGCCCTCTCGGATTCACAGCCCAGGTGCGGAAAGGATGGGAGCCCCCCGAGCCCCCCTCTCCCTGCCCCGCAGGCCCCTGAAAGTGCAGCCCAGGTCTCTTCCACACCCGCATCCCTTCACACACCGCAATCTGTGCCAACCGGGGAAAGCAGTTTGAAGTCATGAACCCCCTTCGTGCTCGCAAACTTCTGCAGAATCGCATTCCATCATGGCCGTCCTCCAAACGAGAACAGGTCCTTTATGCCACAGGTGCACAGGCAAAGACTGGGGCTGCCACATAAAACCCGCTGGGCTCTTCCATCTGAAATCCCAGTGCCCACAGTCTGAGCGAGAAACCTGCTCCCATTTGGTGTTACATCTTGCCTTGCTTCTCTGCTCCTTTCTTCGTTCACACGAGGTCAACAATAACAAATCCCTCCGAGAGATATTTTACCAAGGGAAAATCGGAAAGTGAGAGCAGCAATCCACTTATGCAAATTCTTGATAGATTTTCACATTTAAGCAAGTGATATGGTAAGTGCTGTGGAAACGTGCATCCGAGCTAGATGGGAAAACATCAGGGCTTTCTGCAAGAGGGACCACCTACCTGGACTTCCCACTACAAACATCAGATTCCTGGCTATAGTTGTCTATTGCAAGGTTTCAGCAAACTTTGTCTGGAGAGGGCCAGAGAGTAAATGGTTTAGTCTTTGTGGACCATCCCGTTTCTGTAGCAACTACTCAATTCTGCCCTCAGAGCAAAAAAAACAGCCATGGACAGTATGTAAACAAATAGCATGGCTGTGTTTCAATAAAACTTTATTTACAAAAACAGACGGTGGGCCAGATTTGTTTGCTGACCCTTGGTCTTTTAGACCCATGTTTGCAGGTGTAGTTTGCTGAACCCTGGTCTATTAGATCTATCCAGGACAAAGATGAGGCAATATTTGTGAATGATTTAGAGCAATATATGTAGTTTAGAATTCCTTTAAAAATTTTTAAATGTTTTTATTTATTTTTGAGACAGAGAGAGAGACAGAGCATGAGCAGGGGAGGGGCAGAGAGAGAGGGAGACACAGAATCTGAAGCAGGCTCCAGGCTCCAAGCTGTCAGCACAGAGCCCGACGCGGGGCTCGAACTCACGGATCATGAGATCATGACCTGAGCCGAAGTCGGACGCTCAACCGACTGAGCCACCCAGGCGCCCCTATGTAGTTTAGAATTCTAATCTTCATTAAAACGACATAAGCAATTGAAAATAAGTGTATAAAAAATTGTATAGAAATGTCTAAACCCTTCACTTAAATATTACTATAATTATTATATGCATATATATTTATAACAAACTATAAAAAGTTGTAAATGACCTTTGATAGGAATGTGTAGTTCCTCCTCAGGAAATGGTAAAAATCCATGAGGAGACGTGATATCATCTATAAGTTAGAATATTGTCTAAGCTGCTGTAACAAAGAGACCCCCAAATCATAGTGGTTTTTCAGAATAGAAGTATATTTCTCTCTCTTCCGTGATATTTAACATATGGCATCCGTCTCTGACTTGTCCACCTATAATCATTAAGAAAAGGAGAAAGAGGGAAAGGGAAATTCTACCCAACTCTTTTTCTTTTCGTGGGGTGGGGGAGGGTGCATAAGCTGAAGGTAGCACATATCACCTCCGTTCACACCCCACTGGCCAGAATTCACTCACAGGGCCACAACCACGGTACTAGGGAAGTCGGGAAATGTGGTCTCAAGCTAAGCAATCACGCTCTCCGCTAAAATCTGGGCATTGCATTGTCATAACAAAGGGTGGGGGGATGGGGAAGAGTATGTAGTGTTTATATCCAGAATTATGTATCATATAATTTTGCTTCGCTTCCTGCCTCTGTGGCACACAGGACTTGTTCCCACTTGGAGGAAACTTGTATACGTCACAACAGAAAAGACCTTGAGCTGTGGAGTCAGACTGATCTCATTTCAACTCCCAGCTCCACTGTCTACTAGCTGTGCGTTCCTGGGGATTATTTAGCCTTTTTGAGCCTTAGCTTCCTCATCGGTAAAATAGGATTAATAATACCTACTCTTGACCCCCCCTTCTTATACGCTCTGTCTACGTCTGAACGGTGCTATTTAGGAAGAGAGATCAAAACAGTCAAGGATATATATTTCTCCAATTGCATCCTATCCCAGATCACCAAGGGAGTGACCGTTCAACGTTGCTCGCCCCTGGGTCTAACGGAGAGAACAGGACACACAGCTTGGTTTTATGACCACCACTGGCTTGTATTAGAGTCAGTGGGGAAGGCAGCAGCTCTATTATGGAGAAGCCCTCTTGAGCATACTACCATCAAGTTTTCATAATTATTTTCTTTGCGATGCCGTCCCATTTTTACTTGCACGAGACTTTGCCAAACACCTGTGGACCTGTGCCCAATGAGGAGATAACTAGATCATGTGTGGCTCTGTCTCTTACTGCTCTTTTCTTCATTTGTGTGTGTGTGTGTGTGTGTGTGTGTGTGTGTGTGTTTCTTATTGCGGTGTCATTAACTCAGGGAAGGAGCCCTGTGGCAATGATATTGGAAGTGGAGCAGGGAAGTGCAACCTCACTTGAACTCTGGCTCCATATTCTGTCATACTTTTTCCTTGGCTCAAACCATTTTGCAATCACTGGAATGTAAATCTTGGGGAGTTTCTCCCCCTTGTTTTGTCTTTCTCTCCACAAGGTCTTGGTGACTTCAGACATTCCACTTTTGCTAATAAGACCTAATACCCTCTCCAAAACAAGAGATTCCCTCCTCTGATCAATACTTCCCTTTCAACACCTGCCTTTGCAAGTTGTTACAAGGATCTAATTGAGCCGATGCACGTGAAGTGCTCAGAACAAAGCCTAGTACAGAGTAAATGATGTAATGAAGAGTCAGATATGCCACAAACAGCACAGAGTGCAGTTCTGATATTCACGTCCAATTCATCCCCATGAAGCAATGGGTCAAACCACTATCCAAATATATCTAATGGAATTATCCTGTTCTTTGGCTTAAATTCTCCGTTATCCAGTCATCCTTCTGCCGTGCCAGAGCAGTCCGCACTGAAATATCAGAGGACAATTTACTAATATCGGGGAACTCCCTGCCTGCAGTTGCTCGAAGGACACACCTTAAATGAAAGTCCAGAACAGCTGTGCAACTGAAAAAAAAAAAAAAAAAAAGTCATCCCAAGACATGCTCTGCAAAATGCCTACCATGGCATGAATGGCTTTTCTCTCTGTTTCTGTGAGAAAGCGAGCATCTTTCTCTCTCTCTCCCTGAACATCTTCTCTCTGCTCAATTGCCTCTCCTAAGGGAGTCAAAGGGAGCTTTATAGTCCTCTTTTAGTAGAAAGAAATTTCCAGATTGAGACTGTCTTCCATTGGGCAAGACCACAAGAATGATGACGCACCCAGTGATGTCCTGGATGTGTTCCTTGTCTCTGCAGAAGTCTGGAACGCTGCGATTTAACACTTTATGCATAATTGCGTATGTGCTGCATTACAATATCTGAAAGTCGGTATAAAAATTAGAAAGAGTTGCTGTGCAGTTGTAGGTTCTTTACAGTAATCCCCAAGCTAATGTCAGAGCCTCATTTCTTACCAACCTACTAGGAGTTTCCGGTTGAGCCAAATTCATCTGGACATTCTTTTTTTATTGTCATGCTTTATTCCTTCATTCAGCACTTTTAATAACTGCTATTGTTAGCCAGTCACCGTCAAAATAAAACGATGAAGATAAGCAAAGCCTTTTTTCTTTTTAAATCAATTTAAAGTTTGTTTTCAGCCTACGAGATCTTTTTCTGCTTCTCTGTACCAGGGGTTCAGTGGAAAACAGCTTGCTCTCTACCTCTGCAAAGAGTACTTACTGTCCTTACACTCTGTGGAGGCTTCCAAAATTATTGTGCCCCTGAGTGAGCGGAGAACCCTTTTTAGCTCGTGCCTATGCCAATTAAAAACTTCAGGGTTATAGGTTACACACAGCAGAAATCAATTCTGAATGTCTCAAATTAAAAAAATAAATTCCTCTGAAGTCTATCAGGGAGACCCCAAATGGCAAAGTGAGTGAAGGATCGGGTTAGAACTCAGGAACAGCCGGGAGGAAAGAGTCCTAACATCCTTCTTTTAGCGGGAACCATTCACCGGTGGTGAAGTGAATGGCTTCCATGTGGGAAGTGAGGGCATGATCTCCCCCATACTCTACATGCAACGGAGGAGTCCTCCAAATATAGAAAGGAAAAGTAGAAGCTGGACCACCAAAGAAATGACAAGGTCTCCTATACCAACCATGACTGTATTGTGGTATCTTTTTTTTTTTTTTTAATTTTTTTTTTAATGTTTATTTATTTTTGAGACAGAGAGAGACAGAGCATGAACGGGGGAGGGTCAGAGAGAGGGAAACACAGAATCTGAAACAGGCTCCACGCTCCGAGCTGTCAGCCCAGAGCCCGACACGGGGCTCGAACTCACAGACCCCGAGATCATGACCTGAGCCGAAGTCGGCCGCTTAACCGACTGAGCCACCCAGGCGCCCCTGTGGTATCTTTTTAAAAATACCATTATTATTGCCTCCTGTTCCCTCATAGGGGCATTGTTTATTCTCATTAAATGGATCTAGAATTTGTTGCCAACTCTCTCCCCCAACTAAATTCTTTAAAAAGATTTTTTTAACGTTTCATTTTGAGAGAGAGAGAGCTTACGAGCGAGAGTGAGTGGGAGAGGGGTAGAGAGAGAGGGAGACACAGAATCTGAAGCCGGCTCCAGGCTCTGAGCTGTCAGCACAGAGCCCTGCGCGGAGCTGGAACTCAGGAACCTTGAGATCATGGCCTGAGCTGAAGCGGACGCTTAACCAACTGAGCCACCCAGGCACCCTCCCCCAACTAAATTCTTTAAGACAAGAACCCTTGTTATATTCTCTGCATAACCTCATAGTGACTCGCTTATAGCAGGTGCTTGTGAGGTGATTTACAACCTAATAAACGCTGGGTGTTTATCTTATTGGCCCTTTTTCCAACATTTAGTGCTACCGATAATGGGGAATTTGAGATTTCAGAACAAAATTCCAAGGCATTTTATAATTATTTAAAATTATGTCTATTTGACAACATATCCTGTGTTTACTTTTAAACAGGAGGAGAGTGCTTATAATTAGAAACAATAGAACAATTAGGTATTAAATAAATCTTGCATCTGCTGTTTAGCCACTTGAGGGGAAACAATTTTCTAACAAGTAGCAATGGTCAAGGAAGCTATGAAATTTAGGCCAGTTGTCTCAGCAAAATAACTTATTAGTTGCTAAGCTACCAATCCTGAAAGGAACTCAATTAGGGCAGACAAACAAGCTTAACTAGACCCACTCCACTTGAGAGTAGAAAGTTGTAGCTGTCAGGTGATTCTGGTGGACGTGTGGCAGGAAAAATGATTGACAAACTGGTCTTTGCTTGGTATGAAATTTGGCTTTGATTTAGTGAGAGACTGACAGGCTGGTGTCATCGGGAAATGTGGATTGTGTGTTGGAGGGGCTATTTTGCAACAAAGTGATTGACACATTACAGAAATTGTCCCATAGATGGAGAAAACCAAATAGAGATTTGTTTTGACAGGCATTTCCTTTTTACCTGTTCATTTTGTATACAGAGAAGATTGGGGGAAAGCCCTGATGAGTGCTAATTGATTTATCCAGTGGCTCTCAGAATGACGTTGGCCACGGGGATACATGGAAAGAGCTTGGGAGGTGAGGAGGTGAGACGCAGGTCTTCCCGTCCAAAGTCACCCATGACTGTGCTCTCCGGAGAAATTAACAGAGCAATTTGGGCTTCACTTTTGCATCTGCTAAGTGAGCGGCTTGAACTGAGATTATTTCCATGCCCCATTTATGTGATATTTACAAGTCTACATATTTTTTTTTCGTGGACAAATATTATTTTGCCACATCTTCATTGTCATACCGCAGGCTATGGCTGGCCCGTCAGATCATCCCATCTCTTAAGCCACTAAAGTTGGTTCATGGATGTGCGCATGACCCAGATTGTTCCAGGGGGACACAATCCTGGGGCGTATATAAGCCCCCTTTACACTGAGGCTGCTACGTTAATGGAGCAGAAGTCTGGGAGTGCTGGCAGCCATCTTTCCCATCTCGTGTGAATGGGGTTGCCAGATGAAATGCAGGATACCCCACCACAAATGAACCAATAACTTGAAAGTATAAGCGTATCCCAGATATTGCATGGAATATAAACTAAAAAATTTGTTTATTATTTTTGTTTATCTGAAGTTGAAATGTGTCCTGAGTGTCCTATATTTTTATTTGCTGAACCTAGCAACCCTATATTTAAAAATTAAAAATAAGAAAATCTGCTTGGAAATGAAGCCAGCACAAGCAACAGTGGGACCAAGAGGTGCAAAGAGAAATTCCTGGTGACATCATTCAAGTCCCTGGATCCAGCCACGCCCAAAGCTGGCTCTAGCCATGCTCTTCCCAGATGCAAAAGCAAAGCAAAAGCCTCTTCTTTCCCCTTTTGTTAAACTCATTTGAGCTTGGTTTCTTCCTCTCTAACAACCAGAGAGCTCCCTCACCTTCTCCCATTCCGTACTCTCCTCCCTCTTTAGCTGTTGGGTGAGGTCGCCATCAGAGGAAGCATTATTACATCTTGTTCAAGGTGAGGCATTTGCTGGGGGTGCGTCTTACTCCCATCAAAATGGTCATTTGTCTTCTTGAATTACAGTTAGTTTTTCTGGTGATTTCTTTTTATTATTATTATTATTATTATTATCATCATTATTTTAGAGAGGGGGTGAGAGCGAGAGCTCCAGCAGGGCACAGGGGCAGAGGGGGACAGAGAATCTTAAGCAGACTCCACACTCAGTGCAGAGCCCATTGCAGGGCTCGATCCCACAACCCTGCGATCATGACCTGAGCTGAAATCAAGAGTTAGACACGCGACTGACTGAGCCACCCAGGTGCCCCTTTCTGGTGGTTTCTATCCTTCCTCCTCTAACTTTCTTGACCACTACCATTATTTTTCCTAAAATTAACAATTGTAAGTTGCAATCATTTTTTTAAAGAAATGAGAAGCCGAAAGACCATTTCGAAATTTTTATTGTCATTTGTCACTAAAAACGTTGAATAAATAGCTCTTCTTATTTCTTGCCTTTTGTCAAGGAAGTTGGCCAACCATCTTTCTGACCACAGAGTTATTTATGTGATTTCTAAGACATATTGTCTCAAAAAGAATTTGAATCTGCTCTGAGCAGTAAAGATTTGGTTGTCTTATTAATCTGTGATTTTAGGGAGTAAGAACAGAAATCAATTCATTTAGCTGATGCAAAATGCCCATTTATCTTTTGTACAAGGGTAGGGGTATCTCAGAGGGTATTAAAAGACTAGGGTGTGAGCCAACCCTCCCAAGAGACGGGTTCAGTAAATAGAAAGCCATCGAGGTGTATTTTCTCTCTCGCTCACTCTCCTTTCCTTTCCTTTCTACTTCACTTGCTTTGCTCTAGACTATAATCATGAACGACAAGTTTCCTCTGAGCTACATCTGTTTGGTGGAAGATGGTCTCCCCAGCTGTTACATGACTCGGGTTCTGTGACCATTCCCGGAAGACAGAATGTGATTGGCTGACTCGAGTCATGTGTTCTTGCTCTGTCCAATAGAGGACAAATACACACAGCACAAAAGTGACTGCCAAGGACCCATCCCCGTGGACTGTAGCCCCTTCCCAGAGTTAAGAGAACTTCGGTGAGCTGCCAGTGTGCTAGTTATTAACGTATTGTTTCTCAGCTCCAAAACGCTCACCTAAATCTGCTCTGTGGAGCAGGAGGGTGGGGCCCTGCAAATTACGTACCTTCTTGGCCAACTTGAGGCAAAAGGATGTCTAAAAGAGAACTCCAGCTAAAGCCAGCCTGGCCAAGCTTGGCTGTGAGAACCAGGTGGGTAGTTCAGATGCCTAACACCGAGAATGCCATGCAGTCCCTTGAATTCCAGGTCTAGACTATAGTCCAAGTGCCCATCTATTGGCTACTGAGGATAATGGACTAAGAAGAGAAATTTTAAAAACCTCTTCTTTGAAGAAATCTATAAATATGAGCTCTTTAAATCATCCCAAAGCAACTCTAATGTCGCCACATTTGAAGAATTTTAAGAAATCACTTCAGTAGGGTTCGTTTCGGAGGACTCTAAAGGCAAGCAGAGGGACAGTTGCATTTGTAGCTTCAAGTGCTGTAGGAGTCAACACAAGGTAGATGGCAGTGAAGACTAAAGCCCTTTGGGCAGAGGTTCCGGCTGTTGGCTGGCTAGGATAAAATCCTATCGGTGCCACACCATAGTCCTGCAAAGTTGAATAAGCAGTGTAACCTTGACGTGTCTCTGTTTCTTCACCAGCAATGTTGAGCTTATGAGTGTAGCTGCCATATACAATTGTGAAGGTTGGATGGGGTGGTCCATTCAAAGTGGCCAGCTATCTTGACCTGGCAAGTCTTAGGCCTGTACTAAAGTAAGTACTCATTAAAGGCCCACATTATCCTACTTATTCTTACTGGCCTGTTGGGTTCTGAGGTCCTTTGAATTTTATCCCAGAGGCTATGGGGGGGGCCACTGGAAGGAATTAAGCCATCCACACTAAATTCCATCTGTGCACTGAGTGACTGGGAACCCAGAGAAAAAAGAGAAAATTACGTGGACACCCTAAGCACAGAGCTCAACAAAGTATGATGACTTTGGCCATAAGTGCTGCTTTATGGCTATCTGTAAAGCTGCCCATCAAAAAGCTCCTGACAAATGACCTGCAGTAATGAGAGTATGGAGGGAGCAGCCCTGCAGAACATTCCACCTGACGGGGACACAGATCATGGGAAGGGCATTCTCATAAAGCACAGAGTGGCTTTCTATTCTGTCCTCCTCCTGCTTATCCCCTGGCCCAGCCCTGTAACTTTGTGGCCTTGCCTCTCAGTTTCCAGCTCCCATTCATTCATTCATTCCTTCGTGTTTTAATTTATCATGTATTCATTCAACTATCCATTCATCAATTTTTAATTTTTTTTAACGTTTTTATTTATTTTTGAGACAGAGAGAGACAGAGCATGAATGGGGGAGGGGCAGAGAGAGAGGGAGACACAGAATCGGAAGCAGGCTCCAGGCTCTGAGCCATCAGCCCAGAGCCCGACGTGGGGCTCGAACTCACAGACTGTGAGATCGTGACCTGAGCCGAAGTCGGATGCTTAACTGACTGAGCCACCCAGGCGCCCCCATTCATCAATTTTTAAACAACTCATATAGCCAGTATTAGTAATCTTCTAATAACAGAAGATTAGATTTATTGGGCTCTTTCAATATGGTAGATTCCTTGATAAGTATAATAACACTAATAATAACAGCAGCAACATTTATTGAGCATTTATTCTGTGCCAAGCACCATGGTAAATGTTATACATGAATTATCTCATTCTGTCTTCACAAAGTTGCCTAAGACAAGATGTTATTATTAACAATATTTTTACAGGTTGGGAGAAATGTCTTAGAGAGTTTAGGTAAATTGTCCAAAGTCAGATAGCTAGTAAATTATAAAGCCAGGGTTCAAAATCATGTCTGTGTAATGTAACACATGTGCTCTTAGCCACTACTTGGGGAAGCCTCAACAGAGATAAAACTCCAGTGTTTATAATTCTTGCTCAGTAATTAATACATAGGGAAGGCGGTACTTGATGTGCGTTGTAAAGTGTGGACAAGGAGACTAGTAGGAAAATGATTTAAGAAGGTAAGGTATCCATTTGAAAACAACACACTAAATAAAATAGTGAAGGAGAAACCCACGGTATGACTCCGTTTTCCCAGGATAACTCACTGAGAGGGTAGTAACCTGTCATCAATTTGACAAAACCAAAATTTGAGTTAGAAGCCCCTCTAATGAAAATGACAGGAAATCCCGCTCAAAATGGTTGGAAGAATAATGTGGTGTATAAACTTGCATCGCTGAAAAGGCCAGGGATGATGCTAGCTTCAGGAACACTTCGATGTAGTATCATCAAGGACCAGCTTTGTTCCGCTCCATATTTCCTTCTGCCTTCTACCTTCCATGGTAGAAGCCATCACCTACTTCTTCAGGCCTCACACAGGTTCCTGTTGGCCGTTCCATGGTCTTCCATGTTAGTAGTAAAGAGGCTGTTCACATCTTTATATCTTCACGCTATGCGGACCACAGAAGGAGTGGCTCTCAAGGGGGAGAGAGGCCCTTAGTTTTTCCCAGAAGCCCTGGAAAACTTCTACACAGGTTTCGTTTGTTCTGACTGGGTTTCTGCCATCATGGACCAAATCATGGTAGCCAGTAGGATGAGATGGCATAGAATAGGATAGGATTATTGGCTTTAGCCAGTCAGGGTCCGTCCCATAAGCTGGGGCAAAGGTCAATACTGCAAAAACAACATGGCTGACCATGGGAGAGAATCGAACTCCAAGTGGTGTTATCTGAATGAGGAAGACAAATGGAAGTTAGATAGCAACAGTAACTGGAGTCCACTACACCAAACAATTCAATTACTTTGTTTTACGATTTAGTGCCCCGAAGTATCTTCCTACAGCATATAGCAGCTCAGTTTAGGATTGCACCTGACTTGGAAATCTTGCTTTGCTCATTATCATCTTGGAAGCATTTTTTTTTTACACTAAATGCAGAAACATTTCTTTAACATGAGTAAATGTAGTATTTTTTTCTTCCCAAAGTGCTTCACAACTCCCAACTTTTTAAGTGCCTGGAGTAGGATTGTTGTCACTCCTCTCCTTTATATCAGCTTTGTCTCCTGCCTAAACAAAACGTTTCAAAATATGATATTTCAGGATTAAAACCAGATTAAATCCTGCGTTTCTGTACAGGAGGGGTATTTCTTTTGCAGTTCTTTCTATGTTGTTGATCAGACAAATGTGTTTGGCATGTGTAAATTGTTGTGATCGCTTTGCTTTTTGTGGCATTTTGGGAAGGGGAAAAAAACCATGCTCAGTAGATGACACGGTTTGCTATAGCGGCAATATAAAAATTTGAAATTCTTAACCAATTTAGCATTTCCCCTTGCAGCCACACCATCTATCACAGAGAAGTGATATTCTGGGGGATGCAAGCCAATCAGAGGATTGGAGTGTAATTTTTATAAAACAAATGTATGTATAAATTATCACTCTCTTCTCTCCTCTCCATAAATAGCGACACTAATAGATCCAGAGCGTGAGATACGGGAAGGGATGCCTTGTTCTACAACAATTCATCTTGTCTGGGAGAAGCAGAGTTGAGAAATCCGATCAGTTAAGATGTATGGCTCGACCTGAACATTGTCCGGCATCTTCTGACTACGGTGTGGAAGGAATGTATGGTTTTGCCTGGAAGAGAGAGTGTGGCTGGATGTGTGTGTGTGTGTGCGTGTGTGTGTGAAGGGAGAGAGACTTACAGTCTAAGGCACGATTGAGCTACAACCATGTTTTACTTGGTTTGCACAGAATTTATAAAATTGAACACTTTTTTAAAAATTATTTTCTAAAGATCTAGAGATTTTTCCTAACAGGGAAAACAACAGACTGGAATCCTATATGGATTTTGTAGAGAGGTTGCCTCCTCTTGACAGGGCATAAGCTCTCCAGTATGCCTCAGTCCCACCATTCCCCATTCCCTAGATCCAACGCATTCCATGATGGAAGTTTCCTGGATACAACGGGCAGTTGAGTTCGTGGGCCTTAATCTAACGAGAGCCACGGGGCTCAATAATCCAGTGACTTTTCAACCCTCTGTGCTTTAAAAATTTGTCCAAGAGTGGGGCGCCTGCGGGGCTTAGTCGGTTGAGCATCTGACTTCAGCTCAGGTCATGATCTCACAGTCCGTGGGTTCGAGCCCCGCGTTGGGCTCTGTGCTGACAGTTCAGAGCCTGAAGCCTGCTTCGGATTCTGTGTCTCCCTCTCTCTCTCTGCTTCTCCCCGGCTCACGCTCTGTCTCTCTCCCTCTCTCAAAAATAAATAAACGCTAAAAAAATTTTTTTTTAATTTGTCCAAGATATTGCTAGTGAGGGTGGAGAAGATCTGATTTTCTTTTAAGACTCCCCCCCGCCCCCCAGGATCAGAACTACTTACAATTTGCTTGCATTGGTGGAAACAGAATCAATATATTTTTTAAAGAAGTCAGACAAAATATATCCAACTTTTCGGCACTTTCAGTTTTTCTTCGGCGTTCTATTGTGACTTTTGTGAGCCGAGCAAACTTCTTGGGAGGTATATTAAAAGGCTTAATATTTGCAATATAAATCACATCCCTTGTAAATCACAGTACACCACCCGTTATGTGGTTCCGGAATTTCTGCTAACCACAACTGCCATCTTGGAGCTAACTACTTTGTATGTTCGCAGTGTATGTTAGTTACAAAAATCCTCACCAAAAACATTACAGGGCTAACAAATGTTATATTTTTGTGTGTTTGCCCGTTTCACCGGACAGTGGTCTATTTTTCTGTCAGAGAAAGGCAAATGTTTATTTTCCCAACTTCCCCCGTTAAGCTCTTTATAGATTAGCACCCCGGGCAGCTGTCCAGGGGACCTGCCCCTCAATTCACTTTTGTGGGAGGAACGGAAGACGGGATGGAGGAATCGCTGAGTCACAGAACGTGTGAGCTTAAAGACCTGGCATTGGGAAATCTGTAAAGTAGACTTTTGAGAGATTTGCCACATTTTCATGAGTGTATTACAAGCCCCAGCCGAGTGCCCATTTTTAGCCAATACTCGATATGTATATCTAATTCAGGAGTCAACAAGTGAAGGGTGGCCCTTAGGCCGATCTAGCCAGCTGCTTGTTTTTTGTAAATAAAGTTTTGTTGGCGCGCAGCCACGCCCACTCATTTCCATATTGTCTATGCTGCAGTTGCAAAACACCAGCAGAACTGAGTAGCTCTAACAGAGGCCGACAGGGCTGCAAAGCCGAAATATTCACTGTGTGGTCCTTGAAGAACCATTTTCAACCTCTGATCTAATTCTCTAACATGGTAGAAATACGTTATTACTTGTTAAGTGCAGTTTCTTTGAATGATCAGTTTCCCGATATCAACCTCTGTGCTCCTTCTTCAGGACACGTGACACTTGCAATTATTGTTTCACTGGACATTTTCATACCACAAGCTGCTTGGGGCACCTGTTGGACCTGAGTGTATCAGTTAGGAACGCATTTAACTGCAAGGAACAGAGCACTTTTAACTGTGGTTTAAACAATGAAGCTTTGAATGATCTCACCTAGTAAGAAACCTGGACGCATATGAGTCTAGGTTTGATACAGAGACCCCGGGATGGTGCAAACCATCGTGGCCCCACGCTGTGACTGTCCCCCCTGTCCCTCCTGTGCTCAGCTTGCTGACCCTTGATATATATCACCCCCTGGTTGCAAGATTTTTTGTATCAACTCCAGGCATCACATGCCCCATTCCAAGTAGAAGAGACGTGAACACAAAACATTCTTCTATCGAGCTTCTGGCTTTTCAACCCAGAAAGAAAAGCACCAGCAGACATGCTCCCCCCCATCAGATTTCATTGAAGAGAGTGGATCTTCCAATCTCTTTCATTAATATGATCCCAAGTGGATAGTCAACAAAGGTTTGTCAAATGGTGGATGGATGTATCAGTGATGACGGATGAATGATAGACTAAATCTTTTACATTTTATTTAATTTGGTCTCCACCATGGGCAGCAGAGGAGAGCAAGTAAGAGGGTCCTCGGTGGTAAAAAAAACATTGTGGGTTATCACTTTCTCTCAACTCTTCATTTTATCAATGGGGAAAGTGAGGCACAAAAATACAAAGTTAGAGGGGCACCTGGGTGGCTCAGTCAGTTAAGCACCAACTTTGGCTCAGGTCATGATCTCGCAGTTTGTGGGTTCGGGGCCTGTATTGGGCTCTGTGCTGACAGCACCGAGCCTGGAGCCTGCTTCGGATTCTGTGTCTCCCTCTCTCTCTGCCCCTCCCCCCACTCCCGTCTTTCTCTCTCTCTCAAAAATAAACATGAAAACATTTTTTTAAAAAGTTAGATATTAATTATAGTGAATTTTTATAGCTTCTGATTGTCCAGCATCCATGCCTCACCCTTCTGGTAACAACTTCTTAATTTTTCTTGGAAGAACCAATTCTCTCAAACAATGTGATTTTAGTGAGCCAGGTAGCATCCCTGGCCCCGAGAGAGGGTCAGCAGTATTCCATCCCCCTGGCCTAGTGGTTGGTCTGGAAATCGATACATGTCCTAAGCTAATTCAGCCAGAATGAGTGCAAAACCTTCCAGGCATTTCCAGAAAAAACAACGTGGGCCTGAGGTTGCTGGTGGTCAGCATGGGAAGAGCCAGGCTGAGAGGGAAGCCCACACAGAAGGAAAACTGTGCAGAGATCTTTGAGGTCATTGATGAGCACTTGGATGTAGCTGTTTCTGAACTAGATGTTTTAATTCCAGGACTCTCTCTATTTAAAAGAACAGAAAACCCAACTTAAATGGTTCTAAGCCATAAAGGGGATGGGTTTTTTGCCTCTTTTAACTGTAAATCTAGAAACAGGAATAATTCATTCGAGAGTGCGTTATCTGATGGATGGACAGTATCATCCAGAACCTAGGTGTTTTTGCTTTTTTCTTTCCATCTCTCTACTACATTCTGAGGCAGGCCTCCTCATGGTTACACAATGGCTGCCAGTAACATTACTCCCCTCGAGGTATCTTACATGAAAGATCCCAAGCAAAATTTCAGGAACTCAGCTTCATTGGACCCTTTGCCCACCTGAGAACCAATCGCTGTCATCAGGGGAGAATGGAACGTGCTGACTGGCTCATGCCCTGGCTTTTCAGGGAGGAGGGGGGCTGCTTTCCAGAAATACACAGATTAAACAGGGAAGAGTTAGATACTGGTGTGAAAGTCGGGTTGTGTCCGAAAGGATGAATGGAGCAAATGACGGAGGACGAAGAGCAGTGCCCATTACAGCTATTAACCCCTGGACTTCTGAGTTGCATGCAGTCGAAATTTTTCCTTTTGTCTTTAGGCCAGTTTGACTTCATGTTCTATCCTTTGTGAGCGAAGCATGCTTATCAATGGTGCTATTATTGTTGGGGATGGAAACAACGCACATCACCTTCTCTCCTTCATGTTTCTCTATACCACTTTTCACCTCCTAATTGATATATTAGAGACCGTGACTTCCTTCATTTTATCTTGGTCTTCTCCTTAGAGAATAGGGTTCATGAGAGCAGGGTTTTGGATCCGTGTATCCCTGCCCCCAATATCTCTAAGGGTACTTGGGTACCTGCTCCATGATATGTGCTCAGCAAGTATTTTCTGAATGAATGAATGAATGAATGAGTGAGTGAGTGGACATAATGAGGAAATAGTATCTTCCTATGTCAGAAAAGGAAGGGTCCTTAAAGATTGGCAGGGCCATTCTCTACAGAGCACTAAAATGCCAGGCTCCTGATTGAAATCCAGTGCGTTCTCTGTTCCTCTGTCCTGCCTCATGGCAATAGGAATTCACAACCTTTCACCAACCAGTTTCCGTCTCCATCAGGGGTACCACTTATTTTCCTCCGTTCCCCTCTTTTATTCGAGTCCCTGAGTGTTTACATTCCTTGATGTGAATCTTGCCTGTGTGTTTGAACTCCACTTCTCTTCATTTGCAACTAAATGAGGAAGGTACCCATGACCCTTTGCTGGATTACTTTACCCACTGAGGGACTTTGGGCTTTATCTTGGTTTTGTGCCTGCATCCTCTGCCTCCATTCCCATCTTTCACCAGGTGCTTCTGGAGGTCTCTCTTCTATGTTCCCAAACCCTGCAATGTGAGCCAGAGCTTATCTTCTTCTTATTCTAGATGGGAGCCTGTACCAGTGGTCCCCTGGGCTGGTTGGTTGGTAGAGGCTCACCTATACAGTGGGAAAGGCTGGATCTTACACATTCAGTGGAGACATATCCAGGACCCTCGGATGTCCAGGTGGGCTGTCTTTTGAGAGTCCTCTCAGGTCAGAGACCAAGGGGACATGGGGCCTCTCAGGGACAGATGGCATCCAGGTGTGGCTTACTCAGCTGGGCTCCATCTTGAAACTCGTAATGAGTTCTCCAGCTGGAGTGGGTCACAGCCCTCGCATTCTCCTGCACCCCAGCAGAGGTGCTGAGGGTCCGGGTGGTTAAGTGGCGATGATGTAAGTACTTGGTGCTCCTCCTAAAAATGTTCCTGAAATCCTCTCCTCCGAGGGTATTGTGAACTGCTTTGTGCCGCGAAACCTCATGGGTCAGGATATTTAACTCAAACAAGTAGCTATCCAAACCATTGTGCACCACGAATTCACACATCAGCCGTGCATTCCAAAGTCGGATAACAGGAAATTTGAAGTCACCTGGGTATTTGTTAAGAGTGCATTTTTCCATTTATGCAAATTTTTAAATTTGAAGACTCACTCTGCCACCTACTCATTGTGCAACCCTGAACGAGTTAAACGAGCGAGCGGTTCTCAAATATGGCCCCCAGCAACAATAATATCACCCAGGGAACTTGTCACAATAAAAATCATTGGGTCTCCACCCCATACCGCCCCAGACCTACTGAATCAGAGACCCTGGGGATGGGACCCAGCAAGATCTATTTTAACAAGCCCTGCAGAGGGTGATTCTGATGCACACTGCAGTTTGAGAACCATTGGCTTAAAGGATCCAGTCGGAATTTCATTATATGTAAAATGGGAGGGATAATACTTGGCCCCAAAAAGTTTTTGTAAGGATTAATTTCAGTAGATTTTGCATGTAAAGCATTTAGCACAATATCTGGCACTTAGTATGCACTCAATATATGACAGCTACAATTAATGTTATTATAATTATTGGATTTCCTTTCTGGGTGGCCAATGAATCAGTCTATGTCTCTGTGTGTCTACCTGTGAAAAGTAAAGAGTGGAGATATTTTAACATTAATCATTATAACAATAGCTAATTTATTGAGCTCCTATCCTGGCCCAGGCCCTTGGCTAATTACTTCACAAACACTGCATTCAATCCTCATTTAAAAATTTGCTAAGAGATGGGGCTATTATTGTCCACCTTTTATAGGTGAGGAAGCAGCTTAAGTAACTTACCCAGAACAACACAAGTAGTGAGTGAAAGCGCTAGAAAAAGAATTCAGAGCGTGAGTCTCCAGAGCCTGGATTAGTTAAACACATCACCAACCGCCACTCCAAAGTAGTTTGCGAAAGGAACTATAGCAGTGGCTGTTTTCATCCCTGCGAGTTATTTCGAAAATCAGATATTCCCTATAATATATACACTGAGATGATAGCTATTAATTAATTATAGAAGATGACCCTCGATCAGATTTTTGCTTGAAATGGGTTTTTGGTTTTTTAAGAGGCCAGGGGCAAAGGAGGCCCCCATGGTTGTCCTCCATGAAGTCCTCCGTGATTCTACATTTCTGCCAAGTGACACTCGTCATGCGGCCACGACGGGGAATGATTTGCTGCAGACGGGACTAAAGACAGCCCCGTGTCTGTCACCCGAGCTGTTCCTTCTGGGCCATAGTTTAGGGCACTGATTACCTGAGCCCAAAGAACACATTCAAGTGTCCTTTAAATAAGACGATCAATCAGAAAAAACAAAAAAATGAAAAACGCTTCCTTTACCTACAGAAGGCAAAGCTTCAGATGAAGATTACTAAGAGAAAATGTGAAATTGACCTGTAATTACCATACCTGTTAATATGGGTTTGGGGCCCGATGAGAAGTGCCAACGTTCTACCATTTTTCAATACAGCCAAAAATTGAGGCACATGAAATACCAATGATATCCTAGACACCATTTTAAGATAGGTCAAACTATACATATATGCAACGAATTTCAGAACAGGCTGCTGAATTTGTAAAACAAATATATTGAAACACCCATCAAAATGATGGTCCAGGGTAAAATATACATTTATTCACTGCAGTGTTTGCTTCATCCAAGGGTACAAACGGGCCGGGAATGAAACCCTGCAAGGTTTTCTTTTTTGAGTGAAGCTAAACTTTGTGCTTCCTGGGAGAGTTTCTGCCTAAACCTTCAAAAGCTGGACCTCAGAGATATTACAAGGCGTGCGGCACAATGTAGAACTTCCCCGTGTCCCTAAAATAACAGTCTCAACAATAGCACCACCGAACAAACACTACTTTTGGCTTCTGCCTTTTATTTTATTTTATTTTTCCCCTCCTCTGAGCTCCACCCCAGCTAGCTCTTGAAAGGCCTTCTGTTCTGTCAGCCATAATGACATCTGCTGGCGGAGACAGGAAGTCATAAATCTGTGGGTCCCCTCTCAACCAAACCTTGTTAATGCTGCCATTTATCACAGGGGCCGGGGTGCCATCTCTGGAGGGCTGGACGCACAGAGTCCATTTTCTCCCATACCCCTTTCCCAAGAGAGCAACCATTTTAAAAACAGCCACTTTCTCATTTCACATTTGCAGACCTGAAAGTCAGGCAGAGGCAGACCCCACCGTCAGCACGAGGCTCTTGGAAAGAAGCCACGATCCCGGGCAACAATAGACTCGATTTGATGTTTGGGGACTGAAGCAAGGCAGTTCTGACCACGCTCTGTCCTTCCTCATTTTAAATCAGCCCCTAACTGCCTCAAAGAGAGGAATGGAGATTTCCTTCCTCTGAGCCCTTCTGCCTCCGTGTAGGTTTTTAAAGGCCAAAAATCTTGCTATGGGGAGTGGGGGGGCGGGGGTGGAGAGGGAGTTTTAAGAGGATTATTGAAACTCAGAGTTCCTTTTATTCCAAACTAATTTAGGATGGTGTTCAGGTTTCTTTCTTAGGAGTTCGCTGTGTCCTCAGCTTTGATTCCAGACCTGTGCCTATACAAGGTGTATCCTGGGTTTTGCTGCTCAGAGCATGTTCCCTGGATCAGAAGCGTCTGCAGTGTCTGTTTGAGCTTTTTGGAAATGCAGACTCACAGGTGCTGCTCTAGACCTATTTGATCAGAATCTGTGTTTTCAGCGAGACCCCCAGGCGACTCCTCTTTAGGTCCCAATTGCTGAGGCTGGGCTACCTACCCCGGCGTTCTCAGCCTCGGCCCAGTTGACGTGTTGGGGCTGGATCAGCTTTGTCTGCGAGGGGCCTTGGCACTGTGAATATCAGGCCGCACTCCTGGCCTCTACCCACTAGATGCCAGTAGCCACCCCCCGGACTGTGACGACCTCTAGACATCGTCACATGTCCCCTGGGAGGAAAAAACATCACCCCTGTTGGAAACTGGGCAGCCCAAAAAATGGGGTCCGTGGAGCTTCGGCATCGGTGCCGTTTAGGAGCTTGTCAGGAATACGCGTTCTCAAATCCCACCAACTCAAATCCCTCGAGATCCTGCAGGGAGCCCAGGAATCTGTTTTCACTCTGCAGGAGAAAAGTACGCAGGCTAACGTTGAAGAATTCTGAAACTGCAGAGCAGAACAGGGAACGTAATGGGACGATCAGCTCGTGACAAGGCCACAGCACCACCGAGAGTGACTCATGCGTGGCCATTGGTGGCCCTTGGCTGGAGCCACACCTGCAGGGTCTGAACCAGCTTCCCCACTTGCTGCCTCCACAGCCTTGGGTAAGTTGCCTGTCCTCTCCGTGCCTCGGTTTTCTCATACGTAAAGTGGGGACAACGAAAGCCCTTTGCCTCATGGAATGGTTTTAAGGGATTGAGAGGTTCCTATTTGAAAGCGCCTAGAACAGTGCCCAGCACCACGTGCTTCCTGAGTGTTAGCTACTATTACGATCGTTACTGTAATTTGCTGTTCTTGCCCTAGATTCTTAAGTTCCTTAGGAACCACACAGGTGCCTTGTTCCCTGCCGCATCCCCGGTACCCAGCCCAGTGCCTCGCCTGGAGCAGGTGCTATATGAATGTCAGTGGGAGGAGGGGACATTCAGGTGGAGAGAGGAAGGCACTGGCTGCAGGTTTCTGCTGCCAGTGGCTTGGATCTGTGGTCTGCTGCCTTCACCACGTAAGGATCCGACCTCCCCTGACTGGCTTCTGTAAACTGGTGCCCTTGCACGTGGAGACGATTGGGTTGATGTTCGCTTTATCCCCCAGCACAGATTAGATTAGACCTCAGGCATATCTATATCCGAAAGCACTCTGTGAACAATAGTCGATCAACGAATACTTATAATGAAAAAGCCAAAGACCTGGGAGTCCTATCTATGTGCGGGCGTCAAGCTGTGGATTTTACATTAGTTTAAAATTCCTCTCTGTGCCCCTGAATGGAATCGGTGGCACATTTAATTGTCCCCATTTCACACATGGGAAAACTGAGGCTCAGAGAGGCTACACAACTTGCCCAAGGTTGTAGTCTTAGCAAGTAAGTAGCAGAAATATTTTTTTCAAGTGCAGGTCTGATTCCAAATCTACATTTCTCTTTCTTCCTGGGTGCCCACCTGGTGCCCTGCCCATTTCTTCACACCCCCATCGAACCACCCGCACCGGTGGCTCTTTGCCTGCAGGGAAGGCCAGGAACAACATCTATGCAATGACTGGCAGGCACTGACGGGTAAATACCCCAGCTCTCTCGCTCTTCGAGAGGGATATCTCAGAAGTACATTAAGCTCCACTGACTCCCCAGCAGGATTAAGGTTTGTTACCCACAGTGAGCACCTGCTTGACCACACACTGCATATTGATAGCCTTACTGTGTTCACTTTCCTCCTTTCCTACTGGAGTTTTCTAAGCTCATGTACCAAACAGACTACTCGCTTTCAAATCTTTATCTCAGGGTCTGCTTCTCAGGGAACTCAAAGCAAGACAACACAGGCCTTCTCAGCAGAGGATTTGCAACAGTCTTGAACTATTTGACCATTTTAAGCCTGTGGGTTCCCTCGCTGTGTTGGCCTTCCCAGCAATGGTTAAGGAGAGGAGACAAGTTGTATTAATGGGCGAAAACAGCATCCAGGACAAGTCACTTTGACATAATCCTAGCAAGCAAGGGGAGAATCTCATGAAATTTTCAGGACAATAGGATGCCTAATGCCTAATCATAATAGATAAGACATGCTCCGGATAAGACAGAAAGGTGTTCTCAGAGTGAATTATATCATTCTCTATTTGCTTCTGAGAGTTGAGGGGTACTTTTGGGCACACAGTTCTAATGAGTCCAGGAAGGAGAGCTTGATGCATAGTCGAGGTGGCATAAAATATACCAGAGCCCAGAACTTAAAGGCTCCTCCTCACATGGTTTCCAGGCTGTTCTGGTCCTTACATTCACTTAATGTCTTCCTGTGGTTAATGAAGTCGAGCAATGGAGTACTGGGCCAGCGACGTGGTCTGGATTCTTCCGCGCCGGCAAAAACACTGTCACCACTGCAGGTAGCCGCGTCCGAGGGAGAAATGCGATGTATGTTCAATGCACCGGCTCCTGTACTCCCGGCCCGCCCACTCCGCAATGGGCCCACCTGAGAAACACACAGTGCTTAATCGTTGTTGTGAAATTCTACGCCCAGCCGAATCCAAACAGTTTTCAAAATGAGAGCCCACCAACTTTTGGAGGCTATTTCCTTAGAAGCAAGCTTGCCAATGCCTGACTGTCTCCAGACTCTACTGTCACCGGCCTTGGCAGTTTTCAGAGAGCAAATTCCCACCGAGCAGAACAAGACAGATTCTCTTCCGTGTTGGTTGAACAAATCCACTCTACTGGACTAGCTGTTTCGGGATGTAAATAAATGAACTGGCGTTTATCAACGGCAGAGAATAAAACTCATACTTGATATCAGGACCCATGATATCCCCGGTGACCCAGCCACACCCCACTTCTCCTACATCCATTCCGCTCCCCTCTCCCTGGCTGGCTCTCGAAATCTGGACCCCTATCGCTGTATCCTTTGTGTTCTGGAAACACAGAAATCTCTTCTGATTTCAGGCCTTGGCTCCTGGTTGGCTGCCTTGTATATTCCAGATTTCTGTTTCAATGTTCCCCTCTCAGAAAGGCTCTCCATGACTCCCACTCTGAATTGTCCTGCCCCAACCCCTTACCCTCTGTCCCAACACCCCCACCTTATTTTCTTCCCATTGCTTTCCATGATCCATCTGGTACTTCCTCTTGTCTGGTTCTCCCCACCAATATGATGCCTTACCAGGTGTCGTGGGTAGGAAGAAAATAACCCAAGACTGCCACCTTAAAGTTTTTACAAAACAGTACTGGTAAGAGGGATGTCCTGAATGAGTTAAATGACACAAGAGGAAAGCAATGAATTATATCCTCAAGGGCAAAATTGTATGGTACACTGGCTCTCAAACTTGGCCGCATGTTGGAATCATCTGGGGGCTTTAAAAATACTGATGGCTGGATCCCGCCCCCACAGACTGATGTAATGAGTCTGGGGTAAGACCTAGGCATCGAGTTTTTTAAATCACCCCAGTTGACTGTGATACACAGCAAAGTTTGAGAACACTGCTTTTTTTTTTTTAATTGAAGCATTATGTACACGTATAGAAGCACATAAATCATAAGCATGCAGCTGAATTAATTTTTACAGAACGGACACACTCACTAACAATCATCCTGGTTAAGAACAATGAAAGCCCCCACCCCACCCCCAGTAGCCTCTTCGTGCTCACTTTCATAGGTAACCGCTACCCTGATATCCAAGCATAGATTGGTTCTGCCTGTTTGTCTATTCATGTATTTGGAATCATACTCTATAATGACTCTTTGTTTTAAGAAGACAGGGATAGAGAAGTTTGAATCACTTGGAGTCCACCCGGGAAGCCTGCCTGAAGGAGGTGGTATTTAAGGGGGGATCTGAAGGAGGTAATAGACAAGAGAGAGAAAAGGGGAAAAAGGGAGGGAAGTTGGGGAAGGGAGGACAGCATCACTTGGAAAAGAGGCGCACAAGCTGAAATGCTCTATACCCATGTCTAATGAAGGCCCTACAATGGCCCCAAATCTTTTTTTTTTTCTGTGCATCCTTCTTTGCAAGAATGCTCCACTTGGTATTCAATCGGTCCACAAATTTTCACTGAGCACCAATACTGTGCTGGACTTGAGGATATAGAGGTGAACAGAACTTACATTTTAATTAGGAAAGACCGATAATACATAGGCAAATATATGAAGAAGATACAGATGGTCATAACTGCCATGAAAGATAAGACAAAGAATGGCACAAATGGCCGGGGCAAAAGGAGATGACCTCTGAGTTTAGAGTAAGGAGGAAAAACAGACCTGGGGGAGGGATCTTTCCGGAAAGAGAAGACGCAAAAGCCCTGGAGCTGGGATAGGAGGTGTTGCGTTAACTGAGGCATTCTCCCTCCGCTCCAGAATCCCACGGGCTGCCCCAGTGCCCACTCATTCAGGAAGTGCCAAGCTCAAGGTAGGCACGTGGCAAGTGGTGGTTTTAATTGCATCGGGTTGGAGTCCAGTGATAAGACAGGCAAACTAGCAACAACAAAAATCAGTAGGATAGAAATGTGCTTTTAATGGGGGCGTTCACAGGGTCCACGGGTGCAGTGAGAGGGCTCCATAGCCGCCCTTTTGTGTGAATCCAAGAACAGACACCCTGGTTCTTGCTTGTGTGCAATGACTTCTACTAACTTGATTCACTTGTTACAAAATTCAGCTTCTGCAAAGGGGGAGGTACCCATGCCTGGCACCTTATCAATATCACCTGGGAACTTTTAAAATTTCAGATTTTCGGGCCCCACCCTGAGATCTAATTCAGTAATTCTAGGGTGGTGCCCCCGCCTCTTTATCTTGAGAAAAAAAATCCCCAGGTGATTCTGACATTGAGCCAGTGTGGGAATCCGTGTTCTAGAAGATACGCTTGCCTCATTCCAATCAGTTCATGCCTTTACACATCCCAGAGTTTGAGTGTTAGATCTGAGGATGCTACGTTCCCTGGAGACCCAAACATAGCATTATTCTAAGCCACCAGCTCTTGGAAGAAGTTTCCAAAAGTGCCAGAGTCTGTGGTTTAACAAAGTATTTTGCAAATTCTAGTCATGCCTATACCACCTTTTTCACATTTGGCAATCTCCACATCCCCTTGAACCATTATTTCTTCCCTCATTCCTTAGCTATATTTATTTTTTAAACCCATAAATTATATCAAACTTCAGATCGCTACCATAAATGGGGAGCAGTGTCTTTAGCTAAGATAGAAGTAAAAACTTAGGGTGACTTCAATAAAAACAAACCACTTTTTGAAGAGTCTAGCCAGGTAACTCTTGCCCCTCCCAAGCTTCTAAGCCTGAGATCTGCGGTTTCTTGGTTGAGAAATAAAAGTCAGCAATTGTTAGGCATAAAAGTTGCACCTCGCACCGAACTGAGACGTTCTCGGATTGAAAGAGAAACGAAAGGGAATAACCTTTTCGCTGTGCGATTCACGTTTTCCAATGTCATGTGTACGCCACTGAACAGTATCTGGGTACCATTGTGTTATGCATCCACCTGGGGTAGACAAAATCTTCCTTGCTGATAACCAAGCTAAATACTCTACAACAGTAGCAGTAGGGCGAAAAATACAAATTAAAGTAAGAATGTAAGAGACAAACCCTGGAGAGAGGCGGGGAGAGATTCTATAGCCCAAAGTCAGTTACTCTGACCCATTTCCCTCCTCATCCTCTCCAAGGGCGGGTCCCGCGCCAAGTCTTTGGGAGGTCATTTTAACAGAAGCCTTTTCAAGGCAGGGATCCTATCTTATACATTCCAGCCTCTCCTGTACTTGGTGCAATGCCAGGCACCTAACACAGTAGATGCCGGTTAAATGATTGCACATAGTACCAACACCCAGTCAGCAGGCATAGGGCTCCTCCAGGGAGGATTCACGGTGAGCTCGTTGAAACTGTGGTCTTTTCTTCTGCTCAGGCCTTAGGTCTGTATGTCCTGATCCTGTAACTGTGGTCCCTGGCCCGCGGGACTGGGGGTTTTACTTAGTAAGCTGTGGCCCCTGGCACTCCTTAAAGGTGTGGGAGGGAATTAGAATGAATTAGCATTAATACCCTTTTGCTGACATTGTCAACTAGGCAGGAGGACTTTCTGTGCCTCAGTTGCCTAAGGGCTAGGCTGGGATTGGGTGACAGTTGGTCATGGGTGGAGGCCAGTTGGGCGATTTAGGGCAGGCGAGTTACCTTGTGTCACCTACATGAAAGGGATAAATGAGCACGTGCCTCCCCCCAAGTGTGGATGTTAAGAATGATTCGACAACAAACAAGATTAATCAGCCCTTTACAAACAGTGACAATGGCATGTGACTAGTAGGGTGGGGAAAGTTATGTTTCCTACAGCCCCTAAAAGAACCATTCAGAAAAACATCTGTGGAACAGGTCACCCTAGGTCATTCCCCACAAGAGAGGGCAAAGTAGGTAGATGGGTTTAAGTGCTGGGCATCCCTATTATACTTGATCGAGATGGGTACGTGGTTGGGGGGCGGGTAGTGAGGAGTAGACCCAGGTGAAACCTCATCACAGTGACCACGGTAACAGTGCCGCGCCTTGAAATCCTAAATTATAAAATACCTAAGCCTGAGCTTGCTTTGTAGTCATATAATATGGTATACGTATTGTATATTGTAACATAATATATTATAGATAATATATGTTCCAGTATACAGTTGTATATACAATATACAGTTGTCCTTGTATATTGTAACATATATTATCTATAATGTATTATGTTACAGTATACAATTGTATAGTACAATATTGTAAACATATTGTATATGTCTGGCTCCAAAAGAACAAAGGCTATTTTTAGCAGAAGTTCTCAAACTGGAGTGAGCAGGAGAATCACTTGTTCAAAACACAGACTCCCTAAGCCCTGTTCCAGAAGTTTCTGATTCAGAGGGTCCAGAGCAGTGATCCTCAACCAGGGGGCAATTTTGTCCCCTGGTGGTGGGGGGGGGGGTGGTGGGGAACACTGGACAAGGTCTGGAGACAATTTGGTTGGCAGGACTGGGGTGGAAGGGTCCGGCATCTAGTGGGTAAAGGCAGGGGTTCCTGCCAAACGCTGATATTGCACAGGACAGCTTCCACAACAAAGAATTATGGCCCCGAATGTCAGTGGAGCTGGGGTTAGATCATCTTCTGGGGTAAGGCCTAGGAATGTGCATCTTAACAAGGGCCTCAGGGGATTTGGGTGCAGGCAGCCAGAGCCCTGTCTGGGGAAGCCCTGGACAATGCCTGCTTTCTTACTCTAAGGCTTTGGCTGTCTGAGTTCCACTTTGCCTCGCTCCTTCATATAGAGGAAGCAGCTTAGACTTAACTCTCCCCATGAAGCTCTTCCTCATAAGCAAACTCTCTTCCTCCAAGTTCAAGTCAACTGCCCTCCTAAGTATACCTCCTGCCCCACACACATCACTTGCCTCTTTAGTCGTCTCTCCTATGGGAATGAGAGTTCTTGAGGGCAGGGTCCAGGTCAGACCTGTCCTCAGCACCTAGGCAGGGGTCTGGCCCACACTGGGCTCAACAATCATGTGTTGGCTGGAATCTGTCTCAGCTCTACTGACCTCTCCCGCATCGAGTCTAAAGCTACTCCCTCTTTCAGACACTGTCACAGACCCTACTTAAACATGTCCGTGGAGCTTATCGCTCTGCAATTATCTTGTGTATTTGCCTGCTTTTCATTCATTCAACAAATATTATATTGGGAACCTACTATATGTCTTGTCCCTTCCCATCACTGGGGATGGAACAGTGAACAAAAGAGGCAAAGTCCCTCTTCCCAACAGAGCCTATATTCCAAGAAAAGAACTAGGACAATAAACAAAATAGAAACCTATATATAATGTATGTGATATCGATATGACCAGTAGAGAAAAATAAAATAGAGAAATGGGACACAGTGTGTGTGTGTGTGTGTGTGTGTGTGTGTGTGACAGTGAACATTTCAAGTAAGATGGACCTCTGGGAGAAGGTGACATTTATGCAAAGACTGGACATCTGAGGGTGACATTTCTGCTCCCCCATCAGAATATAAACACTAGGAGGCCAGGATCTTCCCTTTCTCTGTAGCTTCTGTGTCTCCAGAACAGGCACACACATAGTAGGTGCTCAATAAATACTATGTAAACAAAACAAAGAGAATATGGGATTAAATTATCAAGGAGGCAGATGGGAGATTTTTTGCTTTTCTGACCATCCACGGAATAGAAGGAAGGCGGGAGGGGCGGGGGCGTTGAACTTGGGGTGGGGGTGGGGAGCACATCTTCGCGGTCAGATTAAGAGACTTGGGGGATGGAGGTCATTGCTGGATAAGGCGCCGTCCCCCTTCCCCGCCTGCCCGGAGCCTACCTAAGTTCTCACCTTCCGAATAAGTATTGTTAACGGCCCTGCAGGTCCGCTAACCCGGCACCCCCCCGCCCCCCCCCCCCCCCCCCCCCGGCCCGCGGCTCCCTTCCCAGCTGCGGAGTTTGGCCCTCACCCTGCCCCCCTTTCCTCCCCGCAACCCTGCGGGTCCTGCCCCCTCCCCCGCCGGTGTCCCCCGCGCCTGGGGGGGGGGGGTGGGCAAGTCCTCGCCCCAGCTAAGGGGGCGCCGCGAGGAGCCGCGGGCGCGCGGGGTCCCCGCCCCCAGCCCCTCTCCGCGGCGGGACACTGTCCCTTTAATAGACTCCCTCTGCCTGGCGCTCTGCGGCTGGGGAGTAAATTTCTCCCTGTCATCAGGTCGCGGGGAGACGAGGAGGAGGAGGAGTTTGTTAATGTTCAGTTTGTTCAGCGGGATCGATGTTTGCTGGAATCGCCTCGCCCTGTCTTGTGTGTGTGAGTGTGTGAGTGTGTGAGCGTGCGTGCGTGTGTGTGTGTGTGTGTGTGCGCGCATATGTGGGGGGTGTGAGTGTGTGAGAGGAAGCGCGAGTGCGTGCGCGTGTGTGTGCGTGTGTGTCTGTGTGTGTGTCTGCGTGCGTGTGAGTGTGTGTGAGTGAGTGAGTGAATTCCAGATTTTCTGTCTTTCCCAAACCCGCTCCTGTCCTCTCGCATATCATTCACCGACGGGAATCTGACAGCGGCCGCAAATCTACAGTGAGTGATCTCTCTCCCCCAGCGCGAATCCGCCATAGAGACCGGCGAGGAGGAGGAGGAGGAGGAGGAGGAGGAGGAGGAGAGGAGGAGGAGGAGGAAGAAGAAGAAAAAGAAGAAGAAACCACTACCTTCCCAGGATTGCCTTTTTTCGCCCTTATCTTTACGCGCGCGTGTGCGTGTGGCGCGTGTGCGCCCCTCGTCCCTTCCATCCGAACCCGGTCTTGGATGTTTAATAAAGAAATCAAGTGTCTCAACAGTCACCAAAAAAAAAAAAAGAAAAAGAAAAAAAAACCAAAAACCAAAAATTTCCAAAAAAGCAAAAACAAAAAGAGAGAGAGAGAGAGAGAGAGAGGAAAACAAAATCCAAAGCAAACAAACAAACAAACACGGCAGAACCAACCTCTGCTTCAAACCAGCCGGCACAAGCCACCCGTGTCTGCCGCCCGGAGAGGGGGGTCTCTGGCCCGTGGTGGAGGAGTTGCAGGGGGGGTCGCCAGGGGGACAGAGGCCGAGCGACGCCCTAGGAGCCACCGGGCAGGAGGCGGAGGACACCCAGAGAGGCGAGCGAGCAGCGGGCCCCCGCGCGCGGCTCGGGGCTGGGGCGCCAGAAGTAGGACTGGAGCAAAGTAGAGCGATGCCAAGGAGGAAACAGCAGGCGCCCAAGCGGGCGGCAGGTAAGAGACTCGGCTCCGCTTCGGGGCTGCGGGGCGCACCGAGCTCCTCGCCCGCCCTCCCAGCCCCCGGGCGCCCCAGGACGCCACCCCCTGAGCTGTGGGGGGAGTTCGCGCCGGGCGCCCCTCTCTGCCCCGCGAATAACCCCATCCCCTCTCTCTCCTTCTCCCATCTCCCAAACCCTCCCCTTTGCAGGCTCCGCTTGGGTGGGGGGGGGGGGGAAGCTGTCCCACCAAGCCTTCCCTCCTTAAACTTTTTTTTCCTCCACCCTCTACCCCACCCCTAACTTTCTCCCAGTCTGTTTCTTGCCTCTCCGGCCAAAGTCGGGTTGTGGATTTGGGGTGCGGGGTAGGGAGACAGTCCTTCCACCCCCGCATCCCTCCGCGTGGTCAGTGCCAGTGGCTTCTGGCCTCGAGGGACAGCGTCTTCGCTCGCTGGGGTTTGGGGCGCCGAAGTGTGAGGCATGCCAGAGCCCTGGGCTGCAGGCTGGCTTTGGGGCAAGCAAGGAGACTAACTTTGATCGCCAAGGTGGAAAAAACCCACCCCAGGAAAGGAATGAACCTTTCAATGTGCTTTCTAAATATGCTTGGAAATCTAATCACTCTTTCTCTTAAAAAAAAAAAAAGAAAGAAAGAAAAAGAAAAAGAAAGAAAGAAAGAAAAGAAAAGGGGAAATGCCCAATAGAACATTGAAACAGCTCAGGATTTTCTTTGCCCAGAGAGAGTTGCAAACTTTGTAAATTGATTTGTAGGGTATCCCATCTGAATCTTTCCTTACTGACCCCTTCCCCTCCCCCCAAAAGAGGAACAGGTTAATGGATCAGTACAATAGACCTTCTAAAGGATTTTTTTTTTCCTTTTGGGTTGCTTAATTGCTTTTTTAATAGTATGCTGGGGTTTTGTTTCTCGGAAGTGTAATATGAAAGTTCATTTTTCTCCTGCCAGACCCACCCACTGAAAAATCAGCTTTCCACTTGATTGCTAGTTTTGATTTGACATTTGATTGATCACCTGTCATCTCGCTGCCTTTGATCTATTCATTCTTGATATATATCAATAAATCACTCACCATGGTAACTCAGAGTACCAGTGACGCAAGCCTTGCCCTCTAGATTCAGAGCCAGACATGCACAATTATTATCTTGTTTGGCTTTTAATGTGGGCGTTTTTATTTCTTTGTGTCCTTCTGTTGAATCAGGGCTTTAGCAAAAAGCTGAAGTTCTTACCGCCCCCCCCCCCTTCTCTGTCTTTACTTTCATGCTTTAGGGGCCATCAGTGAAGGCTGGTGTTCGGCAGACCCAAAACACATTTCCTTCTGTTGTAACGGGAGCGAAACATTAGGAAGAAGTTCAGTGGAACACTTTTGTAAACTTTATAAAGCCACCCTTAGAATAAATCCAAAGTTAGTCGCAAATCTGAGCAAAGTGGGTGTTTGTGTCTGAACAGGCTGGACCACCAAGTTCATCCTCCACCATGGCTTGGTTCCAGCATGAGTGGCAGTCCATGTGCTTTGAAATATCCCCAGCTATCTTCCCTCCAGAGCGCAGAATTGCTTCCGCAACCACGCGTAGATTGGGTCAAATTGCGTGCGGAAATATCATTTATAAAGCTTTGATTCGTGTGTTTTCCAACTGTTTCCCAGAGAGCAAAATAATTGCAATATTCTCAGTGCCATATATATTTAGAGCTTGCCTCGTCGGTGAGGTGTTCTTTTCTGCAACTCTGGCTACCTCTTTTGAAAACCGTTTCTCCCTTCTGCCCCTGTCCGTGTCTACATTTCAACCGCTTGTTTGTTAAAACTTAGATTGTTTTGCAGTCCGACAGCATTGGGGTGTGCACTGGCCTTCTAGACCCAGGAAAAGTAAGCGTGCTCCTTCTAGCTCTAACAACCCAAGTTTTCGTGTAGCTAGATGATTAGAGATAACGTCCTTATTGTCCCAAAAGAAAACTCTGGGCAACAGTCCAGCAAGAAGTGATACTGCCCTGAAAATTACTCTTTTTTTTTTTCCCCCCTTGTTGTTCCGGTAAAGGCCATCAACAACTAGGCAGTAATTTAAATTACCAGAATGACTGGACATGTCTCCTTTGGTTAGCTCATTACAAAAAGTGCATTGCTCAGAATTGCACTACTTTGATTACAATTATCCTCTGATCAATGAGGATCCAGGTGTAGTAACATAATGCTGTATCACATTATTTAAATTAGATCCTTTTCATTAAGCTGGTATCTATTGGAACTGGCTTGTCTATTTACTGTAGTGTGTGTGTGCGTTTGAAAGTTATGACCCTAGTTTCACTTCGCTAGCCTATTGTATTCCTGGTGTCTTTATGTTTGTTTTCATGGCTTTATTATTTTCACTGAAGAAAGCAGAAACCCTTGTCAAGCTGAAAGGGAGTCATTCCTATTGCATGCAAGGAGGCCCTTCTTACAGTATTTATTTGCTCACATATGAATAAAACAGATTTTTTTTATGCGATGTTTCTTTCCTCCAAAGTCATCGGTGCTATCTTCCGTTGTAGCTGAGGTGGCGATTCATGAGTAAAGTGAGCCACTTTGGGATTCTTTAGGTAGTTGGTCATGAAGGGAAAAGAACAAGGTGGGTTCCAGGATTGTGGCCATACTAACTTTTATCGCTGCCTGAAATTAAACGCAATGCACAACTGTAAGTAATTACTCCCATGGACTGATGTTGAAAGCTTGATTTCTAGCTTGATTAATGAATAATGTAAGATAGAAAAAGCCTGTGAGTGAATCAGAGCTGAAACTCTTTCCCAAGAACTGTTCGAGGCAATTTGGTTTCTTTGCATTATTAGTTTTAAGTTCCATGGTTCAGGGAATCAGTTACAGAACTTTCTAATAAAGCAGGTATGCAGATAGAATGAACAAGATGATATTATAAGTGATGGGGAATCTCGGTCTTTATTTGTTTTGCTCTACCCACCCCCCCCCACCCCCCCGCCACCGCCTTAAAAGAAGGGATGTGAGGTAGGCAGTTCTCTTTAAGGAAACAGCTAAGTCAGAACATTTCCCTCTGTTTCCCTCTGAAATGTCATTCTTCCTGGCTTTCTAAAGCTATGCTTTTCCACCATACTATTACTTCGGGCAAGAAAAAAAAAGTTCAGAAAACAGCCTATGGTACCCCAGGGGTTTGTGTATGTGTGAGTGTGTGTGCTGGCTTCCTTGGATGTATATTTCCCTCACCACTAAAATGCATCCACTTTTACCTGAGAATATTGTGGGATTTTCTATCAGCATCTTTCCCCCCTATCCATTTTAGGGCAGATAGAGAAGATGGCAGAAAGGTAAAATAAAACAGAGCAGTGTTTTGATTTGTTTGTATTTTGCAGGATTCAGCGTAGTTAAAAATTTTAAATTGCAGACTTACGCTGCAAACCCTTCTATTTTCTACAATCTGTCATAGCCTCTGTACACGGACATGTGTACTACATATATTTTATTTTACCACCCTGAACTATTGTTTTTATATAATGCCAGCCAACTGTAGTCGAATGCACAGTCTTTGGGGCTTGTGAATATCGAATGTATGCGTAAGTTGCAGGATTCTGCTTCTTCCAGCCCAAAGAGATTAAATGTCTCCTTCTTGCTGACTCTCCTAAACTATCTGATAATCCAGATCTGAGGAAAGTCTTGCAGGGAAGAATGGCTCCCTCAATTTATTTTGTTTATTTAATATGGAGATGAATAATGCAGATTTTGTTTTCATGAATGTCCTTGTGTGGCAGTAAACATTAGACTATTAGCAATCATTACTTAAAAGTTACAATTTGCACCTTAATGGCATAGCTTATTTACATGGGAAACATATTCATCAGGGACAGTTCTGAATCCTGCAGTGGAGCGGGAGTTGACCCCAGCGATAGCCTTTTCAGCCTACTGAGAGCTGGTGCCTGGGTGAACCCACTGAGGTCCTAGCAATCTGTAGCAGCAGGGTGGGGAGGCGGCAGGCCACTCATGGTGAAGTTCACGTTTAATTTACTGGCAAGTGGGATGGGATTCCAGGGAATAGGAATCTGGGTAGAGTCGGGACCCTGGCACTCTCACTTTATTTAAACACACTTCAGAAAGACAAGTTCACATCTTGCAGATTTAAATACTGCATGCTATAGACCCCATTCACTTACCCAAACAGTACGTTTTTAACAGATGAATGGAAAAAATAAACACACACACCCCCAGAGGGGCGCAGCAGCACGAACTGTTCTGGCTCTTCTTGTTATTTAAGACAGATCCCTGAAAAAGGAAGGACAGGTCCCACGGAAAACCGCATCCTGCACCGGAGCGTTTTGGATGGGAATTGATTACTTAAGTGGTCCCTTCCCCAACTCCCTTCCTGATTTCCTTCTCCCACTTCCCACCTCACCCTTAAAGACCCAGATTGAATGGGACATCTCAAAAGCCCATTTGTTTTAGGCATTTATTGATTTCATTTTTAATCTGCCATATCAGGACACAATACATTAGCCCTAATCAGCAGATTGCAAGTGACAGGGAGTTCTAGTGGAAGGTAGGGAAGGGGGAGGGGGCTCTGAAGAAACTTCTGCAGGATGAAAATCTTCTTGAGGCTTGGGGGTTGGAGATTGAAGGCTACTTTTGAGGAGGGTAGAAACGTTCCTCGGAACTACCATGCATTTATTTTTCTGCCACCTTACACTGATTTTTCTCCCAGTCACCTCGGTTCTGTTGCTACCGGTTGGGAAACCTTCACATCCAACAAATACCTCCTAGGCATCGTTAGCAGGTCTGTGCCTGGAAGCATCTTGCCTTTTGTCACATTCTCCAACAGAGGCTTATGCCTTCGTTTCATCCCAGGTGACGCCTTTGACGGAATTTCTCCAAGCGGATAATGTACCTGGGTTCATCTATTTCTCTTCCCACTGGCTGGGGGATTCTTCTCTCACTTGAGCAGGTTTTAAAGGGGCACTGCGCCTGGCATTATTTAAGGCCATTGAAACGATACACTTCTGCTCCTCTGCAGCTCAGCTTAGGAAAATCAGACAGGAAGAAAACCTGTTCGTGTTGGTGCTGGGTCTGTAATTAGCTAACATGAGTTAAATGACCAGACTAGATCTTCCCTTCCGTCACTGTATGCGTACCATCAATTTTATTTAGGTATGTCAAGGTCTGGGAAGACTGTGCCACTATTTCAAAGGCGTGTCTGCGTGCACCCAAGTTCCCTTTAAAAAGCACAGGATGGCCTAACAAATTCTATATTAAGACCAGGCATCCACAGAGTTATCATTTTTGTTTGATGCAAAGTCAGTTGGAAATACATTAAACTAACAGAGAGGGTTGTATCGCTTCCCTGAAGCACTGCTTTTTCATTACATATTTAATTACAATCAAATCGAGCGACTTTTATAAAAAAAATTACAGTGGTATTAAAAGAAGCTTGGCACACAAATAATTTTATTGCTTCGCAAGTTGAGACTGCACTTCTATTTTTATTTACGTGGGAGAAATTTATTTTCATTTTCTAACGTGACAAATACATAGTATATTTTCCTGTCGTCTGTATCAGGGAGATCCAATTCTCCTGCCTTCTTAGAGCCTGTTCATCCTGGATGTTTTTACATCCATTTTTCAGTAATTGGTAACAATTTGTATTTTTTTTTTATTATTTTGAGTTTTATAAATTCCATTTCAAGTTAGAAATTCTCCTGTTCCTTAGGGTGACCTTTGGTGAGCAGCTCTTTGATTATAAATGAGCTTAGTCATTCTAGCCACATAAGAAATAACCTCATTGAGAGGGTTTGCTTGATTGCCTGGATATTGCAGTAAGAAAAAACAAAACAAAACAAAACAAACAAACAAACAAACAAACAAAAAAAACCACCATATATTTACCGGCCTGTATCATAGAAGCCGATTTCCACTGGATTTACCATTTCTTTCATTTTTTTTTTTTTTTTTTTTGGTATTACTGACCTTTCAGTCACTCGTTTGTTTTAGGTGTTGCAATGCTAATTGAAAGGTAGTTTCGAGAAACACTGGTCTCTAAGAAATGGTAATAAAAATTCGGTCCTTTCACAGCCTGTATATCCACTTTCGGACTATGCGAACTCACGGGAAAGTATCTCCGTAAACACATGGTTTGGGGTCTGACTTGGACACCAGTCTGGAGTGTCCACAGTGGGGTGGTTTCCCCCCCTCACTTCAACAGGGAGACCTTCATGAGGGTGTAGGACTTAGGTCCCCTCTGAAGACTTCGTCTGCATCACAGACACACAGAATAGGAATCTGAGAGGCCAAGTGGGAATTGCTGATATGTTTGTTTCCAAAGCAAACTCTGTGGGTGAAGTGATAAAATAATTTGAAGAGACTTGAAAGTCATTAAAATGGTTCTGTAGAATTTTCATTTGTTGCCTCTGAACCTTTTGCATTTCCTCTGCAGAAAGAAAAAAAAAAAAAAAAAAGATGCCCTCTGGGCATCCTCCAGTACGCCATGATGCCAAAGCAAGGCCTAAAATTGGTTAAAATTTTAGAAATTAAAATTCAGGAGGCACGGCCAGATAATCCTGTTATTAATATATCGGTATTTTTAGAGGTAATGAATTTAGAGAAATTACACAGGAAAAAAAAAAAACCTGCATCATATTTGAAAGCATTTGTCTTGAATTTTTCTAAGAGTTCCCTTTCTATCCGTGTTGTTTAAAAACAACGAAAACAACAATTTCAGTATCGTCATAGCTACTCCTCAACCTTAAACAGGGTCTACCTAATAAAGTTCTCTCTGGATGGACAAGGACACAGGACACTGTATCACACGTCCCTTTTTGCAAAATAGCTTTAGAAACCCAAACGTGGGCACACAAGCTAAAAGTAAAATCTCGACAGGTTATTCTAGCTAGCTCAGGGTTCAAGATCGAAAACTTTGTTCGGCAGGGTAAGAAGAAAATAGCAGTGTATTTTAACTACACATCTCCCCTTGGCACATGAAAAGTTGCAGAGCAGGGAAGATTTTTAAGGAGCTTTTTAGCTCTTTTGCATCTCTCTCTCCAAAGACTAATTTAATTGAAAAGCTGTAGTGTCCATTTATGCTAAAGGAAAAGCCTCATGTTTCCATAAAGCTGCCATAATACTAAGGTGGATTTAAAAAAAAAAAAAAAGACAGCGTTCTGCAGTTTCTGTTAGTACAGAAATTAAGATCACGGGTCTTAATTAGTTGAGTGCTTTCAGAACTGAATGAATACTCTGAAATCACCCCTGAGCTTTCTTCTTAAAGCTCCATCTAAGTCATTTCTATGGAAATTACACAGTTTAGATATTAAGGTGGGTAGAACACAGTTATTGTTTTTAATGAAAATAGTTACATAGGGCAGAAGGAGATCAAAGCTGTTGTCAGCGGCCATTCTGTTTGTCATGAATTTGGAAGAAACTTCCCAAACGCTTTCCTGCATCACGAAAAATCCGTGAAATCTGGTGACGCGGACAATTCAAAAAGGACACGGAAGGTCAAGGTGTTCTATAAGGGAGAAGTGACTTGGGTAAGCCAGAGCAGCGGCATGTAAATATTTCTATACAAACTGCAAAGGGCTTACTTTAAATCACTTGAATTTATCAGATTCTTAGAATTTTCTATGTATTCATAAGCCCCTTTCTCATAGGCCGGGGGAGATATGAATAGCTTCTGGGCCAAGAGGATGCTGTAGAGAAGAGGTAAATCTCCTCTAGGCATTCGGTACCGTTTGGTACAGAAGAAATTCCAAAATGAAAAGCTATAAGCAGTTTTACATCAGAGCTGCCTTTGGCTAGTTTCCTTTATTAGGAAGTTGGGTCCATGGCTTTGTGCTTCTTTTTGTTTTCCCTCTTGAGGTTAGGTTTGAGACCGTGGATGGGGCCTTAGAACAGGAGGAAGTGACTTGGGTAATGGTTCCAGCTTTGCCCACACTCATTGTGCGGCCCTGAGCAAGCTCAAGAGAGAAACCTTGCTTCAGGGGTAAGAACATGAGTTCAGGAGTCAGAACGACCCAAGTTCAAATCCCTAGGTCTACTCCTTTTCTTTGCCTTATAGATTTGGGCAAGCCGCTCAAATCTCTGCTCCCCCCCTCCCCCCCACTTTTCAACCTATAAGATGGGGGTAATCATATTTCTTCTTAAGGCCCAGGTTTTTTGAAAGGATTATATGAGACTGGGGCTGAGAAAGTGCACTGAAACTATTAGGGGTCAAACCTGACAGTAGCGTATCTTCACCCTGAATAGCCAGACCATGAAGCATTTACACCAGAAAGGAAATGAGCAACCAACAACTATCATGAGACTAGGAGGCCGGGGCTTGAAAGAAGTCAGACATGGGTGCATTTTGGTTTTTAAAACTGGAAATCCAGTCACTGAGTAGGGTTTTAGCCTTTTCTGGGAATGAAGAGGGAATGGTTGGAGCCCCGTGCCAGCTCAAAAGAACATTTCTTTCCCAATAGATAGTAATTATAACACTAGCAGCAACAACTATAACAACAATGGCAATAACGATACCTCCCACTATGGAGGTGCTTATTATATATACCAAGCACTTTACCAAGTGCTTATATTTCATTTATTTAAACAGCAGTTATTTCTTGAGTCCCTACTACGTGCCAGGTTCTGTTCTGGTCACCTGCTTCCCGGGGAAGGAGGCAGGGGCAGTTAATAGGATGAAGAGGGGATCTTACCCTCCAGGAAGGGGAAGCAGGAGAACATACAAGTAAATTAACAAAGAAAAAAAAAAAAGATAAATTTCATATAGAAAAGAAACTCCATGATGACAGTGGTTTCATAAAAGCAAAAGTTGAAGAGTGGGAGTTTGGTAATACAAGTGTGGATGGCCAGGGGAGAGACCTGTCCCAGGGGGGACGTCTGAGCCAAGTTTTATCCTTCTAACATTCTCATGCATTAGATGCCAGCGTAATCCCTATTACTGATGGCGATCTGAGAAACCTGCAGAGCAGCCCGTTCAAGGTCATGCAGTGGCCAAGCTGGGTTTTAAACTCCCTGCTTCCAAAGCCCATACACTTAATCTATTGTGATATTTTATCTGGAATAGCTATAGTCATTTGCCAAGGAAGGGCCCCGTTCCTATTATTCTTTCCCTGCGTCTGTTGTGAAGTCTAAGCCTGCGGGGAGGGTACTGAGAACATTGACGGAGGATGCTGCCTTCATTGGCATCTCCAAATAGAATCTCGGGCCCTCTCCCATATATGAAGTCGGTTCTTTCGTGAGGGTTCCTTCATGTGTATGGATGTGCATTTGTGCATTCATTCATTCAACAGACGTTGACCTGCTCACCTACTGTCTGCCAGGCATTGATCTAGGGGCTGGTGTATCACAGCAGAAAAGCCCATGCCCTCACACAGCTATAATTCTTTTAAGACCAGAAAGCTAATACACAAATAAATATATAATACAACATTAAATAGTTCTAACTGCACTTCATAAAAACCCACTAGCATTAATGGAATAAAGAGGGATGGGAGGGTTGCCTTTTTATACAGGATGGTCAGAGCCGGTATTCCTCAGGTGCCAACACTTGACCAGCCCTGCACAAAAAGCGAGGAACCAGCCGAGCACAGATCTGGGAGAAATGTTTCAGGCAAATGAAGCAGTAAGCACTTACGACCAGAATTGACTTGCCTCTTTGAGGAATATGTAGGGGCCCAGTGGGGCCAGGGCAGGTTAAAATGGGGGAGGAGGTATAAGGAAAGAGGCCGGGGAGGTGGGCGGGGGCAGGTCTGGTGTGGCTTTCCCTATATGGGTCTCAGTGTGAGGGGAGGGAGGGTTTCCAGAAGGGAAGCGATGTGATCCATTTGGGTGTTCAACAGAACATAGGATTGCCTGGTGCCTGGTGAACCAAACAGGGGAGGCTGTTGAAAAGCAAATGTTAAGAGCCAAGCCGATCTGGGATGGGGTCGCAGGGCTTGCCTATTTAACTGGCCAGCAGTGTTTGAAGGGAAGCTCCTTAACCTTGCTGCCCTCCAAGTCCTCATCTGTCGAGTGGGCACAGGATATCTCTCGCCTCCCGTTGTGGGCAGGATGCTTAGGTAATGCGACGTAGAGAAAACCCTGGTGCAGTCCCTGGCACGCACACAAGATCTTTTTCATAAACGCTCATGTTGATTCTCCTTCCTGTTGTTATTTTTTGTCTGTAGGGATTCTGGGGGGAAAAAAATCTAGGCTCTTGAATTAGTCCTTGGTACCTATTAGGCACTAAATAAATATTTCCCGATGAATGAATAAATGAGGCTGTAAATAAAGGAATAAATACTTTAATTAGTGTACTACTTTGTATACTAATTAATTACTTTTGAGTAGAAGGATCTCTTTTACACATCTAACATTTTTTTTTTGGCAGACCTAGGTACCAATCACGATCGGAACGGCACTCTGAATATTTATCAGTTAAAAAAATACTAATGACAAAAAGACAGTGATTTTGGTAATGAACTTGCATTTTGCTCATCATGACATCATCTGCCTTTGCGCGAAGAGCAGGCATTTCGCCTTTTTGCAGTAAACAGTACGTATTCCTCTCGTACGCAGTGCTTGCTGCCGATATGGGTTAGTAGCCTTCCTCATTAAGCCAAGACCCTCAGAGGGAGGGTCCCTGATGTTGGTGAAGGGGCTGGGGATCCTCATTTCTGACCCCTGAGCTGGACCTCTCCCTCTGCCCTCCAGGTGCGCAGCCTCCCAGGGTTGGGCAACTGCCCCTCCCCCAGGGCAAACCTGTGCTCATCCCCTCAGGCCCCCGGAGAGGCGGCAAAGCTTAAGGGTTGTTAAGCTAATGGGAGAAGGCTACAGGCTGTTTCCTGGTAACGCCTTCTCTACTTTTTAATTGTCACCTTCAGATTAGCGTCTGGGAGAGGGGAGAAGGGAGGCTGGCTGGTGCCTGTTAAGGTGTATCTCAGGACAAAGGGATTTGGGATCTCAGTGGCGAGCAGGTGGGAGTTTGGGCTGCCTGCCTTGAAATCTTTATTTAACCGATGTTACTGATGGTCTGCTATGCACCAGGCACCGCGGGAGGTGCTGGAACCGGAGGCTTGAAGGAAGTTGACAAAGGCCTGCCTTCTTGAAGCTTCCATTTAGTGTGGCAGACAGAGATCCCAGACAAGTGAGCAGGTGCATGTGGTCATATGCCAGCGTGTGGCATGTGCCCGAGAGAGGCCCAAAGGCGGGCAGGGCGTAGGGCACCAGGGGAGGGGGCGCCGTCTTGGATGGGAGGGCCAGAAAAGGCCTCTCAGTGCAAGTGACATTGCAGCTGGGTTCTGAGGGACGTCGCGGGGAGAGAAGCGCCCCCCGCCCCGTGCCCACTGGGAACACGTGTGACCTTGTGGGTCAGGAGCAAGGCGGGGGCTGGCGGGCAGCAAGGTGGCCAGGGTGGCGGAGCCTGGAGGAATGGTGCGGGGTCCCCACAGGAGGACAGGCCACCGCCAAGCCTCTAGGACTCAAGACCTCTAAGGAGCTGTGCCCTGGGGGGCGGGCGTGCTTAGGAGACGGGATCTGGCTTTGGTGTTTACAGCATCCTTCTGGCTGCCATGTGGTGTATTAGAGAGCAAGGCTGCAGGCAGGTTGACCATGTAGGAGGCCCCTGTGTCCATCCGGTCCAAAGCTGCTGCTATCTTGGACCCGACCGATGGTGGGGAAGGTGAGAGACTCAGTCCAAAGTTGGACAAGATGTGCAGAGGATGGCCGTGGCCATGGCGTATCCCGAGAGGTGTGTCTGAAATACCGGCCTGGGTTCATCCTAGTAATTCTAATTCCCTCATTCCTTCGTTTATCTCTCGCCTGTAGTTATGTACCAGGTTCTTACTGAAAATTGTCAGTCTGTCATTCTCTGAGCCAGACTGGAAACGAGGGAAAACGTTTGAAGGTGCATTGATTCTAGAATTGACTGTAGAGGGGGAAAGGGCCCTCTTCCAAGCACATTTCGTGGAGTCCTGGAATCGCCTTTCCCCAGCTCCACACACCCATCAGACGACACCGTGTCAGGGCAAGGGGGTGACCCTGGAGTCGATTTCTCTCCCAAGGGTCACTTCCTCCCTGTATGACCTTAGGCACTGTTACCTCCCGGACTTCCAATTTCCTCATTAGCAGAATAGACCTGATGAGAACTCATCTCATGGGGTGTTTACAAGGATTCACCGAGACAAATCAGAGGGCGTGCTTAGCACTGTGCCCTGTACAAGGTAAGTGGTCAATACATTTTAGTCATTACGGTAACAAGTTAATAAACCTCTCCATGCCTTGATTTCCTTATTGGTAACGTAGCGATCATACAACCTCCCCCTTGGGTTGTTGGGGAGCACAGTATGAACCCCTGCAAAGCAGTTAGAACAGTGCTTCACACATAGTAAGTGCTCGACAATCATGACCACGAGTCTGAGCTCATGACCATGAAGGGACCTGCCTTCTGTCTTACCTGCCGCCCGTCCACAAAGCCTGGCACGTAGTTGGTGCTCAATCAGTGTGATTTGATAGAATGAATGATGGGGGCATGGTGACTGGCAGTCACAGGGAGGAAACCCCAGGAGACAAAATTGCGTCTCTGTGGGGAGGGGCCAAACAAGACCCCTGACTGGTACCATGGCCTCCTCTAGTGGACACTCCAGATGGCCATCTCCTCTGCCCAGGCCTGCCAGAGCTTTCTGCAGGGTTTCAGTGAGCAAAGCAAGCCTATTCCTGAAGGCTTTTAAAGCCAGAGCTGCTCCGTTATGGGCGGCCATACCACTGGTGGTAAATAGTTTTAAGCAGCACGGACTCACGCACTAAGTGCAAATGATGTTCCTTTTCCAACACTGTTTTCAACCCCTCTGATTTAATCAAGAAGCAAGTCTTGGTGTTAGCCTGCCTTAAACAGCTGTCTCATGCCCCTTTATCAGAGAGGGTAGACCTCGAATTCAGAGACTTTTTCAAGTAACGCTTAGATTTTCCTTTTCTGATCGTTAACGGCAAATGATGCTGGGTTTTCACGGACTGTGGGGACATAAATTTTCATTATAAAATAAAATTACATGGAGACATTAAAGAGGGAGTCGCTGTAAGGAAATATATAAAGAAAGCAATAGTTGGGGGGCAGGGAGTTGCACAGACCGTGAGGATGGGGCAGAATGACTAGCTGGGAGGACCCTGTGGTTGCCCAGGACCCGGACAGGGCAGGGGATTCATGACCCAGATGTGCCCAAAGGCTGCCAAGTCGCGTCTGGGTCAAAGGAACACCCGGAAGGCAGAGGCTTTCAGTAAAACTTCAAAAAACTTTGAACACCAGAAGGAACTCCCCCCCTCCCCCCCACCAGAACATCAGAGAGAAACACTGGAGAGCCTTTACTGGCCGAGGAAACTTTGCAGATATGGAGGAATTGGGAATAATGTTCTGGTTTGGCATGTGGAATAGAGGGGTGGTTCTCGCCTTTACTTGGTGTCGTCATCACTTGGAAAACCGGCGGAAGTGCAACCTTGCGGAGTCCCAGGCTGGGGGCCTAGTAGTTCTCATTCCACAGGATGGGGCGGAGGCCCATGAATCTGTATTCGAAGCACCCACCATGGCTTTGAATTGGGGGGGGGGGGGGGGGGGCGGGAATCTAAGTAGATAGCCTCCTGCGTGGTCAAACTGCCTGAAGCCTTGGTCTCTAATACATCACATGGCAGCCAGAAGGATGCTGTAAAAACCAAAGCCAGATCCTGTCTTCCCCCACCCTCCCTTTTTCTACTCTCTTTCTCTCTCTCCCTCCCTCTGTCTCCCAATTCGGAATGCCAAAACATTTAAAAAGTTATCCAAGGGGATCCATATCCACTTTTGGCTTTTAGTCAACAGAAAATATATAAGTACTCTCTCCTTTCAGTCTCTTGTGGCAATCGCCTAGTTTTTAGAAATGGGGGGACCACTTTCCCTAATGCCTTTCAACAGAGAAATGCATCCATTCGCTCATCTATCTACCTAGTCACAGCACGGAACATCAGAGCCCAGAGAATCCTTCAGCTAAGTTGAAAGACAAGCAACGCAGCCAATATAGAATAGGGGCCCTGTCTGCCCGGGAGTTGGCCGGCACCCTAGATACCAGAGTCAAGAGACAAGAAAGAAACACAAGGAATCGCCCAGAGCTTGATTTTTTTGTTTCTTACAGTCTCTGAAATTCCCAAAACGCTACAGAATGGGAGGGCAGAAAACCTAGCGTTTTTCTTTGGTGCCTCCTTCACCATCTCATTCTGTTTCGTATTTTCTCCTATTTTCCTCAGCGGCTCTTTTCCTTCATCAATTCCCTCTTTTTTCTTTCCCGGTTCCTCCCAATAATGAGATTTCCGAGCCCTTTCTGTCTATCATCTGGGATTCCATGAGCAAATGGGACCAAAATGATGATGTTGGTGATGAGAAAGATGATGCCAGTCCTAACTGTCACTGTCATAATGCAACAGTGACCGTCAACCTAGTCAACATCATACCGTCAACATAAAATACCGCTTGTCGACCCGCATGATGCCAAACCAGAAAGTCTACCCTTACTAGTTAACATTTACAGAGCATGGACTTCATTCAGGCCATCTACATAAAGTCTCTCCCGATGACATCCTGAAGGCCAGATAGTGTTATTATGGGTCCATTGAAGAGATGAGAGAATTATCGAATGACTAATAGCTTGAAGATCACATAAGCTTCCAAACAAGACATTGAAACCCGGCTCTGCCTACCAAAGGCCGAGTACTCAGACACTGTGTTTCATTGCTTCTCACAGTATTTAATGCTTAATAGCTGAGCATCACGTAAATAAACGTCCCCAGGCTGGGAGAGAGACGTGCAGGCTAAGGGCGCGAACTGAAATTTAGGGTTTCTTCCAGGTTGAAGTCGGTCAGTTGTGGCAAAGAAAAAAAAAAAATAAATAAAGAGCATCATCCTGCTTATCTAAATCCAAAGCACCACCTTTAAAATTTGAGCCTATGAAGATGAAAAAAAATATATGTATATATATACATATATATATGATTTTTGAAACCTCTTGAGCTTTCCACATGCCACAATGGCATTTTGTAAGTCCATTCCTGTTTGATTAAACAGAAGGAGGAAAAAAACATGAAAACCACGATCACAGAAACATGAAAACCACGAACACGGTCCATCTGGGGTGTCTCAATAAGTGATCGTGCTCATCCACTTCCTACAGCATCTTTGTGGATGTGTCCTGAAATCAGACGCTGCTCATCTGTTCTCCATAAATCTCTTGTAGGCCCCATGACTCCTCCTGGCCATCAAAAATGTGGAATACATGCAATGATGCTGGCCCGTTATTTATTTTACCAAATGAAAAGCTGGCCTCCCAGATTTCCCGTTTAGCGCTCCTCATAATATTTATGGTCAGGGTCTCTAAAGGTGTTTCTTACTTGTAAGTATTTAATTATAGGTGACATTTAAATGATTACTTTGAAGAATCTGAAAAAGAGATGATTGTGAAGGTCGAGGGGCTTGGGTCTCAGAGGGAAAATGTTGCTTACAACAGACATCATGATAGGATCTTTCTTAGGGGGAGAAAAAGGAAACCCCTAACAATTATTTGTAGTTGTTGTTGGTTGTAGGTTTTGCGGATCTGTTTGTTGGTGGTGGTGTTTAAATTTTGAATGTGGTGGCGTTTTGAAGCAAATCTTGTAATAACACAGTTTGGCAAACTGCCTTGCTCTCTGATTTGAGGTTATTTTAGTAAGTAATGGAATGAAATAATCATCTTATTTTATTGTCTTTAATGTAAACATTTTCATTATTAATATCGGATGGGGATAGTCAATCAGAGAGAATAAAAGGAAGAGCTGTCAATAATAAGATGAGCGTTTTTCACCTGATGAGTAAATTTCGGGTAGAAAGGAGTTAAACTTTGCAGATAAAGTTATATCACTTTTGAACACCAATCTTAAAATTTCTGTGCCTCAGTCCTGTAAATAGGCGTAAAGGAGAGCAGTGACTTGTAAGCACCATTATGAGGATTTTAAAAAGTAGATCCTTGTTAAGTACTTAGAACAGTGTTCCATGCATCGTAAGTGCTCAGCAGATACTAATATTTCCCCCCACCCTCCCTCTCTCCCCAGAGGCAGGCACTATTCAGACTTTGGTGGGCCTATCCTCCATTATTTATAATTCTGCCTGCGTATATATGTAGCGAGGGGCATTATTGTCCTTCTGTATATGTTTAATATTTTTTATGTAAATATTTTTTACACTATGTATTGCACATTGATTTTTAAGTCTGTGTGTAAACTCTATCCAAGTAGGTAGATAGGCAGCTAAAGAAAAAAAGAGGGAGACAGAGAGAATAGATTTAAAAATACAGTGAATGGGGCGCCTGGGTGGCTCAGTGGGTTAAGCGTCCGACTTCGGCTCAGGTCATGATCTCGCGGTCCGTGAGTTCGAGCCCCACGTTGGGCTCTGTGCTGACAGCTCAGAGCCTGGAGCCTGTTTCAGATTCTGTGTCTCCCTCTCTCTCTGCTCCTCCCCTGTTCATGCTCTGTCTCTGTCTCAAAAATAAATAAATGTTAAAAATAAATAAAAATAAAAAAAATTAAAAAAAATAAAATAAAATAAAATAAAAATACAGTGAATTCGTTTTCATATGCTTCATAATATTCTACCATAAGAATGTGTATTTTTACTCACTTATCAACTCCTCTGTTAATAGACATTTAGCATATTTTTAAAGTTTTCATTATTACGTACAATCCTGTACTGGATATTCTTAAGAATTTTTACAATTGTCACATAAATAATTGATGCAGAGAAAAACAGTTGTGAGAATTTTACTGCGTTTAGCAAGAGAATCAGTTGAGAAAAGTAAACATTATGGAAACAGCTAGTATTTCTTACTTTGAACCTTCTTGGTGTCTTTCCTGAAATATACACTTACCTTACCAAAAATTTAACTGGCTCACTTGCACCTAGTAGGCGCTTGTGAAATGTGTGCTTGAAGCAAGTAAACTGAATAAATAAAATACGTCAATAATCCCAATAATGCGTGAGACTCAACCATCAACATGGCTTGAATCTCAGGTACATCCAGCATGAGACCATTCGTCGTCTTGGGGTGGAGTGGGGAACACAGAGACGTTAAAAGGGAAGTGTGAATAGCATAAAAGAAATTGCATTTGTCCTCAGGGGGTGTAACCGATGGAGCTTCGAGTCGGACAACCATTGCCATCCAGATCCTGGAATCCATGGGGTGTTAAACATGGGTGGGTCAGGTTAGGAAAGGAAGGACCCTGGGATTTTGTTTAGAGGTGTTACAAGGTGAACCGTAACAGTAGCCACTTGGGCCGTGTGGCATGTTAGGCAGTCAGACTGACCTTTAATGCAGTTTAGCAAACATGTAGCGAGGCAAGCTGCTCAGTCCTGGGGGGGAGAAATATTAATAAGGTAGGACCTCAGGATCTGGAGGGTCGATGTTGGTACCAGATGCTTTTCACAACCAAGATCAGCATCGTCCTTAGAATGTGTCGAAGTGTGTGTTGTGAGCGTGTTTTCTTGTGGGGGTGAGTTGTGATTGTGTGTCTTTTGTGTGTGTCGTGGGTGTATGTTTCACCTATGGCGGGATCACGTATGCTTTGAGTGTTAGTGTGTGTGTCTGGGGGTAAAGAGCGAGTGTAGAAGGACCTTATTATGCATGAGTTTTGTGTTGGTGGTGGACCTAGTCAATGCAGATGCTCACGCCGAGGCTGACCTATTAATGGAATCAACCACAAAGCTCTTGGGGATTTTCCCCGTGAACGTGAAGCCAGCATCACAGTGTATTTCCCCAGGGGTCTCTCTGTGGCAATTCCCTGGGGGTTCTGAGAAACAGAACCATAGTTACACCTATGTTGCCTGCACAGGAAAATCAGCACTAAATTTGTAGGGTATCAGTTGTAGCTGATACAGGAAGGTAGGCTCTGCACGGGGACCATTTCATTTACAGTGGGTGTTATTGTTGAATACCCGGATGACTAAATGAGTGAATTGAAGAGTCATCCAAGGTTCCTGGAGCCTTTGGAATATTTAGATACCTGCACGATTTGCGCCCACAGGGCTGAATATAGTAGATTCTCAGTAAATGTTGAATGGATACGCGAATGCACACACATGGCACATGTGAACGTTTGCTTATCTCTGAAGCAGGCTCGAAACCGTAAGAAAACCGTTCCCTGGCGGGGTTTTTATTCCTCCTCTGTCGGTCCCACAGAGCACTTTGTCTGCTGTCCCTTTGGTTTAATTATTGTTCTTTGAGATCGGCACGACAGCCCTTCTGTTTACTGTCAAACTGCAGCCACAAATGGAGAAAGAAAGAACGAGGTGGGGAGGGGGGGAGCAGTCTCTCCAGTCCAGGTACGGGAACCTCCCCAAAGATACTGTTCCTTTACGGAGGCAAAGGGAAGGTGGAAAAATTGGGGCTACGAGTTTCAAAACTTGCCAAACCCATAAACCAGCAAAACTGCATTGCTGCTTCCATAAATGTTTCATAAGTTTTATCATCTTGTGACGACGGTTAAGCAAATGTGTGTCCTTTGAGGAATTATTTACTGGAAGCAAGGTTATGGCGTCAACATCTGTGTTTCCAATCACTTAGATGAAGAATGGATGAAATAAATCACGAGTAAGTTCCACAAAGTAACTTCTGTGTTATTATCTTTGGACAAGCAGAACATAAGTAACTCTTTTAGGTGCCCTCTCTTTTGGAATTTGGACTTTTTAGTTGTGAGGCTTCTCTCTCTTTTTTTTTTTTTTTTAATTCATTTCATGATCTTCAAAGAATATGTCTTCACTTTTTTTTTTTTTTTTTGGTAGAAAGTTACCATAAAAACATCCACAATACAAGTACTTAAAAATTTCTCTCAGGGAATCTGGCTATTTCAGCCAACATTCTCATTTGGGAATGGGCTAACAGTTCCAATATATAACATCCATATAATTTAACCTCATAAATTTCTTTTTTTCACAGTGATGTAATGGGGGGACTGACCTGGAGTTTGTAAACGTTCCCTGCTCACGACATTCCCCCGGGCAACATAACATTCTAGACAGTGTTTTATGTGCCCTGATTAAAATATAACGTATTCTTGCATTTCCTGTGGACTGACCTGTTAGTACTCTAAGCAGAATATTTAAGGAACATGGAGATGTTTTCAAATGTGTAACAATGCACGGTATGAGGTGGGTTTTTTTTTTTCCTTTTTCTTTTTAAAACAATGATCTTATTTTCATTTTAGACCGTATTCCCCTGGGCACCCACTCCGCAAGAAAAGTTTTGTGCTCTGGTTTAACTTTTGAGTCTGCCCAGCACTCCGATAAACAAACAGAAATACTTGTTTGTAACTTCGGTTTGAATGCTGGGGCACGTACTGTGATCTGCTCTCCTGCAGTAGGGAAGGACTTGGGCAAGTTAGTGGCGAGTCCCCCAAGATAAAACAGTAGCGACGGAAACTTACAACATTCTTTACCAAAAGAAAAAAAAATTAATTAAAATAAGGGGAAGGGTTTCCTAGAGTTCCTGCATCATGAAAACAGCTGTGACAGATAAACCACTCAGCAAAACCATTTGTGGATTGAGATGTTTTAATTTTCTAGGGGAGGAACATGGAGTAAAAATAAAAGGCAGTTCTTGTTTCCAGAGGAGCAAAGGAGAATTTGTGGGGTGAGGGCTTGAGCGTGAAACTTTGCTGGCGGACATTGATCCTATGCTGCCTGTAGGTCTTCCAGGGCACGAACCTCGATCCGGGGATAACCTGAAAGAGACATGGAAACGACACGAGGGAAGGAGGGCTGGTTGGATCGATCAGATTCGTGGAAGATAAGTTCACGAAAGGGGTACATGTATTTGAGAGTCATTATTTTATTCATTCAGCAGATATTTATTAATTTCTGTTGTTTTCAAGACCTTGTGCTGTGTGCCAGGACTATGAGGATAACGAAGGCATAGCCTCTGTGTTGACAGGTTAGTGATAGAGTACCCAGAACAAAGCCAGGGAGTGTTAACTGGATGGATGGATGGATGGATGAATGGATAGACGGATGGATGGAGATGATCTATGACTCACTAGGAATTCAAGCTCATTTCTGTGTGTGTGTGTGTGTGTGTGTGTGTGTGTGTGTGTTTACTTCTGGGTCTAATTGTTGATCTGTCAAGATTTTATCCCAGGCAGCCCCTGGCACTTCCATCAAGGATGGATAACCTCTTCCAAGGAACCATTCCTGAACCCAGGTCCCTTCTTGCCTGCAGATCCTCGCCCCTACTCAGCTCTTAGGGCAATAACTTTCTGTAAAGGTTTTTGGATTTGCCCTAGTTGGCTACACTGGATCTTTTTCACTCCTCACCATAAACTTTTCTCTGCTTTGTTCTCTGAAAAATAATAATCAGACTCGTTAATATTTACTAAGCCGTGCCGGGCACTGCCCCGGATCCTTTACACATACCTGACTTCATTCAGCTTTCCTCTCAACTAAGGAGGTAGGCACACTGCTCATCTCCCCATTTTCCATGAAAACTGAGGCACAGAGCTATTAAGTGATACACTAACATAGCAAATATATAGTGCAACTAGAATTTAACCCCAGGAGTGTTTGCCTCTAAGGGTGCACTCAGCCAGATTTTTAACGAATCGTGGACTGGTGATAAATTATACCCATCTGCATGACTCAACTGAGCCTCAGCCTTGGCACCTATAGGTACAGAGACCCAAGGGGTGGGATTGGGATGGGTCTGAGACTCTTCCTTCCTTTTCACACACGGTGGTCACAATGGTCACCTGGCAGCGTATGACTTAGCAATTCTGGCAGAACGCTTTCCTTCAGAGGACCCCCAGCGAATAGGCTCCAGGGTTTATGTTGGCCCACATGGGTTTGCATAGCCTTCCCCCAACCAATCACTGGCCTCTGACTGGCCAGCCTCACTCATGTAGGCCCCCAGTGCTGCAGGAGCCAGGAGCAGCTGGTGGCCAGTCACCAAAGCAAAATCAAGGTGATATTACCAAAGTAAGGGAGACTGGATGCCGGGCCAACAGAGTCAAGAGCCTCATGCTGTATGCTCTGAAGGGTTACACCCCATGGCCTTGAACTCAGATGAAGATTCAAATCGAGGCTGTTATTTACTTTCTGTCTGACCTTAGATAAGCTATTAACCTTCTAAGCACTAGATTCTCAGTTTTGAAAATAATTATCCTGATACCATGTGGGGTTGCCAGGGGGGTTATACAGATTGAGTATATAGTGTGTTTCATGCATACATGGCACATAGTAAGTGCTCAATAAATGTTCGTTAATGTGATGGTTATGGAGGTAACCGTGAGAACTACCAGAATAATGTCTTTGGAGACGTTCATGCTTCCGGGCACGTTGTGTAATAAACGTGGGGTTGGAGGTGAGCTTCAGCCCCCGGATTGAAAGAACCACATTGTTAAGTCTCGCTCACCATAGCTTCCTTTCGGTTAAGGCCAAAAGTCCTTGGCAACTTTCCTTTCCTTTCAGGTGTTGATTTATTTATTAATTGGGCAAAATGGGAATTGACGAGCCTGAAACGATAAAGATGCTCATGATTTTCTTTTTTTTAAAAAATGTGTTTGTACGTCGGGAATGAAGGATGTGGCGAGGTTGAACGGAGAAAAATGACTATGTCAAAGTCAGCTGGGGTAGTGTCACTTCCCCACTTTCCCGGGGTAAGCAAGGGGGTCAGATGCGGGCATTGTGCGGTTGAGAAAGCGAGACTCTGCCTGCTTTCTTCTACTGCATTTGGGACTTGTTCAGAGACTAGCTGGTTGGATGGCAAGTTGCCTTCTTGCAGAAAAACTGACATAACAAACAGGCACTGTGCATTCAAGGTTCAGAGAAGCCTTTCCTCCTACTTTATTCTCCTGCATCGTGGCGTTTCTGGGCTGCTGACGTAGGCGAAGGAATCGCTGTGTTTATGTGAGTATGTGATGCTCTACCAGCAGCATACGTTTGCCCGTGGCTGAGTTATACGTGTATCCGAAGCTATGGGTCCTGGCCGCTGTTGATTTAGTCCAAGGCATATATAATGTCCTGTAGAAACCATCCTGCTTAGTAGTCCCTCACTTACTGTGTTCTACAAGCTGCTGGCAAAGGTAATTATACTTAATAGGAGCCACCTTTGATTTAAAGCTGCAGAGGAGGGGCATTAAATTGAGCGGCAAGCCTGGTGGAGGGGTGGCGTGCAACCTTTGTTTGGGGACATTCGTTCGGAGCAGCTGGGATTGCTTACAAGGGCAGTGTTCCTCGGGCCCACATTTGTCACCCAGATTGTCTTGCAAAGACAATCAGCGGGCCTGGGAGAGAGCATCGAAGGTGGTGTGCAGGAAGCTGCTTTCCTGGTTCTCGCCTCTCCAGCCTCGTCCGTCCTGGCTCACGTGCTTGCCTCCCCAGGTGGGTTCAGCATCCACCTGCCCACTGGACCGGCGGTCCTGAGATGTCTAATCCCACGGCCTCTGGAGGGAGAAGTCTGGGTCTGCCCCGGGCACCTGCGGCCACAACAAAAACATCCCAGCCTCATAATCCTCCGATGATTTAATGTGAGATGATTTAGTGTCTTTAAGATTTCATTTCAGTCCTTCGTGTGGCTATGGTTACATTTCAAAGATTGTCTATAGACGCGTGTGTATATGTGTGTGTGTGTATACGTATATCTGTATCCATACGTTTTTATGGCAAAGCCTAGTTTGGTTGAAAGAAAAAAAAAATCCACGTGTGTGGTCACTCCTCAGTGTTTCCGAATTGCGACACCCAAGCGAGGGAGTTTGTGCCGGGAGGAGACAGCCTGTTCTGTGAGGATGCCACGTAGAATTGGGACTGATACAGGTGTCTGCAAAGTCTCAGCGAGGGAGTACCGACACCAGCTGAACCTCACAGGCTTCCAGAGGGTTCCCGGGCTGCCAGATGCTTTCACAGAGTCCAGAGGGATATCAGGAAAACCCCCTCCCCTAACCTCACCCCGGCTCCGAGGATCGAGTCATGGCCTAAAACTTTCGTACTCACGCTGCGGTCTGGGGGCCGGCGGCCTTGGTGTCTCCTGGGAGCTTGCTGGACACATGCAAATTCTCAGGCCCTGCCCCAGCCCTGCTGACTCAGAGACTGCATTTTAACAAGATGCCCAGGGGATTTGTGAGCGCGTTATGTCTGAGCAGAGTCCGCCTACAGCGCCCTGGAAGGCTGGCTCCTTTCTGGCAGGACACCCTCAGTGCTCTCTCCTCCCGTGCTCTGGCTTTGTCCTGTTCTCCTTGTCGCCCAGCTCTTCCCTCCGCTCAGTTTAGCCAACACCTCACGTAGTTCGGGTCTCGGCCTGAGTATCACCTGCTCAGGGAAACTGTGATGCCTCGGATTATATCAAGCCCACCCCCGTCCCCATTACTGGCCGGAAAGTACCGTGTATCTCTGCTTTGTTCTTCTCAGCATTGACATTTTACCATTCTTGGCTTACTTGATTCTCATCCATCTCTCCGTGCTGCCCACCCCCACCCCTAGACGGTAAGTTCCATGAAGGCAGAGGCCTGGCTTTATCGTCCCCATGTCCTGAGGCCCCAGCACTGCGTCTAGTATATGCTAGAAGCTCAAGAAATACTTGTCCAATAATCAGATGCACGTTCACAGGCACATCCCCTCTTGAGGACTAGGAGATGCGTGTGACTTGCTACTCAGTCTGTCTCCTTAGGAATTGTCAGAACATTCTAGAACTGTCTTCTGTTGAGTCATTTGCAGGTGATGAAGCAACGGAACTGCTACTTGTTAAACCTCATCCACATACTGAGCGTCATCCTCTTTAATACCTCTTACCAGTCATGAATGAACACAGGGATCAACTATGGCTTCAAGCAGGGATTTCAGATTTAACAGCCAGGAGGGGGCCGGACAAGAAAATATGCTCCACCCTTAACTCCAGCACCAAGGAGGCTGAGCACACGCTCTACCTTGGGTTGGCCATCGGCTTGGCGCTCGAAGAGGTGCGGAGTTCCCTGTTCTGCCTGTTAGAATAAATCTTTATTGGTCACACTCACTGTGTGCTAAGCACTGTTCTAGGCTGGGAGGGGACAGTGGAGACTATATCAGGTCCCTCCTCTCATGGGGCAGAGCCAACATACATTTAAGTGTGTAAGGGCTAAGTAGAAAAATCCAGCATGGAAAAGGGTAGATGAGGAGAAGGGGCTCTTGTATTGTAGGCCTTTGCTTCCTTCACTGCTGTATCCCCAGCAATTAGCTTGACATCTGGCACATAACAGGTGCTCAGTTAACCCCAGTTGGTGACTGACTGATGGAATAGGACTTTCCAAAGGGGGCTGAGCACTAGCCCTGTTGTATGTGGCCGCAAAATAAGGCAGAGAAGATGGGCCCATTTGGGGATTGGAGTTTCTGACTCTGTTGTCCAGATTCAGTGCCCTCGAAGGCACAGGTTTCTGGTTAGAATCATCGGAATTGGGGCACCTGGGTGGCTCGGTCGGTTGGGCGTCCGACTTCGGCTCAGGTCACGATCTCGCGGTCCGTGAGTTCGAGCCCCGCGTCGGGCTCTGTGCTGACGGCTCGGAGCCTGGAGCCTGTTTCAGATTCTGTGTCTCCCTCTCTCTCTCTGCCCCTCCCCCGTTCATGCTCTGTCTCTCTCTGTCTCAAAAATAAATAAACGTTAAAAAAAAAAAATTAAAAAAAAAAAAAGAATCATCAGAATCACCCCTAGAACTTACCTAAAAAACCCCCAACACACACACACACACACACACACACACACACACGCACACACGCACACACGCACACATGCAAGTGTTCAGCTTATTTCTTGGACGAATTTTGACATCACGATTTCCAGAAGTGGAAGTCAGCATATGTTTTTAAAAATAGCCTCCCACTTGAGTCTGATCTGCAAAGAAGGCTGAGAAACAGTGTTCCAAGCAGTTGAAGTAAAAACACCATCCATCATTTGTTGAGTGCCTACTGTGTGCCAGGCAAGGTACTCGGTGACCAACTGACCTCATTGAGAGAGAAGCTGATGATGATGACAAGGACAAGAACCACAACTGACGTTCACTGAATAACTACTTTGTGCCAGGTGCTGTGCTAAGTAAGCACTGAACGTGTTTCAACCGGTTTCCCTTTTCATAACCATCCTGTGAAATAAGTCCTCTTACGTCTCACTCGTCATTATGGGAATTTCAGAGAAGGTTCAAATGAATATCAGATATGTGATTGTGAGCAGGGTCGCTAAGTTGTGACCCATGAGCCAGATTCAGCCCACCACCTGTTTTTGTAGGATTCGTGAGCTAGAATGACTTTGACATTTTTAAATGTTCAGCAGAGGGGGAAAATGTGGAAATTTGTTTTCTCTTATGTTACCTAAGTACCTACATAATATCCTTGATTTTGTCTCCTAGCCTTCAAAGCCTAAAATATTTACTATTTGGCTCTTAATGGGAAAGGTGAGCTCGTCCTTGTTCCAGAAGCTCATTCCCAGCCTGTGATACACATAAGACAGTTGCAAGCAGGATAATTTTTGGTGGTAGAATCACGCATTTTTTAATAGTTATGGTTTTAGTTTTCTGTGTATTATACAGGGAAAGTGTAATGGGTACATCAAAACCATGGTTTCATGAGTATTATTGCTGAATCCAACGTAAAGAAAACAAATGAATCCATTTGAAATCAATTTTGAAAAACAAATGAAGTAAATAATAACACACGTAGTATGGGATAAAACAAAAATCAAGAAGATGATTTAAAAAAAAATAAAAGGATGAACACTGACTTAAAGGCCAGAAAGTATAATGAAAGTAATTTAACTTGGATAAGAAAAAAATAAAAGGCCAGCAATGACTATAGCTCTTTCCATTTTTAATATTCTGTGAGCTTGAGTTTCTTAGAACCCTTGTTTTTCAGGACTTTTTGATCTCTCGAGGTCTCTTCCAGGCTCTGATTCTATGAAGTTTCCTCAGGAGATACTGACACAAGCTGGGGGTTGGCCAGGATTCGTTATAGTTCAAGGCACAGTCTTCCTGTGTTTTCCCTTCTGCTGACTTAGAAAGACAGATGTGCGAACCTCAGATGGGTTCAGAGGTTTGGTGGGGAAATCTCAGCGGCTCTCCAGTTCAGCCAGGAGTAGGAAAGGGGGGGAAGAGAAATTTGGTAATTACTGTTGCTATTTCAAGACGCAGATAGCAGAGATTGGGGAAATCATGATTAAAAATCTTACTAAAACAACTAAGGAGGTAATAACAGGAACCAGTTGAGCCCTGGGGAGGCCAGGTCTGGGTTTATAATGACAAGGGTAGGGGTGTGTGTGTGTGTGTGTGTGTGCACGCATGGTATGCTGATTTTTTTTTTAAATACAGATCATTTTGTCCTCTGCAGTTAAAGGTTCAGTTCAGTAGCTTTGAGACAAACAGGAAAGTCTGTGTTATTCTTTACAGGAACACATCAAAGGTAGTTTCTGGTAACAGTCAAAATGTCTGTCAAGGAAAGAGAAAAGATTGTGAGGTATTCATGACCTGTTTGAAGAACTAGTGTTAAAAACACATTCAAGAAGGAATAATGTTAGAAGATAAAAGGACAGCACGAGAGAGGGAGGCTTCTAGCTTTGTCCAGTTCTAACCGTGATTGTCTCCCACCATGTCTGACGTGTCCAAGAACGGGGAAGCTCAAAATTACCATGGTGCGGGGCAGCTGAACTCTACCCGTGGAAACTTTTTCTGGTTTTGCCCCCAAACCAAATAAAGCACCAACTTCTCTTCTGTTTCATGCTGAAAGAAAAGAGGCAAAAACGTGCACCCCTAAAACACTTGTTCAAAAGCGCGTGACATTTCACGAAGGTTGAACATTACATGCATTTTCCGTATCGAGTTTCA
>NW_026057578.1:9104328-9146828 GCF_023721935.1 Panthera uncia | reverse complement strand
GATAAAATAATGACTTGATGACAGCACTGGTGTAGAATAGTTAGCATCCTGAAGAATGTGCTGGAAGCTGGAGGGACATGATAGAGTCATTCAGAAGGATGAACAGGAAATGTGTGTGTTTACATGCACAGATGGCACGTATCATATCTAGGTGTTTGCAGAGTGATGGTGACCATGGCATATGGTTAATGATTACCATCCAAATTAGGTCTGGAGAGGAAAATTAAAATAATTAAAAAATAATACAATAATACGACACAGCAAATTCGCTGGCTGTGTTTTTTTTTTTCTCTTACTTAGACTCACAAAACTAATCTATATCCTTATAAATTACGTGTAAGTGTGTCTACGTTATCAAGCCTATTTGTAAAGAAAAAAGCACTTTGCATCTCACGCCAAGGAACCAATTCTGTTGAATTGCATGGAGGTTAATAGTGATATTCAAGGCTAAAAAGATTAACTTAAATCAATACATAGCTAGCCTTGAATGTAGAACTGAGAATAAAAGTCCAGTTTATAGTTTTGAGGCTGCTTTTCTCAGTGATGTGAACAGAACGGTGCGTTCAGTCTTTATGAAGAAGACGGTGGCGGGGGGGCGGGGTGGTGGTTGCTGGATACGGAGATGAGCAAAGAGGGAGTAAAGCCATCTCAGGAATATAGTTAATTGGGTAATTGGGGAGTGGGTGTCATTTGAACTTAAGCCTGTGGTTAATTCATGGCTTGTTCTTCAAGAATGACATGGGCAGGGCATTTATTGAAATAATGAATTGCTCACTTGTCCTGGGCAAATAGATAATTCTCCTGGTTGAATAAAAGTGGGGGAGAGGGCATGTGATAGACTTATAATGGCGTAAGAGTGTGGGTGAGCATTGCTCCCCGAGAGTCAGAGAGGCAAGTCTGGGGGACTAGGTATTTTCAGCAAGGGGGGAAAGTTTTTGAAAGGGATCTAATGAACTAGTGAAGTGTGATTGACGCATGCTACTTGAAACATTGTTGGAACCAACGGCAGGGACACCTGGGTGGCTCGGTTTGTTGAACGTCCAACTTCGGCTCAGGTCACGATCTCACGATTTGTGAGTTCGAACCCAGTGTCCTGCTCTGCCCTGACAGCTCAGACCCTGGATCCTCCTTTAGATTCTGTGTCTCCCTCTCTCTCTGCACCTGCCCTGCTCACGCTGTCGTTCTCTCTCTCTAAAATAAATAAACATTTAAAAAACTAAAAACAAAAAAAATGGCAAAAACAGCTTTGTGGCACAATTTTGCCTCAAAGGAGGGGCTGAAATGATCAGAAGGAATTTAAAGAGCTTTAGCAAAGAAACAGTCAGTATAAGGGGGCCGCGTTAGGGAATCAATTATTTGTGCTCTAAAAATAAGGAGAGAGAGAAATGGTTGCGTAAACTTTCAATGATATTTTTAACTCAAACGTTTAGGAGGCTCTAAGGAGAGAGACTTCCGTGGCCAAAAAGCTTCTTTCCAAATTCAGACTTTTGGGATCTCTTGTGGGAGACGAACTTCTGCGTTTTTTCAATGGCAAATGTCAGGCCTTTGGACCAGTCACCAAAAACACCAGATTATTTCCATCCCCGTAGGAATCCCTCTGCACAAAATTCCCAAAAAAAATACCTGAACCACAAGCTCTTAGGGACTTTCTTGGTTTGTTTTAGTCTTTGTTGTCATGGCCCCATGCGTCTTAGGCCTTTTGGGACGATGTAAGTTTTATTGTCCTCATCACTTCACCATCACGATTGATTCTTTTAGGGTGTACGAAAGGCTGTCACCCATGAGTCCACCCTCCCACCTCCAATTCTGGCCGCAGACTGCGAAGCAGATGTTGGCCGTCTCTCCATCAACCCAACAGCTCATTCCGCGTGGCCACCACGGGCTGGACACTGTAGTCCTTTGAGTGAAGCTCCAGGATGTGTGACCCATCAGAATGGGAAGAGTCTGGTGTTTAGAACCTTTCCCCACTTTGACTGGATCATCAAAACCTCACCCCCACAGCCTGCCATGTCTAAGCACACACTTCTAAAGGAAGCATAGCAAAGAAAAATCTGCCCACTCACAGCCCCAATCAGTCAGAGCTGAAAATGTGACTTTCCTGTGCAGCTGGCTGGTTTGGATTCTACGTGGGCCCAGCCTCCACCCTTGACAAGGGAGGTCAGTGGGTGTCTTTAGTTTGGCCAGTGGGCTTGGCAACAAAACAAAATGAAATGCTGATGTGCTGAGTTATGACAAACTGAGACGCATGTCACGAGGGGGAAAATGACAGCTTTATTGCTGCAGTGATTATAAAAACAAAGCAAATTAACCACCAATATGGTTATGTATGTGGAATGAAACAACTTTATCGTGCAGTAAATTGAAGACCTCGAACATATTTTAGGAGTGTCAAACCTGAAAAGCTGAAGATTTTCCCCAAATTGCCACTAATTGATATCCTCCCAATTTTATTAGTCTTATATTCCAACCAACTTAAAGCTTAAACTAGAATTATTTTCCCCCATAGAAAACTTTTATTTTGTACAGCTGGACATTTTTCCCTATTACGTGTTCTCTGTAAGATTTACTTGGCCATAATAAAAGTCACATTAATAACTTAATCAAATCTGGCCATTTAAACAGAAATTCTTACAAGCAATAATACCAATAAAAATAAAAAGTGAATATCATATTTGATAAGTCTTATTCTAACAGCTTTTTTTAAGTTAGCGTGTCTTATATATTGCAGGAAAATACACTGACCCAGCTTGGCCTGAATTTTGCTGTGTGAAATCCTCTGCTGTTGTTTTCAGTCATTGAGCTAAGCAGAGCCGTCATGAATGGGTGTACAGGCAGTGCACTGTGCATGGCTACTGCATCGCAGAAGCTATCATTTATCCTGGCACCCTCTTTGATTCTGACTTCGAATATTGCAGCTTTAGCTGAGAATCTCACCATTAATACCAATGACAAATGTTTGAATACTTGTATTTCCAATGAAGCAGTGGCCAGATAAATAATCCCAAAGTTTTAAATAAAACAAGAACAACACCTACTCATTCATCCAACCCAACATGATTATATTGTTGATGAAAAGCTAGGACCTTATTTTATGTTCTATAAACCCAATAGTCCAGAACTAGCAGACTAATACAATGTCATACCAGGGAAAGGGTATTAACAAAAATATTTCCTGAAAATGAATTTTATTGATATCGCCTCCTACTAGGAGTGTGTGGGAAATTGATGTAGGAGCATAGTAGGATCTCAAGAAATGTTTGTTTCTTGATTGACTGCATAAACAGATGGGTGAATGACCACATACTGCATTTGTATAAGTAGGGAAATTACAATTGATTTGTAAGCTCCCCATTACTTGAGAGCTCTTCTCTTTAGACTGGGAGAACCAAAATGACCCACAGCTGCCTCGTGGAGCATCTTTTGGCCAAAGAGTGGATGGCTTACTCTCTTTGAGTTCACTCTCCATCTGCTTTCCCAGTAGGGTTGTGATAGCCTGTGCCTGGCAATGCTCTGCACACTTTACAAAGCAAAGTTATGACGTAGGTGTAATTATCATCACATCGCAGATACGAACACCGAAGCTTGGAGAGGTTGAGAAATCAAGTGTCACAGCTGGTAGGTGGTGTGGCTGGGATTCAACCCAGAAGGTCTAGTTTCCAAGCCAGGGTTCTTGGCCGCTACACTGTGGTCCACGACTTTCAGAGAACTGCTATGTGTCTATTTCTGTTTGAATGCAAAATATTTTGAGATGAACAACCCTACAGTGAATCAGTGCTACCCAGGAGCAACAGAGGGAGTTCCTCCTAATTACTCACGATGCTCAGTGAGCACCTCAGGGTCAACTTGCCTGGCCCTTATCACCCTCCATCACTTTCCATTCTTGTTCCCCTCCCTCTCGCGCTCTCGCTCTCCGGTTGACCAGTCGGCCACCTGTCTTCCTCCCCTTTCTCGTAGGCATCTTCTGACTCCTTGCGTCTTCTAACTCCTTGCATCTCCAGATGTCCTCTGTAGGCTGGGAGTGTTGGCATCACCTGGCTTTGTCAGAGATGCAGACTCTCAGGTGATCCCCAGACCTTGACAAAGTGTCCATTTGAACGAGATCCCCATGCGACTCCAACACATTAAAGTGTCAGAAGCCTGTCTCCCAGACCCACCAGCGACTGAGCCAACTTGCAACTGCCTTGTTTTCCTAAGTGAGCCCTTTTTATGGCCCTAGACACAGGCACGTACGCTTGGGGGAAGGTGGGCTTCTCCACGTGCTCATGTCTTGGTCCCGTGGGGGCCATTCCAGCAGAGACCCCTCTTCTCCATAGCAGTGGATCTCACTCTTTGGGGACGTCCAGGGACAGCAGGATGTTTAGGAGATTCACTCCAGGTTGCTCTTTTTTAGCATGCCAAGTAAAAACATGAGAATAAAATAAGAAAACAAGCCAGCATTAACTGCAAGTATCCCTTTATAATCTCAGGATGAGGGGTAGGATTTTTAACTGAATACAAGTTAAAAGTTCGCAATATTGTTTTGTTTGCCTCGTTTCACCTCTGACTGGGGGGGAGGGGGTGGGGGACAGAATAGTTGCCTAGTAGCCTCATGGACTACTATTTATGGATCACTTCATATTTCATAACTATCGTACTGAATATGTTGGGGGGGGGGTCCAGATCGACCTTTCTGTCCTCTGGATCACTTCCTCCCACAAAGGCTTTATTATCCAGATTGAGACAAGAGAAGTGAAGTCTTCCTAGAGATTACTTCCCAACAGGCTCTACTCATTAATGAAAGTTGGCTTTTTCCTGTATGAAAATGTCACTCTCACCTTTGCCCTTAATAGTTTTTGAGCATAAAGCTACACAGAGAATAGGTACTCGAGGATGTGAAACAAGCAAACCTGGAAGTTCAGCTGTTTTCTGTGTGAGCAGGAAGGAGTTCTCAATTGCATCTGCCTAACAAATATTTATAGCGTCCACCACGACCTCCAGACTAGATCAGAGCCCCTGTCATCCGTGCATTAATGCTGTCCCCCTCACTCAGCCAGTAGGACTACATCTGTTTTGTTCGCCATGAGATCCCCCTGAACCGAACACAAAAATGGCAAGGAATAAATGCAGTAATTCTGCATAAGTGGTGCTAAGCACAGAGTAAGCATAAAAAAATAATTACATTTAGAAAAAATATATTAATTAAAAAAATAATGATCGATCATAGCTTCCTATTGCCTATGTGATTTTTTTTTTTTTAAAAAAAGACCTTTGCTTTGCATTCAGGCTTATGTGTACATTCATTCAAGCAATATTTATGATGCACCTGTAACGTGCCAGGTAGCGTCGATTTCACTGGGGGTAAGGGATAAAAACGAAAGACAACGCCTCTTGCTGTCATGGAGCTGACCTTCCCTTCCCTTCCCTGCCTCATGGGGGTGTGTGAGGATACAGGAGTAAGGTGTATGTATTACTCTTGAGCTGCTGTAACAAAGTACTGCCGATGTGGGGGGTTGTGGAGAGGGGCTTGAAAAACAGGTGTACTTCTCCCAGTTCTGGAAGCCGGAAGTCTGAGATCAAGTGCCAGTGTGGTCAAGTTCTGGTGAGGACCCTCTTCTTGGTTTCTTCACATAGTGGAGATAGATAGAGATAGAGGCAGAGAGACAGAGACAGAGAGAGAGGGGTGGGGAAGAAGCTAGGTCCCTCACATCTTCCCCCAAAAGGACACTAATCCCATTCACGAGGGCTGCAGCCTTATGACTTAATCACCACCCCCCACAAAAAGCCCCATGTCCTGATACTATCACAGTGGGGAGTGAGGGGTCCACCATATAAATTGGGGAGGGGGGCACAAACCTTCAATCCATAGCAGCATGTGATTGGAGACATGCCTGCTGCACCCGGAGAATGCACAAAAGTTCATTCACCTGCCATCCGTTTATCAAGTATTAACTGTGAACCAGGAGCTCTGCGGGAATGTGGGGACACAGCTGTGACCTGATGCGCCCTGACTCCTGCCATTCATGGCTGTTCTGGGCAGTGCTCGCTCTCTCTGTCCTATCTCCAGTTGCATCTTCCTCCCCGCTCCCGATTAAAGTCTCATTTTGCTTTCTTTCCCCCTCCTCTTTCCATCCTAGAAAATGTGTCCACAGCATTTTGTATCTATTTCTCTATTAAGGTTTATGACCTCTTTTTTTTTTTTTTTTTTTTTTTTTTTTTTTTGTTTACAAGTTAGTGTCTTCCAATAGACTGGGAGCCCCTCAAGGTCAGGGACAGGGACCTAATTGTTTCTGTGTCTTACCAAATTCTGCACCCCTCCCCCACCCCTCAAGCCCCACTCCTCAGAAGCTGCCTTGCACAGAATGAGCCCTCTGTTAATACGTGCAGAATGAAAGGATACATTTTGCAATGTCACTCCCGTGTTTGGAGCTCCCAATGGCTTCCCACGCTGCCCTTAAAGCCCAATTCTCTACCCGGCCTCTCCCCTGCCCACTTCCCCACCTCTCCAGCATGGGATAACACCATCCCCCCCCCTCACCCCTGCACAGCGGCCTCTCTGTCTTTCCTTCTGTTTCTGAAAACAGCTGACCCATTTTGTCCTCCCAAACCTGCACTTGCTCTCCGATGCGCTCTTCCCCTTGCCTGGCCTGGCCTCGTCTTTCTCACCGTCACCTCCTTCGAGAAGCCCTCTCTGACCACTTCCTGGAACTGGCGTCTTCTTAGCCATCCTCTTTCAACCTTTTCAGCTTGAATTGCTTTCAGAGCGCTTATCATCGTGTGCAATTATCTTACACGTAGAACAGTGGATCCTCGAATCAGGGGAGCAATTCTGCATTTTTGCAAATTTGCAAACACAGGACATTTTGGCAATGTCTGGAGACGTTTTTGGTAGACAAAACTGGAAAGAGGGTGTTCCTGGCTTTTAACGGGGGGAGAATGGGATGCTGCTAAGCAGTTTGCAGTGCACAAGACAGCCCCCCCGCCCAGCAAATCATTATCTGGTCCACAGCGCCCATACCTCCAGGACAGAGAACCTCGGGACTAGACCATGTACCGTGAGGGCAGCGACACCTTCTGTCTCTCATGTTCGCAAATAGCGCCCAGTAGAGAGCACTCCTTTAACACATGTTTGTGGCACGGATAAATAAAGTGCTGTGTTAGAAATATAGGGGGAAATGTAACATGGGGCCCTCTACCTCATTATTTTTTAGTAAGTGGAACCCGAATTCAATGCCAGGCCATTAGACACCCTCTAGTACAGTGATGCTGCTAACTCATGAATGATTATACTGCTGGGACAGGGTGGGAGGGTGAGGACTGGGGAGCAGGGGGAGGACCACTTCTCTCCATTCCTGAAGATGCCGTGAGCCACACATCGGCCCCCCCACCCCCTGCCACTCCCCTCCACTCCAGTTCAAGGGACTTAAAGCCAGGGCGGCACCCGTCTGTGTCACGACGGGAGCATTTTTCAAAGGTTTTCCCAGGAAGGGAAGAATAAAAAAATATATAATAATAAAAAGCCTGATTTAATGATAAATAATCATGCTCTGCCTCTGACATTAAAGGGCATCATTGTCTCAGCTCAGTGATGTAAATCATCATAATGGACGAATCCTTTAAAAGTAACATGGAATTTAAAAATGGAAAATAGGAGGACCTCGCAGGATGACGGTGAAAATCACCCGTTTATTATGTAGGTGTGCTGAATCGTCTGCTGGCTGATGAAGAATCATTTGCTCACCTGAGGAACGGCTCGTTTTCCAATTCAATCACTCAGGCTAGTACTGCCTGGGACGGCCCTGTCTTCCTCTCGTTCTTTCTCCCCTCGTGACTTCCTTTGTCACTGTCTGAAGAGAGTCTGTCACGGCCCTAAACTTCCACGAAAGCACCCACCAAGCAGTTTCGGAAGAGCAAGGTAGGCTCCCTGTGAGGGGGAGCAGCGAGCAACAAATCAGTCTTGAGTTGGTGACAAGGACTCACTGGAAAGGGACTCTTAGCCGAATGTTAATCGGTGAGTGGAAACAAAGCGATTACAGTGAACAGAGCCTTGGGCTTTCGCCGCCCATCCCTCCTATCGGCGTTCTTCTGCCATGTGACTCGCCCAAGGTATGTGAGCACCCCGAGTCCACAGAGAAATCGCTTTCCTCCCACCTTTCCAAAATTTTGGAAAGGTTCTGAAGTCGAGATACGAAAATGGCGTGAGCGAAAACACAGCCTCCTCCTCTAAATGCTTTTATCGGACTGGCTCAGCTAGGTTTTGCAGCTAAAACAAACAGCCCCCCACATCTCAGTGACCCTGCGTAGCAAGGGGTGACCCCGCGTAGCAAGCATTTGCTTTGGGCTCTTGCTCTCGGTCCAGCATGAGTTGAGGGTGGTGTGGGCTACGTGCCCAGGAAGCTGACCCTGCATGGTAGACAGCACCCCAAACAAGACGACTTACAACAAAAACTTGTTTTCCGCTCATGCTGAAGAGTGAACAGGAGTTGGGGACAGAGGGCTCTACTCATCTTTACCACCAAGGTCCGTGGAGACAGGAAGGTTGTGTCCTACCGTGAACTTGGAGGAAGAGGAGAATTGAAAGAGCTGTGAGCGACCCTGCTTCTTAGCCCGATGCCGAATGCATTCTACAGTCAAAGAGCGCTGGTCACTCTCTTCATAACTGATGGCATTACGGAGGTCCCGCTCCGCACCGGGGTCTTTGCTCATCGCTCTGTGTGCATCATCTAATTGGGTTTTCACAATGACTCTGAAAAACACAGGGCATTGTAAATCCCCGTTTTTGAAACAAGGCACAGAGTTATTCAGCAACTTGCCCCATGTCAAATCTAGTAACGTTGCAGAGCTGGGTTTGAACGCAGTTTGATTGACTCGGCCATCCACCCTTAAGCACCACACGCTATCAGTCACACTTAAACAATCCCCTTCTGTCTTGCCATTCAGGGTCTCTTGACGTGGAGCGGATATACTCCTGGTGGTTCCCACTTTCCAACTGATTTGAGGTAGCACATGAGCCAACATTATTTTCTTTAATCATTACGTATTTATTGTAACGTCTATTTGAACGAGGTATAACATGGCCAAATCATGAGCTAGTAGATATTACGGCTTAAGGGGATGCTTAGCTGAATTTTTAAGTTTAAAATTAGTCAACGTTTAAGTACAATATAAATATAATAAGAATACTACACAGATGCCAAAAAACGTGAAAGTGATTTATTAATGGAGGTTTGAAAATACTGATTTTTTTTTTCCCATACAATGAGTCAATTAAATAGCCTGATATTTGCTAAGACTGCCCATGGGCTAGGGAATACTCAAACATCACCTGCCTTCTAATTATCCCTACCTTTGTGGCTAAGAACTTCCTTCTCTGTGCTTTTTGTATAGTTTAGGACCAATCATATTGTCTTCCCCATTAGACCATGAGCCAGCCTCTCATGGGGTCTTAATAATCTTTATTAATCTTCCAGTTCCTGGCCCAGGTAGACATATTTAAAGAAGATCATGACCTTACTTTTGAGGAGTCTGCAATCTAGGGAGCCACTGTACCAACAGAATTCTAGTACACGTAACAAGCAAAATGTCCAATTCAAACTGGCTTAAGGGAATTTAGAAGGGAATTTCGTTTAACTGAAAACCCCAGAGGTAGTTCATGCTTCAGGGAAGGTTTGATCTAGCAAATAGACAGTGTCATCAAGCACACAACTTCTTTCTGTCTCCTAAGGCTACCCCCCTATGGGGCCCCCGGATGGCAGCTAGAAAACCCTAGAGTTATATTTCTTCATTTATATCTAATAGGAAAGAGAAAGTGTTTTCTTATGTTTCCTGTCTTTCCCAGTAATTGTATGGGTAATCACTCTAATGAGAGCACCTTGCACCATATGCCAAATTCCCAAAGCAATCTCAGTGTTCATTGGCTTGAAATGGGCTGATGGGCTTGACCCAGGTGACCTGCTCCACTGCTAGACCTGGAAGGGGTGTCTGGACTCCCGAATCGTGCGAGTCTCCATTGGAAACAAGGGGCCCGTAGGAGGGGGGAGGACAAGAAGGGTGTTGGAAGACAGCCAGCAAATAGTCACTGCAGGCAGATAACGAGAAACATAAACCCGACTCCGTTGAACTTGCAGCATTTTGTAACTATTATTTAACACCCCCGTGTCACCTTGAAAGTGACTCCTTGGTGTGTGTCCAACCACAGCCAGGCTACCATTGCCTTTAAATCAGGTAACCTGAGAGCAGAGGACTGAACTGTAATGCAGCCCTCCTTATGCTGCCTTCCCCTTCTGCAGGATTTGCATTGGCATTGTATCCCCAGGCTCCCTTTCTTGGTTTCACTTTGTGTACCATGAAGATCGTGAAAAAAAAAAAATCTCAATTCGGCACACAACTCTCATTTCTCAACTCTCCAGCAAATCCTGTTTTGTTCCATCCTGTTAAAAACATCTTCCCCAATTTATCTTTCAATTTATTTTTTCTGGGTGTTCTTCCAATTTAAAAATATGTTGAGATTATTTTTAGATCCTAGTCATTAGTGCTAGGAGACTGTTTTCAAACAGATTTATTCTTTTTTCTCATTTGTTCAATATTTGATTCCTTATTTAAAGGGCTTTTCTCCTCTCAGGTTTTCTTTCGATAAATCTAAACACTGGGGGGAGAAAATAGGGGGAAGGATCAATTCTCTATACTTTTAGAATTGCAGGCAGAACGTATCCTATTTTCTGGCCACGTGGCATGTAGGTTAAGGGGTCACAAAGTATGAAGGCCTGCTGCTCAAATGGGATCTACAGATTTCGTTTGTTTAGCCCACACTGTGTTTAAAATAAATGCGTGTGTTGCCAAATTTTTTTTTTTTTTTTTAATGGGAGGCCTCATTTAAAACTCAGAATGTTTCACATCCAAATCTGGATTTAGGACCTCTTTGCAAACTTGGTTTGAGGACAACAAAGCCGCTGTCCTGTATGATAGTAACCGTGTAGAGCTTCCGTCATTTGGAAGCCCAACGTGGCTGCTGAGGCAAGACTCAAAGTCACCAGTGTTCTGGGCCCCTATGAGCAAGGAGAGGGGACTACCACAGGTTCTTACTGAGGAAGGGCAGCAGTGCCCATGAGTCAAAACAGACTCTTGCCTTTGAATATCCAGAGATGATGCCTGTGACGTTGACCGCCATCATGTGAAGATTAGGACTCCGCCTGGATGGCCATCCGCCTTCCATCATTTGGTAATTATGTCACCGTGGGCAAGTCGCTTGTTTTCTCCAACTTTCCATCCTTGTTTGTAAAATAAGGACAATATTAGAAGCTATCCGTAGGACGGTTTTGAAGATTAAATGAGTCCACAGAGCATGTGGCCCAGTGCTCGTCCAGTAGAGGACGTCCCATGAAGGCTGTGGCTCACTCCTTCCACCATCACCTTACGTGTTGTTATTATCAACAGTCCTATTTGTGGCTCATTTTGATTGTCCATACCAGTAGTTTCCTTTCCCTAATCTCCTTTTTTTCTTACTCTCATTTTATTTCACTCAGCACGTTCCACATCACCCTTGTACACAAGGTAGTGGTCAACTTTGTAGGGCGAACAAAAGCCACAGAGAGCCTATGGGCTGGGTCCCAGCTCACACAAGTCGGAATCGAGCTGATGAGATACCGTCTTGCTTTCTGCTATGTGTAAAAAGGCCAGAAGCTACTAGCCTCTGCGGCCCTTGTCTGTCCCACAATCAGGTCCTTAGTCTTCATTTTTTTTTTTTTTTATTTCCCAACAGGTGCCCTCCTGAATGCCCATTATCCACCTTCCCACCAACCAACCCTCAGTTTGTTCTCTGTATTTAAGACTCTCTCATGGTTTGCCTCCCCCTCTGTTTTTATCTTCTTTTCCTTCCCTTTCCCTATGATCTTCCGTTAAGTTTCTCAGATTCCACGTATGAGTGAAATCATGTGATATCTATCTTTCTCTGACTGACTTTTTCACTTAGCCTAATACCCTCCAGTTCCGTCCACGTTGTGGCAAATGTCAAGATTTCGTTCTTTTTCACCACCGAGTAGTACTCCATTGTATATATAACAACCACATCTTCTTACTCCATCCATCAGTCAATGGACATTTGGGCTCTTTCCACTTTTGGCTATTGTCACTAGTGCTGCTATAAACATTGGGGTGCATGTGCCCCTTCGAATCAGTATTTTCATATGCTTTGGATAAACTCCTAGTAGTGCATTTGCTGGGTCGTAGGGTAGTTCTATTTTCTAATTTTTGGGGAAGCTCCATACTGTTTTCCAGAGTGGCTGCACCAGTTTGGATTCCCACCAGCAGTGCAAGAGGGTTACCGTTTGTCCTCAGCCTCGCCAACAAAATCCCGGCCACATTCTCATGACACATCCTCTGGTCACTGGGTAGCACCCCCATTCACCTCCTGCGGAAAGCGACTGCTGTATTGTTCTTCTGGTCCAAGTGGGGAACACACCCACCCTGAAAACTGAGGAACAGAAATCCAAAGACCAGGGAACAACCTCGGGTTTACAGGGATATTGTGTTTCTGGGTGGTGAATCTCATTGTGTCTCTGTTTCTACCTCAAGAGAAATCTGCACAGTCTAATACTTAAGATCATGGGCTCTGGAGGGGTGCCTGGGCGGCTCAGTTGGTTGAGCGCCCGACTTCAGCTCAGGTCATGATCTCATGGTCCGTGAGTTCGAGCCCTGCCTCGGGCTCTGTGCTGACAGCTCAGAGCCTGGAGCTTGCTTCGCATTCTGTGTCTCCCCCTCTCTCTGACCTTCCTCTGTTCATGCATTGTCTCTCTCTGTCTCAAAAATAAGTGAACATTAAAAAAATTAAAAAAAAAAAAAAAAAAGATCATGGGCTCTGGAAACAGACCTGAGCTCTGACCCCAGCTACACCACTTCCTGGCTATGTGATCTCAGGCAAGTCCCTTTAACCTCTCTGGGTCTCAATTTCCTCATCTGTAAATAGAGCGTAATATCAATTGCTGCCTTGAGAGATCAGTGTGAGCAGCACAGGGCATGGACAGAACAACTGCTACAAAATCATTTGCTAATATTGCAACTAATGGGAATCCCGGAATCCGCTATCTCTCTTTAACACATGTGTATGTCTCCCTGCCCTGCCCTGCCCTTCTCTTCCCTTTCTTCCTCCGATGCTGTGGAGGAGCGCTGGGACTGAACAAGGGCCGAGGGCTGGAGAAAGATTTGAGGACAGTCATTGAACCCGTGTGGATTTTTCTGGGCAAAGGCATGAAAGTATGTAAGTAGCATCAGCCTCCCCTGGGAAGTTGTCACCAACTCAGATTCTCGGTCCCGCGCCGGACCGAACTGGATCCGAAATTCTGGAGAGGGGCCCCAGCCATCCACGCGCTCACAAACCCTGTGGGTGGTTCCAGCGCAGGCTAGTTTGACAGCCACCATTGTAAGTGGAAGTTGTGACTGGCGACATTGGCTCTGGTTGGCTTTTGCCTTCTTTCTTCCCTTTCCCCCTTCAACAATTCCAGGTCAGCCTAGTTAGAACCAAATTTCTTCCTCTCACAATGGGGAGTAAAAGCATCTCTTCCAATAAATCCTCCCTGTGATAAGTGTGTGTCTCCATTTTGCGTTTTTTTAAAAAAACCCAGCAACGTGGGCAGTGGTGGCTGGCCTTCAACAATTTCAGCGGGAACGTATCAGAAGTCTGGGTAACCTCTTGGTGGGGAGGAGACTTGCCCCAATTTTCTATGGCAGGTAAATCTGACTGTGTCTCTGGGGCTGAACTGAGTGGCACATAGGAAGAGAGGAACTTCATTTGTATAGTAGGTAACCATCATGTATCCAGATATTTGGTTGATTTCAGGCAAGTTAACTGAATTAGAAACAAAGTCTCACTGACTGTTACTTGAAGGAATCTCGGGACCTGAGTATCCTTCTGACTATTCCTTCTTTTCCCATAAAAGAATGTGAGATGACAATCAATGAAAGGTACAAATTAAGGGTACCGGGCTGGCTCAGTCAGTAGAGTATGTGACTCTGGTTCTCGGGGTTGTGTGTTAGAGCCCCACGTTGGATGTAGAGATTACTTAAAAATACAATGTTAAACAAAAAAGATAGAAATAAAAGAGTATCGCGAAAGTAAGGGAAGGGGAGGGAGGAATAAGAGACTCGTAAGGAAGGGACAGATGTGTCTTGCCAGAAAACCTAAGCTAAGAAGAGTTATTGCCACCGAGTGCAAAGTGAAACTCAGAGGTTCCTGGCTGCACAGGCAAAAAGAGAAACATGATGAATCACAGTCTCATCCTCTAATGAGAAAGCAGACACATTCATCAGGAAAGACAAACTATTTCCTAGCACTAGACTCAAAGGGAAATTTATTGTGGGGGACCTCACATAAGGTACATGAGTATGTATATTTAACACAGATCTCCAGTGTTAGCCGTGGGATTTATCTGCCTTTTAGGGAAGTAAATTTCAGAGCTCAGCAGGTTGACAGTGTCTCTTCAAATTTACAGTGTCAGTAAAGTAGCTGTTTCCCATACCACGTTTTACTGGACCGTCTATCAATATTTGATCAAATTGGGCCAAAGTTTCAAACTGCCCTTAAATTATACCCAGAGAAAGTGCTTGTACATGCAGAATGCCTGCGTGGGCTTCAAAATTGAGTCCTTGTGAGCTGGAAGCATCTTTTAAAAATATATCCACACCATTTTCCCCAGTCTCAATCCTTCCTTAGAATGCTTATAATGTAAATCTGCCTGCAAAATCCATAGTTGCTCATAAAAACGCCAAGCGCGTTGGCTCATTTCATATACAGGCACCCAGGTTTTTGATGCAAAATCGCGTACTTAATTGTACACACATCTAACATGAGCAACGTTCACAGAATAGACGTGTCTGAGTGAACAAGAGGGCTGTGAGTGAGCCGAACGATCAATTGAGATGATAAAATGTCATCTTGACGCTGCCTACGTCTTCGTTATTTGTATGGAATAATTACGTGAATAGGTCTGTGGTTTTATTACCATGGAGATGCATTATTTGTTGTTGCTTTTTGTCTCCACTGGGTTTCCAGGACTCTGATGGAAAATGCACCTCTGTGTTCCTGTCGGTGCCTCCCGGTTAGCCCCACTGCATTCAAACACGAATTCTCACCTCCTGGGCACGTTTTTCTTCCACCCTAACACCGTCTCATCAGTGGATGTATTGCTGTAGTTTGTGGGTGTGCTATTTGCCTTCCTATGAAAGAACCTTTGAATGTCCAACGTGAGACACTGGGGGTTGATGTTCATGACCTTCCAAAGTGGGTTCCTATCCCTGCAGTCACATATGTAAATTATAGAGCCCTTAACCCAGTGGGAAATGACAGATATCACAAATGGAGGCAGAATTGTATCCAATAGTCTTCCTCTGAATTAAATATTAAGGTCTAAGTATAAACTTTGGGATTGGGTGATGTTTCTCCCCTTTGTTATCTTGAACAGTAATCAAATGATTTTTGCGATTTACGGTTTTTGCCTCTACACAGAGGTACATTATATTTAGAGAATTAGATGCTCCACGTGTTGGATGATGGGACAGTGCTGTTAACATAAAGCTATTCCTAGTTCGAGTTATGGTATTCTAGTTTAAGTCTTGTTTTGTTGGGTTTTTTTTTTTCCTTTAATAGTTATCAAGTTGTCACGGTTCAAATGTCATTTTTGTTCCTTATGGTTAAAAACAGCAACAATAGGGGCGCCTGGGTGGCTCAGTCGGTTGAACGTCCGACTTTGGCTCAGGTCATGATCTTGCAGTTCGTGGGTTCCAGCCCCGCCTCTGGCTCTGTGCTGCCAGCCCAGAACCTGCAGCCTGCCTTGGATTCTGTGTCTCCCTCTCTCTCTGCCCCTCCCCACCCCTCTCTCTCTCTATCTCTCTCTCTCCGAAATAAATAAAAACATTAAAAAAAAAAAAAAACCCAGCAACAATAGCCAGAGCAGTTGGAGTATCCAGCAAAGAACCCAACCTGTAGGAAAAAGGAATATTAAGGAAATTTCTTCTCCCTTGGGTTTGCAAGCATTTTGGAAGTTTTCTGCTGTTTATGAACAGGCAAATTGTCCACTAAAAAATAGCACTTTGGTGAGCGGTGTGTGAACATTCAGCGTGGGGACTGGGACTGGAGCGTTTTCCTGTGTGCCCTCTGTTTGCACCATTAGAGTGTTAAATGTCTGTCAGCCTTTCCATCGCAGTCGCTGTTTTTCTGGGATTTATTACTCAGCTTTAAAAACTGGCTCCAGGCTACAAATTGCCATAAAGGGGAGGCCATTTGTTTTTTGGGTTTTTTTTTTTTTCTTTCTGAAGTAGTGTGGGCCAGAGGAAGAGAGAATTCATCCCATTCTCTTATTTTTTTCAGTGCAAAAAAACAAACAAACAAAAAAAAAACAACATGGCTGTAGTTATAACTGAGAGCATACGGTTTGGTATTTTACCAAAATAAATACATACACGAACAATTATCTTATCTTAAAACTGTTTGGCCAGTGTTGAGGAGTGATTGCTGTGGATCTGGCCCAAACTTTGTGTTTTTAGGGGAAGCCAAGTCATATGCTCTCCTTCTATTAATGTTTTTTATGATTTTTTAATTTTTTTTAAATGTTTATTTATTTTGGGGGGAGAGAGAGAGAGAGAGGGAATGTGAGTGGGGGAGGAGCAGAGAGAGAGGGAGACACAGAATCCAACGCAGGCTCCAGGCTCTGAGCTGTCAGCCCGGAGTACTATCTGGGGCTTGAACTCACAAACTACAAGACCATGACCTGAGCCAAAGTCGGATGCTCAACCGACTGAGCCACCCAGGCGCCCCACCACTCTTCTTTCAGTCTGGCTTTTCCCGATGTGTGTTTTTAAGGGAAATTTCCTTCATTGGATAAACCTTTATTTTGTACCTCAGAACCAAGAAAATGTGGTAACAGGATTCATACAAATAATTCGTCCCCGACCTCAAAGAGCTCATGGTCTAGGTGGGGACAGGACACTGAGCCAATGGTGTGCCAGCATTTTGAGCTTGCCTTGCAGGTAGAATATACGTATGTTATGCATTTATTATATGCAGGTACCACTGTACAAGTAAAACGTGCTTTATTAAAATATGTTCAGAATGGAAATTTTGAAAGAATGAGGTATAAATATTTTATATTTATATTACATTTGTATATTATATTTATATATTATATTATACATTAGTACATATATATAACGTGTTATATAAGTATGCACAAATACATGACTATACCTATGGGTGTATATATTTCCATATATAATTTTATTATACTTGACGTATTTTTTGAAACTCTGGCTTTCATATCTTCAAAATTTTTATAGTGGGAGCCAAGATTGAATCTGGTTCATAATTTTTGAAGATCTTGATCACTTCATGATTCATTGATTCAAATGTCTGGTTGTAATTTTTTTCTTTTTTTTTTCACTTGGTCGCAATGACTGTCCTAGCTGAGACACCATACAAAAATGCATGGATCCAAATGGAGACCATTAAGCTTAGGGAATAAAATATGTCTGTCCACTTGCATGGGAACACTTGAGTTGCCTTGAAATTTAAGGAAGGAGAAAAGGGTCACATCAACCCTCCACCTCCGTGAACTCCCCCCTTCCCCACTCATGACAATATTCACTCATCTGATAGATGACATATTCATGCCTAGAATGAGTCAGGGCACCAGTCTCAACATACTTTCTTTTTAAAAAAATTGTGTTTTTTTTTTTTTTTTTTATTTTGGAGAGAGAGACAGAGCGCGAGTGGGGGAGGGACAGAGAGAGGGAGACACAGAATCCGAAACAGGCTGCAGGCTCCGAGCTGTCAGCACAGAGCCCAACGTGGGGCTCAAACTCACAAACTGTGAGATCATGACCTGAGCTGATGTCGGACGCTTAACTGACTGAGCCACCCAGGCACCCCAGTGTGTTTTCTTATTTTAAGGTAAAACTTACTGTTTTATACACAAAAAGTAAATATAAATTACATGGAAATTCAAGTTCATATATGTTCTTTCTGTATCCAAGTGGATCCTCTTTCTCACCCCTGAGCTCCGTGCAAAGTCCCCTGCAAGGATGACGGGTTGCACAATAGACCCCTTCCACATGTGGGAGGCTGTGACCTGGTGGTTTCCTGCCACCATAGGTGCCTCCTGTGCCCTGCAGATGCTCTTTGTCACTTTTTCTAAGCAAGAAATTACTTCTGGCCCAACTCTGTGAAACCAAAGCCCTCTCCCCCAGCATGCACCCAGAGTTGCTCGGATGCACAGGCAAGGTGTGGGACGGCCAGAACTGAAGCCACTTTGAGATCAGGTTTGCAAGAAGGCAAATGGGTTTTCCTCATGCCTGCTTTTGCATTAGTTTCCTGAATGTCACTCTCTCAGTGACATCGCCTCATGACCCAACAACTGTAGCCTTAAGATTCCTACACAAACAAGGCTCTCTGAGCTCTATCTCATGTTCCTTCAAAAATAATAAGGGACAAGGGGCACCTGGATGGCTCAGTTGGTGAAGCGTCCAACTCTCTGTTTCCGTTCAGGTCACGATCTTACAGTTTTGTGAGTTTGAGCCCCACGTTAGGCTCTGTGTTGACAGTGCAGAGGAACCCGCTTAGGATTCTCTCTCTCTCTCTCTCTCTCTCTCTGCCCCTCCCCTGCTCGTGCTATCTCTGTCTCTCTCAAGATAAATAAACTTAAAAAAAACTTAAAAAGTATAATAAGATACTTGTTATGATGAGCACTGGGTGTTGTATGTAAGTGATGAATCCCTGAATTCTTTCTACTCCTGAAAGTGGTATTGCACCGTATAACTAACTAGAATTTAAATAAAAATTTCAAAAGAAACAAAATTTTTTAAAATAAGAAAATAAGTCAGCAAAACTTGTCAGTCAACACCCTAACTCATTAAACCAATCCCCTATTGGATATTTAGGTTGTTTCCCACTTTTTGGCTATACAACCATGTTCTAAGAAAAAAAACAATAGCTAAGTATTTGAATGCATCTATGATTATCTTCCTAGGATAACTTCTAAAAAGTGGAATTATTGAGCCAAAGGATGTGTTTGTGGGTTGAGACCTACTGTCTATACTTATTTTGAAGTATATGCATGTATATGTAGGGTTCATATGGACACACACATATTTCTATCACCCCCACGTATATTCATATACATATGAAAAGAAATAGCTTCATCCATTACATCTAATTCCATCTATGCTGCGGTAGGACACCTTATGTAATTTTGGTAGCTGGGGGAAAAAAATGTTTCTTGGAGATCGTGATAGCTACACTCAAGACTGCAGCTCATGAGGTAGGGAAGAGGAAACATTTTCCAAGTAGAAGGAGTCACAGGGGTAAAGGTTTGGCAGGGGTGAAAATACGTCGGGCTCGAGGCACCTGCAAACAGTCTGGATTGGCTGGGATGCAGGTAGAGAGGGCTGTGGACTTGATTCTTTGCAGGAGGCACAATGGGGGCAGCTCAGGAAAAAAAGTGGGGGTACTGCTGATGTCCAGGTGAAAGGGGAGTGGGTCGAGGTGGACGGAATGGAAAGATGCGGGGGCCCCGGGAGCAGCTGTCAGAGTCAGTAAGAAGCAGACAACCTGGATATCTGGGGTGCCTGGGTGGCTCAGTCGGTTAAGCCTCCAGCTCTTGATTTCAGCTCAGGTCATGATCTCAGAGGTTCGTGAGTTTGAGCCCTGCATCGGGTTCTGCACTGACAGCATGGAGCCTGATTAGGATTCATTCATTCTCTCTCTCTCTCTCTCTCTCTCTCTCTCTCTCTCTCTCCCTTTCTCTCTGCCCCTCCTCCTGCTCTCTCTCAAAAGAAAGAAAGAAACTTAAAAAAGTTATTAAGAACAGAGTGCTGGCCATCCGCGGGCTCCTCTCTGGCTTGGACTCAATTTAGGGCTTTAGCTGGGCCGCATGGTGGTAGATAACAGATGTGGGGCGCTCGCTCACACATACGGGGCGTTCCTGGGAAGACTGAGGAGATCATTTTCACGAAGCCAAGCTCACTGAATCTCCCGCCACATCTTCCTTCACCTGGACGGCTCCGGTGGATTTTCTAGGTGGTGCTGAGAATAATGTGGGTTCATCCTTAGAATGAGCGTATCTGGGAAACACATCCCACCTATGGCCATCTTTCGACCGTCTGCTTGTTTCAATTAAGAGATGGCAATGCGGGCAACAGATCCTACAGAGGGAGCCCCTTTAGGAATATCTGATGACTCACGGAACCCCACGTCAGGGGTGTATTTCCTTGACCTGGAAATTATGACTTCCAGATAGGAGGGGAAAGCACAGCTTGTTTTCTCTGTGCTGTTCGACTCTGTTGGTTCATAGCTGTAATGTCATGTCACATCGTTTGGCTGAGATGGTGCCCTAAGATCTTGGCCCCCCTGTGGAAGTTGCAACAGGTCTCTTGGTGGTCACCACGGTGGCCTTTCAGGCTGTGAGAAGTGCCAGATGCATGAATATCTTTTTCACACATTTTCCTGTTCAGGGAAGGACTTTGTGTGTGGGGGACAGGGGGGATGGGTTCCTCCAGCCTGTACCCTAGAGATTACATCATCCTTAGGGCCGAGACCGTTACTGCCACTATGTCAAGGGCCCCGGTGGAACATAAATGAATAAGCAGGCAGGTATAACTGTGAGATTGTAGGACGGTGATGAGTGAACAGCCCTTGACTTTTCTTCCAGAGGCATTTGAGAATGTGGACCCAGTGTTGCTGGATCTCTCCATTTTTTTAGTTCACTGAAAAATATTTTTCGAGGCACCTGGTGGCTCAGTCGGTTGAGCATCCGATTCTCGGTTTCGGCTCGGGTCGTGATCTCGAGGTTTGTGAGTTCAAGCCCCACATCAGGCTCTGTGCTGATAGCATAGAGCCTGCTTGGGATCCTCTCTCTCTCCCTAACTTAAAAAAAATTTTTTTTATTTAAAAATAGAAAATATTTTTCATTTGGCTTCTTACAAAGACTCTGTATAAAGCGTGTGTGAATTGTGAAGCATGCTACTAACGTGAGCCCCTAAGAGCTCACCTAATAGAATCTAGATTGAAAACCACTCAATCTAATAGAATATTACCAATACTGTTGAAGTTCCCTGTGTGACCCTCCCCTGTCAAATGCGCCCCATCACCTAAGCAGCCACTTGCCTAAACCGGGCATTTGTAATTCCCTTGCATCTCTTCAAGGTTTCACTGCATGGGTTTATCTCCCCCAATAAGACATTCTTTGGTTTGTTGCACAGGTGCAAGGAGGCAAGTCCAAAAGTATTCACAGCAACACTGTGTTAGCAAAAAGCTGGAAACAACCAAATATCTATTAATAGGAGAATATAAAAATAAATTTTGTCCTATTCATGCTGTGGAATACCATACAGGCGTAAAGATGCATAAACCACAGGTGTAGGAATCATATAGATCAATCTTAGAAAGAAATGTGCTGGAGGGGGTAAATTACAGACATGTGTTAAGTTACACGTAACTTACATGTAAGTTACAATATGATAGAATTTTCCTGTACCTTTCAAAGGGAGGACAGCTTTTGTTTTTCTTAAGGAATTCTGGAACCTAGGAGTTACAGTGATCTGTACTAATTTCTTAAATGTTGGAAAGTAATTTATGATATTGAAAAACTACTTTGCCAAATAAAACGTGTCTTTAGACGGAGTCTTTCCTGGGAGCTGTTTGCTTCTCACCTCTCCTCTGAGGCCTTAGATCAACTCTTGTTTTACCATTCCTGTAGGGTAAGAGGTTAGAACTGTCTTGCTTCAGTACCTTTTCAGACCTTTGGGTCTGGAGGGGATTAAAGTAAAGGCTACAGCATGTAATAATAAGGGTAAGAGTCACGGTGAGAACCAGGCCATTCAAAGTGAGGATTCTGCCTCAGTAGGCCACCAAATCAAGATCAAACACATCAGGATTTAGGAAACAGTCAACAGCAGGTCACATAGGTAAGCTGGCAAATCAGGTGGGTAACTAACAGTGTAAGTTAGGGATTTGGTCCAGCACCAGTGCTCTCCAGAAGAGAGTTGAATTGCCATAATGTTAGCAATCAACATTTACAAAGTACTTATCATGCGTCAGTTGCCCACAACTGAAGTCTCATGACCCATCCATAAGGCAGACAGTGTTGTCAATATCAGTTTCATCTTACTAGTGAGGAGAGGGAGCCACAGAGAGAGCATGTGGTTACCCAAAGCTGTACCACCTCCTTTTATTCCCTTCTGTGAGTGGTCGGGTTTTGGTGAAGATGTATACAAAGTAAATTTCCGATGACACTATTCTTAAGGTTTTCAGTTTCACTAGAGGTAGAGCAGTGACTTAAAAAATAATCAACCTGAGACTTGCCTAACCGGAAATTCACAGTTTCATCTTTCAAAGAGAAAATTCTAACTCAGTCAGCCAAGAAGCAGAGATCAAACACAGCAGTGGTTAGTAAGAATGAACAGAAGGTTTTCTGGGCTCCTGGTCAGTTTTTTTTTTTTTTTTTTTTTTTTTTTTTTTTTTTTATTCTACGCTCAGCTCTAGCTACTCTAATTGGATATAGACAGCAATATTTTTAAATGAGTTACAGTCCGTGAAAAGTTTCTCTCTTGAGTCAGTGGACATTGCTTTTCTAAAATAAAAATCTCTCTGTTTCCTTTGGCTATAAAAGGAATACGCATACATTGTAAAGTAGGAATACACATACATTGTTCATATTTGGACTATGCCTTTTCAAAAGCTTTTGCCATACAGACACATATGATATAGATGATATAGTTACATAGATGATGAGTTAATGCAACAGAGTTTTAAAATCTAGTTTCCACTTGATATTTATGGTGAATATCTTCTCCTATCAATAAAAAAAGTTGCACACAAGAAATTTGATTATTGTAAATATTCCATTGCATGGATGAACCAGATTTACTTAAGCTATTTACTTAACCCTATTGCTGGGTATGTAGCTTTTTTAAAAAAAAAAAAAAAAAAACCTTTTCCTGTCCTAAACAACACTGAGATGAACATCCTTGTATTCAGATCGTGGCCCACGTATGTATTTATCTCTTGGGATAGAATCCCAGAAGTGGAATTGCTGGGGATTATGCCTATTTTAAGCCTTTTAATACTCAGCACCAAACTACCCTGGAAGGAAAAATGTATTGACTAGCACATAAAGGGGTTGCCTGCTAGGAATTTAATACTCACTAGCTTTAAAGGAGCTATTGTGGCCTGTCATGTCTGGGGCCTGGAGGTCCTCTCTGATGTAAATCAAAACATTTGAGTTAACAACCTTCAGCCTTGTCAGTCACCCACAAATTATAGGAGGCCTCCTCTGTCTTTGTCAATAACAAAAAAAAGGAAAAATTACCCCAAAATGGCATAAAAATTAGGAACCAGACAAGTAGTCACTGAGAAAAGACAAGGAAGACAACAGTGAAAGAATTTCGCATCCAGAGTGGAGTGCATCAGGTGCATTTGAGTTGTTTGGGTTTAGAGACAAAGGCATGGCATGAATGCCCGCGGAGGCACCCAGAGTGAGGCCCAGCGAGGGCACCCACCATACACGAAGGGAGCTAACAAGGGTGTAGAGGGTTCAGATGGTCAGCCACGGGAGGGGGAATTGTGACCTTCAACAGTGGCTGGAAGGTCATTGACTTAAATCTTGCCCTGACACTGTCGATTTTTCTCTGTAGAAATTTCTAATTTGCAGCTTTTGCATTCTGTAGCACCCCCTGGGAGCATGGGCGAGAGGACGTGTTAGAGAAAAGAAGCAAAGATTTGCAGCGGTGCGGTGGGTCCTTTCTCTTCATCGCCGAGAACAGTCTTCGTTGTAAAAAGGCGAATGATCCACATGCCATGTGATTAGCAACACACACACACACACACACACACACACACACAAATTCAAAATGTGTAACTCTAACCTTGATCGGTCTCTCAAAGGAAAGGATATAGTTACAGGTCTGATATATGCAAGCTGGTACTTCCAGAAACCAGCGTGGGTTCCTTTGCTTTGCTCTGACCTATTCACTCTTTGCTTTGCTCAGACCTATCTGTACATCTCTCGACCAATTCCTTCAAGAGGAAACAAAGCATCCTTAGCAGGCTAAAGTCCGACAAATGTCAGATTCCAAACAACATTACTTTGTGTCTCTATTTAACATTGGAGTGGATAGCTTTTTGACAGGTTTATAGCTGACGAATTCTATAGCCAGTCGTGCAGAACAATTATGTTTGAGCTAATTTGATGAATCAACTTGATGTTCTCCCATAGTCCCCGTGGCCTTCATGAACGGATGTGCTCAATTTTCTACTGGAGGTCAAAAATAAGCTTGGAAATTTGGCTAATCCCATCACATCCACGGGACCCGTCTGGTAGAATAATCTTTGGACGTGAACTCTTGACGGATGTCAAAACTGGGAAGCGCCACTTGGTAATATCATTAGGACCATCCTTCAGACCCTCTGCAGGTTCTGAGATCAGGTTCCAGAGGCCAGCAATCGCCTTGTGAGCACTTGAATAATTTTGTGGTGAGGGAAGCAAAGAATTCACTCTTGAAGCATTTGGGGGTCGGACCCTGGGGGAATATCATTTCTCATTGTTGGATTCAATTTGATAGGGACGTGTGAGACCTGGTGAGGGGGCATGGAGCTTTCCTGAGCTTCTTTCCCCCACGTCCTCAGTAATTTTGTCCGACTCCCCACTTCTGGAGGCCTGCTGACAGAGTAGGTTAGCAGAGCCTGGGTATAAGCCTGCCTCAGCCACGTCTCTTGGCTGTGCAACACTGAGGCAGCCACTTAACTCCTCAGTGAGTTGTCTTGCTCGGGGCAGGGGGGTGGGGAGGGAAACACAGCTAGTAATCGCTCGTATTCCGTGGGGTTGTACATGCAAAGGGCCATAAATCATGCCTGATTAATGGTGAGTTTTCAGATATTGAAGACTGTGGACTGTAGGACAGTCAACTGATAACTTTCCAAGCCCGGAAAAGTGTAGGACCTGATGAGTCCAAATAAATTAAGTGAGCGCTGTGATTTGCATTTAGAGCTGGTATTATTTCTCCCAAAACCATTAGCCAAAAGGACATTATGCCATCTAGTAGTAAAACTGATTTCCCAAACGGAATCCCATTTTTATAGCTGGGAGTTGCTATGATGTGGGTCAAGTGACTTCCTGCATCCCGAGCTGGGTTTAACGGGGGCTTCGTTTATTCATTCCCAGCACATTTATGGAGTGCATCCTCCCGCGTGCAAGTGTTAATGTGTGGTGTGGAAAGGGGACAATTTGGACACAGACAAGCGCTGTCACTGACCACCTATGTGAGCAAGCCACTTAACCTCTCTGAGCCTCAGCGCAGTGATCATTAAATTGAGAGAAACATCACCTGCCTTCTAATGCTATCTGCAAGAATTAAATGATACAGTCTATACAAAGGGCCTAGGTCAGCGCCCAGCACGGAGAAGGTGCTCAACATACACTATTTTTATTCCAGGATTTTTTTTTTTTAAGTTTCCCTCTTCAGTGATCAAAACCTACTTGTTGAATAGTGAAAGGGTGAGTGTGGTAGTCATGTGGGCAGGGGTATCGGGAAAGCCTGGCGCGAGTCGTGAAATGCATTACGTTCTCAGTAAATACTCCTTGAATGAGCCAATGCATAAATGATTTGCTTGAGCTCAGTTCACAGTCATAACTTGCTGAAACAGCACATAAAAGACCATGGATCCAGACGGTTAAGAACACGACCTGTGAAGAGACATAGAACAAAGTTCACGGGGCCCCTGGGTGGCTCAGTCGGTTAAGCGTCCGTCCTTGGCTCAGGTCATGATCTCACGGTCCGTGAGTTCGAGCCCCGCGTCGGGCTCTGGGCTGACAGCTCGGAGCCTGGAGCCTGCTTCGGATTCTGGGTCTCCCTCTCTCTCTGCCCCTCTCCTGCTCGTGCGCTCTGTCTCTCTCTTTCTCTCTCTCCCCCACCTCAAAGAATAAACATTTAAAAAAATTAAAAATGAAAGAGCCAAGTTCAAATCCAGGCTTGCCAATACTAGCTAAGTGTTCTTGGAGAGCTGGCTTAGTCTCTCTGAGCCCGGTTTCCTCATTTGCAAGTTGAGGGAAATAGTAACTGCGTTATAGAGTTATTGACTTGTACGTGGGTGATAGATATATTAGCTTTTATTGTAATTATTGCAAAATAAAGTGTTTGCCCTATAGAGATCCTGGGAATCTATTTATTGGGCATCTTTTTTATCTCAGGCTCTACACTAGGCCCTAGATACTGGGGATAATGGGGAACAAGACAGGCAAGTCCCCTACCCTGACGATGCCGATATACTAGTGAGTGAGGCAGACAGTACTGCAGACAAATGTGATCATTTGAGGCGGGTGTATCTCCAAGGAAGATAATAGAGGAGAAGGATGTGGTCGGGAGTGGGCAGGTTATTTTGGAAGAGATGGTCAAGAAAGGCTTCTTGGAGGAGGGACTTATGTGCAGAGTCTCCAACGAGAAGGAGCCAAGCATGCAAAGATTTGAAGGTGAAGACTTCCAGGCTGAGGAGACAGCAGGTGCAAAGGTCCTGAGGTGGGAATGCTTGCTCCAGAGTTCTTGGTGCATTGTGAACGAGGAAGAATAAGGCCAATGATGAAGTCCAAGGTACTCAGAGCCTGCTCCTGCAGAACTTTATAAGGCAGGATAAAATATTTTATGCCAAGTGTGAAGGCTAAGCCATCAGCGGGTTTTCCCAGATGGGTGACATAGTCTGATTTCCTTTCCAAGATCGTTACTCTGGCAGGTGTGCCCATTATAGCGGGGCAGAACGAGTTGCGGGAAGATAGGTTAGGAAGCTCCTGTCCAGGGAGAGATGCTCACCATTAGGACAAAGGAGTGAAGGGCATTGGACGCGGTTTGGAGATAGAACCACAGGATGGAGGGGTGAGGCGGAGAGAGCAACACGCTGGGCTTCTGGGAGGTCACCACCAGCTGCCTGGAGTACACAAGTTAGCGTTCCGTGTTCTTCAGTTGTTTCCCCGCTGCCCCCTGTGGTTTGCCACGGGCGCGCCCTGTTCTCCACAGAGATGAGCCCTCTCTTCCCCAGTGAGATTGAGCTGAGATGTCAGGGGCTTTGGCTCTGGCTCCTGGGAGGTGTGAAATCAGCAGTGGTTCAAACAAAGGAGGGAAACAGGCGACCCCAGCAGAGATTGCTTCCTGGAGTTGCTGATTTGCTTTGCTTTTTGTTTTGTGTCTTAACTCAGTATTTATATGGACCCCACTTAGTGTCCTAAAAGATTCTAAGGAAACTTGCTCTCAAAACACAAGAGACGATGAAATGCAAACCAATGAACATGGGATACAAGACTGCGACCGAGAAATACAGTATTTCTTGTGGCGTATTAATGGAAATGTTACTTCCCTGTAGGAGTATCGTATGGTAACAAGATCCACGGATTTATTTACTCCACACGTGTTTGCCAGTCGTGTTGCTCTGCGTTGGGATGTAGGGTGAGCAAGGCAGACGATGCCCCCTGCTCTCATGGAGCTGACGGTTTAAGGGGGAAACCGAGTACCCGAGAAACTCAATAAAAGAAAACAGAGTCCACTGGGTTCGTAGCACAAGAGTCGTATATTATTTGTAAACTGGCAAGGTATGGCTGACAGACACATCAGGATCTTTTCTATGTTTTTTTAGCGTCATTTTTAAAAAATGTTTATTTATTAGGACACCTGGGTGGCTCATTTGGTTATGCATCTGACCCTTAATGTTGGCTCAGGTCGTGATCTCTCTGTTGTGGGTTCGAGCTCCACATGGGGCTCTATGCTGAGTGTGGAGCCTGCTTGGGATTCTCTTGTGTGTGTGTGTGCTTTCTCTCTCTCTCAAAGTAAATAAACAAAATTGTTTTTTTTATTTTTATTTTATTTTTTTTGATCTTTTTATTTATTTCTATATTTATGTATTATAACAAGGGAGCGGCAGAGAGAGAGGAAGAGAGAGAATCCCAAGCGGACCTCACGCTCAGTGCAGAGCCTGATGCGGGGCTTGAACCCACAACAGAGAGATCACAACCCGAGTTGATAGCAAGAGTCAGACACATAACCGACTACGCCAGTATCATTTTTATTTTATTTTATTTTTTTTAATTTTTTTTAATGTTTATTTATTTTTGAGACAGAGACAGAGCATGAACGGGGGAGGGTCAGAGACAGCGGGAGACACAGGATCGGAAGCAGGCTCCAGGCTCTGAGCTGTCAGCACAGAGCCCGACGCGGGGCTCGAACTCACGGACTGAGATCGTGACCTGAGCCGAAGTCGGAAGCTCAACCGACTGAGCCACCCAGGCGCCCCGACAGTATCATTTTTAAATCACAAAGATTAGAGCGTGCATCAAATCATTAGCATCGGCTAGATACTCCTGAACCTAAGGCTGATTCATAAGTATATATTTTTATATACTTATTAAAAGTACCAGTGATTAACATACACATATATATAGTGTTCACTTCCACATAAAACATGTTTATTGGTCATTTGGAAAGACATCTCACCAATAATCTTTCAATGCCATCTTCCCGAGTACAGGTTTTCTTTAAGCCCGATAAGAATTCCATTTCTAGACCAGAGGAAAAGGTTGAGGCTCCCACTTTGCAAAGAGCCACAAAGGAAGTAAACACTTGTGGCGTTACATCTACTTAATTTGACTCACGTATATCCGGGATTTCACACGAGGCTTGGGGGTTGTTTCTTCTTCACTGAAGTGATTCTGTTCTCTTACCTTGCTTTTCCTTTTCTCAATATAATGAACATTATTAATTAAGCATCCACCTTGCACAAGATACTGTGATCGGAATAAGTAAGTCGTGATCTGTGAATCTATCAGAGATGTCTTAAAGTCAGTTAAAAATAACTTATTTTTCATGTTACAGAAGGGATATGTATCTGGAAATGTACATTTCAAATGTACTTTTAATCATATGTATGTGCATGTACGTGGGGGGTGTGTATGTAAGTATATTCTTTAATTCTAATATATATAAAGATTTAAAATAAGTAAAAAATTCACTTTAATTTACAGATTTTTTATATCCTATATAATATAGAGAAATTGATTTTAGTGTATTATATACTATTAATATGTGATATATGTATTTATAATGTGTGTATTATACAACTATACAATACATATTAAATACCACGTGATGGTATCTATTTATACAAATATATAACAATACATAGTCATATACGTGATATATTATCTTATCACACAAAGCTTATATATGTATGGTAGACATCTTTTTAAGTGCTTATTATTTGTCTTGTTTCTGCCTTTTTTACTCAAAGTTTCATAAATTTTAGGCACTTTAGGCATTAAATTATGTTTCACATGTTAACAGCTGCTGACTGTTCCACTGTTTGAATATACAGAGCTATAATGTATTTAATTGTAGCTTGAGTCGACTACAGTTCCCCTAATGTTAGACACTTGAATTATATCTGTTTTTCCCTCCTGTGGCGAGGAACATCCCATTAGCTAAATAAGGGTCATTGCCTGATGTGGACTTCCTCTCAGGCTAAGGCTTCCTCGATTATGGCCATCGCCCCCTTTGAGGGCCCCCAGGACGTGCTGTTAAGGCGGGTCCGTGAGAGCTCAGTAAGTAGATGCAGAAATGGGTCCACATTTCCTATCACTAAGTCAGATCAGTCTGCAGCAAAAACATTCTTTTTTAAGAAGGCAAAATCAGGGGCCCCTGGGTGGCTCAGTCGGTGAAGCGTCCGACCCTTGATCTCAGCTCAGGTCGGATCGCAGGGTTGTGAGTTCGAGCCCCGCGTCAATCCCCGCGTGGGGCATGGAGCCTACTTAACAACAACGACGACAAAATTAAATCGAAAGATAAAATTTAAAAAAATGATAAAATCCAGTCACATGGTGCTGAGGCAGAAACACTGGGGAGCGTTTCCGAGTCCTGCCGTAGTGCCTTCTGGGGCTTGTGGGGTACTCACGTGCTCCTAAGACTCCCAAGTAAGAGTAAATTTGTTTGAAATTAAATAGCTCTTAGATCAGAGAAACTTCTTTAGATATTCAAATCATCTCTCAAGCAAACTATTTTTTTTTTTAATCTAAAGCAAAATGACGTTATTGCCTTTTTTTTATTTTCAGGAGTAGAATTTAGCGATTCCTCACTGACATATAACACCCGATGCTCATCCCAACACGCACCCTCCTTAATGCCCATCCCCCATCTAGCCCATCCTCCACCCGCCTCCCCTCCAGCAGCCCTCGGTTTGTTTTCTGTATTGAAGAGTCTCTTATGGTTTGCCTCCCTCTCTGTTTTTATCTTATTTTTCCTTCCTTTCCCCTATGTTCCTCTGTTGTGTGTCTTAAATTCCACATCTGAGTGAAATCATACGGTATTTGTCTTTCTCTGACTGACTTATTTCACTTGGCATAACACGTTCTAGTTCCATCCACGTTGTTGCACGTGGCCAGATTTCATTCTTTTTGATCGCTGAGTAATATTCCGTTGTATATATACCACCTCTTGGTTATCTTTTTGTCAGTCAGTGGACATGTGGGCTCTTTCCACTTTTGGCCATCGTCACTGGTGCTGCTGTAAACATTGAGGTGCCCGTGCCCCGTCGCCTTGGCATTTTTGTATCCTTCGGACGGACATCTAGCAGTGCTGTTGCTGGGTCATAGGGTAGCTCTAGTTGTAAGTGCTTGAGGAACCCGCGCACTGTTTTCCAGAGCGGCTGCGCCAGTTTGCATTCCCACCGACGGTGTAGGAGGCTTCCCCTTTCTCCGCCCCCTCGCCAACGCCTGCAATTTCCCGATTTGCTCATTTTAGCCACTCTGACGGGTGTGAGGTGGCATCTCGTTGTGGCTGTGATTTGTATTCCCCTGATGAGGAGTGACGTGGAGCATCTTTTCATGAGTCTCTTGGCCATCCGGATGTCTTCTTTGGGAAACTGTCTATTCACGTCTTTTGCCCATTTCTTCCCTGGATGATTTGGGTTTGGGGCGTTGGGTTTCCCAAGCACACTGTGAATCATGCCATGTTTTTATATTGCCTATTTTCTTTAAGGCTCCAGGCCTTTGGGCAGACCTGTTTTTAGAGCTGTGTTCCTAAGGTCTTGAAGGATATGATTTTGACCTACCTAACGGCAGGTGGCGGCGTGACTGATTGGCCCCGTTGTGCATCCTCTGAGCAAGGCTTTTTGCTTGAATGCGACAGAATTCTCCTCTCGCCTCTGTGCGCGCAGACAGACGTGTTCCAGGGCGGTCCGCTGCCTGCAAGGCTTGCTTCTGGCCCTCCCTCCTTCCCCACACGGCCCCCTAACATGCAGCAGGTGGCCACCTGCCAGGCAGGGACGGCTGTCAGGTCAGAGGGCACAGCACTGCCTGATTGGGTCTCCGCACACCCTGCCTGTCTCGCTTCGCCACTAATCCTGATTTTCGCTCTGCTGACAACGCACGTGCTTTCAGCTTGAGCAGCACGTTTTGTCTGACGCAGAATCACATTTGGGGGAGAGAGTGACGGTCTGCCCTGCACCAGAAAGGAGCCGGTGAGAATTCTAAAGTCGTACTGAAGCCCGGTTGATCCTTAAAGCTTCTTTCTGGCCGTTGCTGCCAATAAGCCTTTGGGTTTGAGAGGCAGAAACGGAATCTCCCAGCCAACTTCTACCTTACATCAAGTTTGTGTTTCTTTCTCGGCGAGGACTGCAGAGCTGCTGATGTTTATGAAGCACCTACCATGCACCTAGCATCGTGCTAGGCGTTTTCTGTACCTTTTCTGGCTGACTCCTTTCCCTGCTGTGGTGTTTATCACCTCTGTTTCATGAGGGATGGAACTAAGTCTGAAAGTTGGAAGCAAACCCGAATCCCTTGCCTGTGTTTCAGGGGTCTCCCTGTGCCCACGTCTCCGACTTTGTTTCCTCTCTGTCTCTTCCTCCCTCTCGCCATGCTGAATGCTTTTCACTTTATAAAGGTATTAGGTATTCGGTCCTTTTCTGCCCCGGGACCTTTGCACTTGCTGTTTGGGCCACCTGGAACCCTCCATCTTCCCGCTCTACACTGGTGACATGTGCTTTTCCTACCGTTTCAGCAACGTCACCTCTACCTTGGGACCTACCTTGACCACCTGAGTAATAACAGTTCTGTCACCCTTTATCACCCTGGAGAGTTTTCCACATTCTGAAGTTAGCCTGCTTCTCTTGGCTTTCATTTGTCTACAGGAATATTTCTCAAAACAAGAGCAGGTTCTCTCTCTCTCTCTCTCTCTCTCTCTCTCTCTCTCTCACTTCTGTTTTGTTAACACTTGACACGGGTAGGCACTCAGCAGATCTGTGTTGCACATCTAAGTAAACTCCTGCTGCATACAGTTTGGCTCTGTTCTAGGCACTGACTATACTGCAGTGAACAAAACAAATAAAGAGTTCCATCCCAGGAGGGAAAGACCGTTGTTAACAAAAGAATTAATAAATAATATCTCAGAGGGTGATGCACAGAAGGTAGGTAATGGTGTTGGGGTAAGATGAGCTGCTCTCAGATAAGGTCCATCTGACAGTGTGATGTTTTCCAGAGAGATCTGGATAAAGTAAAGGAGAAAGTTATGCAGATGGCTGGGGAGAAAGTATTCCAGAAAGAAGGAACAGGCAGTGCAAAGGTCCCGGGGCAGAGGCACACGGGTGAGTTGGAAACAGCACCGAGAGAGCATGGCTGGTGTGGAAGGGGTACAGGTAGAGTCAGAGAGGAAGGAAAGGAGGGGCTGGTTCACGCAAGGACTTCTGTGCCTTGCTAAAAATTCCAGCCTTTACTGTGAATGCAGTAGGAAGCCATTGGAGAGTTTTGAGCTCAGGGGAGATCTGGATACATGAATAAAATCGCACAGCTTGAAATCAATAAAGCAGGGAGAGAAACTGGGTTCTCTGAGTCCCCAATCTGCCCCCACCTGAAAATACTGAAGCTGTATCTACCCCTGCCTGTGTGCTTGCTCTCTCCCTCTCCCTCTCCCTCTCCCTCTCCCTCTCCCTCTCCCTCTCCCTCTCCCTCCTCTGTGCACTTTAGCATCAAGGCAAGCCCCATCCCTCTCGGGGGGGCCTGGTGTTGGTAGCTTAGCCTGGAGCTGGTGGCAGGGTTTGCTTTGGGGTTTTTTTCCTGTTTGTGAGGAGCATCGGGGGCCCCCCCCTTTCAGCCAGTGGTCCCCTGCCCAGGCGACTCAGGCCAGCTTCCGGCTGATCACGGAGTGGGGCCCAGGTTGCGTCAGCAAAAGCACAGCCCAGCTGAAGCAGTGCTCACAGCGTCCTGTCCCTCCCTGCATGTGACGCCCTGCAGCCTGGCACGGGGCCAGTTGTGAGTAAACTGGGCCCAGGGCTCCCGTAGGTGTTTTCTATTCACACGGCAGCTGCTTTCGGTGCTGAGCCATGAACCTGATCTCTCTGCATTGTCAGTCAGCTCTCTCCCCGTGGGTGCCGAGGGGGAAAGAGACCCGCCGGGCTCCGCCGTAGAACTCCCTCCCAGACGCCCACCCGGCTCCTTGCGTGCTAATTACCAGACAGCACAGCAAACACTTTGCCTATTATATTGGTGAGAACTTGGAGTTCCAAGGGATGGGAAAGCCAGTTGGTTTAAATCAAAAAGATTAATTTGGGGAGCGGGGGGGAGTCCCTAACTCCAAAGGCCAGGGAAGCCTCGGCTTTGGCCAAGTGGAATGTAATGACTCAAAAGGTATCATCAGAATTAGGCCTTATTCTTTCCCTCTCTGCTTTCTTCTGAATGCATCTCTCTCAGGATGTAGCAAGATGCCGAATAAGGTCCCATCTCGACACTTGGGTAACTCCAGGATTCCTCTTTCGCATTTCGAACGACATCTTAGAATGGAGTCTCCTTGGCTCAGATTGGTTCACGTGCCCAGACCTAAAGCAATCGTGCTGTCCAGGGCAGTGCAATGCCCTGATTGGCCACCGGGTCACGGGTTCAACCTTGAACCCGGCCTAGGAGTTAGTCCATGTAACTCTTGAGGACCCACAGCGGAAAAGAGGCAGTATCTCAAGGAAGATCGGGGTCAGATGACCAGATGCCAGGTAGGTAGGTGCCAACTTTCATGCGTTCTCTTCGTTAATCTTCTGAGAACCCTGGGGCATAGTGATGATCCCATCCTGCAGAGGAGGAAGGTGAGGCCCCGAGGGGTTAAATCAGCCGAAAATCTACAGCCATTCAGTGGGAGAGCCGGGACCTGAATGGATACGAATTTGTCTTTCTCCTCAGTGCATGTCCAAGGGTCTCCTTACACTTGAGAGAGGAGGATGAATGTTCAAATAGGGTCAAGATGATCCTCGAAACCCACTGCCCTAAAGCAGCCCACCGGCATTTGCTCATTTTTTAAAAAAAAAATTTCAGTTCCTTTGATGCACCTTAGGTGAAGTCGGAAACCAGTTTTCCAGGTTATCTGATTACAAGAGTGACTCACTCTTAGCAAGTACAGAGAGGAATGTTCTGAAATTATCCTGGAAGGAAATCAGCGTCTCCTGCATGGCGGCATGTTACCCACATGTAGGGAAAATCCATATGCCCGCAGCATTTCTTATATAAATGTGTGGAGGCGTGTTTAAAAAGCATGTATATTCATATTCTCTGTGTGTGTGTGTATCGAGCCAGATATTTATCCCTCTGCTAGGTTCAGACGCATCCAGCGGCTCACGCGTTAATTACGGTCTCCTTGGTGAGGAGAAATATTTTCCCTTCTATCATGTTCGTTTTATGATCGTTGGAAGGTCATCTCTGTAGCAGTCACTAACTCCTCTGGCATCACAAACGTTCTGTAATTGCTAGATTGTGTGCACATTTCGGCTTTACTTTTGTGAACCTCCCTTGATTTTTATTAGGAACAACGACAATTAATTGCAGCGCGCGGGGCATGTATATAATGTCAACAAATTCCAGCCAGCAAGGCTTTGAAGGAGATACTTCTGTTCTCCTTATTGTTACAGAGGAGGAGAGCAAGGGTCAAACAGTCTGCCTGATGATGTGGACCTGGGACTCACACTTAGGTTTCTGTTACTTTCACGCGGAGTTTCTCAACCTCAGAACTGTTGCCTTTTAGCCGAGATATTCACTACTGTGCTATTATGGAAGTTCAGAAGGGGAAAAAAAAAAAAACATCGGAACATCGCGTTTCCAAGGCTGGCAAGGAGGGTATACAGCTATTAGGTGTTTGGTGGAAAACCTCCAGAAATCTATCAGTATTTTAGGTGCATAGGTTTCGATCCAACAATTCCTCTAGAAAGGCTGGTTAACAAAGTGTGCAAGGATGTCAAGTGTAAAAATATTCGACACGGTGTTGTTTATCGTGGGGAAGTTGGGAACACCTCAACGTCCATCAGTGAGAAGGTAGTTCAGTGAATTCGAGTACATGAATCCAGTGGACTAGTGTTAGTATTTCCTTAAAAGTATGCAGGAGCTCTAAATGCGCACACAGGAAAAGGTAAAGAAGATATATTTTAAACGAAAAGTAAATTGCCGAGGATTGCGCAATCCCGATCTTGGGGGGGAAACGCTCAGCCTGTGTGTCCACGGGAGGTGGAGTCAGGTGAGTGTATGATGTTGGATTCTGCCTAGAAAATTGCTGGAACGATATCACCCAAACTGATAAGACTGATTACCTTTGCGACATTCTTATTCTGGGGGCGAGGCACGTCCAATTGTACTTTGTACTATATACTTTATACTGTGGCTCTCAACAGGGGGTGGTTGTGTCCTTCAGTAGCATTTGGCAACGTCTAGATACATTTTTGGCAACGTCTGGGCACGTTTGGGGGAGCTGGGCAGTTGTGCTGGCATCTAGTGGGTAGAACCAACAATACTGTTAAACATTCCCCAATGCACAGGACGTACACATCCATGCAAAGGATGTCCCGCCCCAAATGTCGATAGTGCCAGGATTGAGAAACCCATTTGACACCCTAGCTGAGTGTTTAAGTTTTTGTTACAATGAGTATCCATTAATCTTCTTTTAAAAACCATCTGCAGGGGCACCTGGGTGGCTCAGTCGGGGTAAGCGTCCAACTCTTGATTTCAGCTCAGGTCATGATCTCACATCAGGCTCCCACTCATGCTTGCCTCTCTCTCTCTCTCTCTCTCTCTCTCTCTCTCTCTCGCACACACACACACACACACACACACACAGAGAAATAAATAAATAAACATAAAGAAAAGTAAAGAAAGAGAAACAATTTTAACATCAATAGTTTTGCCATATGAACATTATATACTGTTTCTTCCATGAGCAGAACAAATCTTCTTTATTTAAACATAGCATTTCTCTAGATTTGTCTTTCAAAAGTTTACAGTTGTCTTTAAGCAAAGCGATCTAATAATATTTGTCCCATTTCACAGATTAGAAAACTAAGAACTGGGCAAGGCTCACTGTACAGCCAGTTGTTACCAGTTAGAACCTTGGTAAATAATTTTAATAGTTTCTGGGAATATTAAATTGCCTGATCTCAAATTGCCTGTGTTTTTGCTTGAAACTAAAGGTAAAAATCACTGATTATTTCCACTTCTTTAATTGTGAAACAAAGCAAGTTTTCTTTTTTTTTTAATTGCTTTTTTCTTAATGTTTATTTTTGAGAGAGAGAGAGAGACAGAGTACAAGTGGGAGAGGGGCAGAGAGAGAGGGGGACACAGAATCGGAAGCAGGCTGCAGGCTCTGAGCTGTCAGCACAGAGCCCGACGCGGGGCTCGAACCCACGAACTGCTCATGACCCGAGCAGAGGTCGGACGCTTAATCTACTGAGCCGCTCAGGTGCCCCTGAAATAAAGCAAGTTTTCTAAGTAATCCTTCCTTCTCTAGGAACCGAGTTTGTGCCCCGTCATTTCTTCCTCCAGATGGAAATACTTCTTTTTTCCCATAGAGCATTAACATTCCAATTTGGAGATAAAACATCTCTTCTCTCATTTTCTGCTCTATGCTGTAGCCGTGGTGGAGTGTCTTTTGACACATTAAATTTCTGAGTTCAGAGATGATCCCGAGTGTGACTGGGGAGGTGACAAGCTTTGAGTGAGGTTTCTAATAAGGAAGACAGGTGTACTGTAAAAGCTTCCATGGTCTTCATGAAACCCATAACTCTCACTTAGCGAGACCCTGGCTATGACTAACTGTGTGCCCGAGGCTCTAGGACAGTGTTGTTGCTGACCCAAGGACCAAGCCCTTGACATTGGCTCTGTCTTAAGAAACTGCGTCCCAACTCTGAAGTGTAAGACACAGAGTTCTTCTACGTCTGTGAGCCACCACAACCTTTAGGGGTGGACCCTGGCCTGCTGATATGTGTGTGTTTGAACTCTACTCTTTGGAAATTAATTCCTGTCTTTGTCGGGAGACAATAGGTTGTGCTGCGGTAAGGTACGCTCCCCAAACTTGAACAGCTTAAAATGACAAGGATTTATGTCTCTCTCATGGTACCTGTGCATCGTGGGTCAGCCGAGGGCCCGGCTCTGTTCTCATCGAGGACTCAAGCGGACTCGAGCAGCCACCGTCCAGCATGGTCAGCACCTGCCCTTGTGACAGAGAGAAAGGGAGCATGTTGAATCACACCCTGACTCTCAAAGTGACGTGGGCCACTCCTGATCACATTTCTTGTGGCCTTGCCTGACTTCAGAGAGCTGGGGGAGTGCAAACATCAAACGGAAAAGAGACACTGGAAATTTGTGGAGGGTTCTAATGGTTTCCACAGTCCCCAAGAAGTCATGTACACATCTGAATTTCTGGATTCTTTGGCGAAATGTGGGATGTCGCGACATCGGACCTGCACAGCCGCGTGGCAATAGTTGGGGGGAGGGCGAGGCACCGGGGAGCAGCCACTCTGTTTAGATGAGGCGTCTGTGTGCCAGCTGGCGGGCCCTGTGAACCCTGTTCCGCTCACCCAAGGTGTCTGCTCGGTCCCTGTAGGAATTTGAGTCGGTCCAGCCTGGCGGTGCCAGTTCAGCTGTGGAGGTAGAGTGCCTTGTTTTGAATCCAGGAGAAACGCCTTCATGGCTGTGTTACCACAGCCCAGTGATTTGGCCCTCTGTGCCTCAGGTCACATGCGAGCAAGTAACATTGGGAAATGGGGATGTGGTATTAATAGCAATGAAGTAGTAACCTCGGCGGCCGTGGGGAGGAATAAATGGGAAAATCCACGTAAAGCACTTAACTGAGTGTCTAGGATAGAAATAACGCAGCTGCCATATTGTCCTTGTTGGTCAACGTCATCGTCATCTTTCCAAAGTGCAACCTTCCCTTTACCTTTAACTGGGGGGAAAAGTGGGGTTGCCAGATAAATGCTGCTGGCGGGTGAATATTGACCAGCTCCCCTCTTTGTTCCGTGTCTGTTTCCTGTCGTGTAATCAGCAGGGTCGGACCAGGAGCTTTCTGAGGTCCCTTCCAGTGCTGACATTCTGTGATTCCAAGACGCAAGGAGGGCCCCCAGATCCCTTCTCGAGCTTTCAAAGCATTCCCGATGTATGCTTTAGTGTGGGTCTGGAGAGTGTATCTGTCAAGGGGGCTGCAGGCAGGGGAGAGACATTAAGCCAAGCTATGAAGCAAGCATGGGAACAGATTTAACCACAAGCTCTGGCCTTGAACCCATCCAGGGGACGCTGACATGAGCCAACTGTGCATATCTGCTGATGAACCTTCCCAGGAAGGGATGCTCCAGGACCTTCCACGGGCCTTATGATCTCTGCCACTGACTTCAGTCACCATCTGGACCGGTCCTTTCTTTCACGGCACTTGGTAGAGAGCAGAAGGACCCCAGCGCATGCCGAACGTTAGGGCTTTATTTTTCTGCTCCGCAGCCTGGCCCGGCCTGTGAACGATGCCGTGTGATGACAGAGATATTATCACCCCGAGCGAAAATATTCACCCATGACGAGACAATGAAAGCACTTGCCACAGGTTTGTGTGGTGAATGCAGAGGGAGCAAACTCCTCATTTTCCGGTCAATATTCTTCTCCGATTCATTGAGATTTCTGCAAAGGAGTAGGTGCTTGATTCAAAACACCTGGAGGCTCAGCTTGGGCCGTGGAGAGGATACCGGCCGGGAGTTCACGCTCTGGAATCGGACAGCCTCTGCCCCTGAGCGCTGACCCCAAGCCAGTTCTGTGTCCTCACGGAACCCCGGTTCCTTCGTCTGCAAGGTGGAGACGGTAACGCGGACCTCACGGAGTCGGGGAAGTCGACTGACAGAAGCCACACTGTGTATCTCCTGAAGGGTCTAGCACATCAGCCCTCAACACGTGGCGAGAGTGAGGTGGCTTAAATGTGACCCTCCCGGAAATCATCCCTGCAGAGCCACTGAGGGCGGACCGTCTCGAGACTAAGCACGTGTGAGTGAAGACGCTAGAAGGTGGCTGTGGACGCAGGATGGCTCGTGCCCCACAGAAAGGGGCCTGAGAAAACACAACCGCGGTGTTCCAAGGGCCTCCTACTTGCTTCAGGAGGAATTTGAAAGTGTCACGTGAGATCTCCTGAGTTTTCAGCGTTGACCAGTGTACGAAACCACATACCTATTTGGGTCCACTAGAAAGAGACGTCCTCCAATGCCTCCTATCCCCCCAAAGTAACAATGAGTTGAGCAAGATAGGATTTTGTCCCACGTGAAAGTGCAGGTAGGTGGTCGGGAGCTAGCGGGGCACACGCCTCGATGCCAGGTGCCCGTGACCTTCTATCGTACTGCCCTGCCACCTCAGCGGGAGGCTTCCTTCTCGCCGTCCAGGATGGCTGCTGCGGCGCCTACCATCGTGTGCCTCTTCCGAGCAGCCAGAAAGGGAGAAGCGGAGGGCACGCCCCCTCTCTCTAAATACACAACCTGGAAATCACGCCCATCACTTTTACTCACTCGTCTTGGGCTAGTATGTTGTCATATGGCTACATCTACCCTACAGAAAGGCTGAGAAGCATAGTCTTTATTCTGGGTGACCAAATACTCAACCGAGAATCAGGAGATCTACAACAGAATGGAAAGAGGAACGGAGCCACAAGTAATTTGGATTAAAAAAATTTTTTTAGTGTTTATTTTTGAGAGAGACAGACAGAGAGAGACAGAGTGCGAGCAGGGGAGGGGCAGAGAGAGAGGGAGACACAGAATCCGAAGCAGGCTCCAGGCTCCGAGCCGTCAGCACAGAGCCTGACGCGGGGCTCGAACTCCTGAGAACTGCAGGACCAGTCGTGACCTGAGCTGAAATCAAGAGTTGGAGGCTCAACTGACTGAGCCACCCAGGTGCCCCTGATTTGGATCTTTTTAAACATTAGGACCACCAAGCAAACCACGCGTCGGGAGCATTCTGGAACACAGAAAGAACCATTCTCTGCTGAGGAGGTGATAAGAGCGTGCCCAAATAAAATAACTTTCCTATTAAAATGATTCTCGGCGTCAAGATCAAAATAGGCTCCAGGTCTTGAGAACCTACTATGAGTCGGATGCAGTGTTAGGTGCTAAACATGTGGCCCTTGCCCCTGGCCCTGCAAACAATCCCACAAGCCGGGTGCTGTCCTCACCGTTGACCACGGGAACGAGGGCAGAAGTGAAGTGACCTGACCACATGCGTGTGGTTGGTAAGCGGCAGGGTGGGGATTTCGTATTGGACCCCTCGGTCGCCAGCCTCCCTCTGTGCTGAGCCCAGTTCAACACTCCCCCCACCGCTGCACAGCTCTGTTTGCCCTGCACCCTGTTCGGAGAAGGAGCCTCGTCACAGCAGCGCCACAGCCCAGAGCCCGGGTTCCAGAAGGTCAAAGACGACCCCGGACCTTTCTCCTGTTCTTCGATCTTCACAAGTTGCAGAAATTTCTATTTCACAGAGGAGAGAGAGAGGGGGAGCAAAATAATGAGTCTTAGCTGCCTTGCTTTTCTTCAAAATCACGACTCACTGTTTTCGTGGTATGTCTAGAAGGCATTCATTCGCCTCTCATCTCTCACCCGGGAGCTGGCGATCTGCTCCACGCTGCCCGTCACTTGCCCCCCTGGGCACACCCGCCCCGCGCAATCCATCATCACTGCCCCCACCCCGCTTCCGATCAAGGGGGCCCGGGAAAACCGCCTCCCGCTCGACACCTACCCCCGGCTCTTTGATTTGCCACACGCGGGCAGAGGGAAGTTTCCGGTGAATGAGCTCAGAGCCTCTCCCCCCGGGGCCCCACGCGACGCCTCGGCCAGCAGCAGTCCGGGACGAGAAGGCCCAGGCCGGGCTCTTTGTAAACAGTCAGCGAAGGGTTTCTAGTTCGCGCTCCCCTTTCTGAAGAAGTTTTGCTTTCTGCCCTGTTCTGTACGCGCTCTGCGGGATGGGGCCTCCCCTGGCTGTTCCCTGCACACCTCCAGCCACCTGCTGGGCTTGCATTCACTGCAGACTTCCCTTCCGCGTTATCAGGTGGCCGCATTCAAACAACCTCTGCACGGCTTTCATGGAAAGAAAGTAGGTCAGGGATTCACTGGGCTGGCCGGTCGACCGGGGTGGGATTTCTCTCATCCTTCATGCTGTTGGCATGTGGGGCTGCGTCATTCTCCGTCGTGGGGGCCTCCCTGTGCACGCCGGGATGCCCAGCAGCGTCCCGGCTTCTACCCACTGGATGCCTTAGGGGCATTCGTGCAGGTGCGTAGAGGGGGTAGCACCGTGGGCACCACTCACTTCCTGGCCTTGCGCTGGGATGGCATGGAATGTGTCATCATGTCTCTGAGACTTCCTTTCCGTGCCTACGACACGGACACGATAATTAGGTCGACTTCATGAAGTCGTTGGTAGTGTCCCAGGACATAATGTCTGGGAAATGCTCAGCACAGACCTGGACCCCTGGTGAATGGGAGGAAACAAAAGCTAGCTTTTAACCGTGAGGATGGCCCCTTGGGCCTCCATCCTGACTCAGATTTTGTGCTCTGTTAGCATTAAGCTCTCCACTTCGTGCAGCAGGCTCTGATCGGGCCCCCATATTCTTGCTCAGGTGGTCCCTCCATTTCTCACTGCCAACCCCCTTCTCTCCGTGGTTAACCCCGACCTCTTCAACCTTCAAGCTCAGTTCAGAGGTCACCTCCTCCAGGAAACCCTTCATGATTGCTTCCTCCCTGCCCCCAAGCTGGGCCACGTCCCATCCTCAGTGACTGAGGAAGTCCCAGGTTATCTCTAATTGCACTCCTCAGTCATTTTGTTTATTTTATTTATTTATTTATTTATTTATTTTTATTTATTTATTTTTTTAACAGTCTCGCTCAGTCGTTTTAAATATTTGGCCAGCTTCACCAGTCGTGTCCTCCATAAAGGCAGGCATCGTATGCATCTCTGAGTATCTGGGGGCCCAGCTTAGGATGATACGTCAACATTGCTCAAACATCTAGCAAAATGGACAAGGGAAGGAGAGGTGGAAGGAATGAGGGAAGAAGAAAGGATTGAGTGAGGGGCACCCAGAGAGCAGTACCTTGCAAAAAAGAAGGGTTTGGATCAATTGGTACCTGCTGTATTTTATTTTATTTTATTTTATTTTATTTTATTTTATTTTATTTTATTTATTTTATTTTATTTATTTTATTTTATTTATTTTAT
>NW_026057578.1:9080223-9104228 GCF_023721935.1 Panthera uncia | reverse complement strand
TTTATTATTTTATTTTATTTTATTATTTTATTTTATTTTATTTTATTTTATTATTTTATTTTATTTTGGTATATTTTCTTGTTCTGAATACAGTTGTTGTTTTGCGTGACACCTTTACCAACCAGTGAGCAGCCCCAAGTCTGGAGAGGAAGACACCTTTCTTTCTCCAGGGCGAGCTCTTCGCAAATAAAGCATCTGATCCACTGCAGTCATCTGATAAAAGACTGACAGTCTGTCCCTGCTTTCCAAGCTTTCTCTTGATTGTGTCCGTTCACTCAACAAATATTTACTGAGTTCCTGACTCAAGGGTGAAACGACCAAGGTCCTTGCTGTCACGGAGCTCACTTTCTCGTTGAGGAGACATTATACGTAAACATGGAGATACGGGATACAAAGGACGAGAGAGCAGGGGACAGAGAGGGTTGGCTGAGTGGGTTGCTGTTTAAAATGGGTTGTTCAGGCAGGGTCTTGCTCGGATAAACACCATTTGAAAAGAGAGCTGAAAGAATGAAAGAAGTGGACATTAGGATCTTCCCAGGTGATCCGTTTCAAATCCCCCCCCTTTTTTTTTAATGTTTATTTTTGAGAGAGAGAAAGAATGGGGGAGGGGCAGAGAGAGAGGGAGACAGAGGATCCAAGGTGGGCTCTTCCCTGACAGCAGAGAGCCCGATGGGGGGCGCGAACTCACCAACCGTGAGATCTTGACCTGAGCTGAAGTGGGACGCTTCACCGACTGAGCCACCCAGGCGCCCCCCCCCATTGTATGTCCTTTAACTGGTAGTTCTTGATGTGCTGCCTGCCGGCTCCAGAGAACTTGCAGAAAAGAATGAATTACTCGCGCACTGCCTATATCAGCATGTACCAGAATATTCCCACGCCCCCTGGCATGTTTGCGGAAGTCACCTAGAATAACACAAAGTCTGTAGACATTGGAGGAACAGGTAAACATCACTTACCGTCTTCGTATAGTGCAGACCCTTCAGATCCTTTGTGGGGCAACCCTGCGAACCTCCAAGTGGGAACCAGAGACCTTACCCAAGAAGCATATTCTAGGACTTGTGTTTGGAGGAGTGTATTTTGGTGAACACCGTTTTGGAATGGGTACCAAATTTAAAGAAATATCCTTTCCTTATTACGATGTCTGGAAAACAAAACAGAACAAACCTCATACTATTGGCAATCACCAGCTGTACTTCCCTCAGCCCAGCCCTAGGCAACCACTAATCTACTCTCCGTCTCTGCGGATTTACCTATTGGGGACGTTTCATATCCGTGGAATCGTAGCATATGTAATCCTTTGTTTCTGGCTTCATTCATTTAGCTGATGGTTGCAAGGTTCATCCATGCTGTGGCATGGACTTTATGACTTTTGACTGCCAAATGGTCCTCCATTGTATGGATGTGCCACGTTTTATTTATTCATCTGTTTGTCCATTAATGAGTGGACAATTGGGTTGTATCACTGTACCTGTTAGTTTTGTTTCCTGCCTTTTGACTCTGCAAAGGTCTAGTCTGTTACATTCAGAATTTTCCTTTCCTCTACCAGGGGCAGGCCAGTCCCTCTGTAAAAAAGTGTAGCTCGGGGGCACCTGGGTGGCTCAGTCCTTTGCGCGTCCGACTCCTGATTTTCGGCTCAGGTCATGATCCCAGGGTCATGGGATTGAGTTCCACGCTTAGCACGGAGCCTGCTTGAAATGCTCTTTCTCTCCCTCTGCCCCTCTCCCTCGCTCACACTCTCTCTCTAAAATAAAAAAAGTAAAAATTAAAATTAAAATGTAGCTCAGAGAACCTGCCTAAGTAGTAGACCACAGATTCATCCCCCAATATTATTCCCTCTGAATAAAGAAAGATGGAAAAGAAAACTGCTTTCACTCAGCTTAAAAGCTATATATATGTGTGTATATATATGTATATATATATATATGTGTGTGTGTGTATATATATATGTGTGTATATATATGTGTATACATATATATATACATATACATATGTATACACATATATATGTAGATAGATACACACATTTTTTTCTTCGCTATTTCTAATAGAATAGACTTGTACTCTTTAGGGAAATCAATAGGAGGGGTAACAACCGATTATAGAATGAGAAAGGAAATTTTAAAAGACTCTTTGGAAATAGCACATACATAAAACATCTCTGAACTATCTGCTAATGCAGGAGTCACCCTTCGATGCAAGAGATCTGCGCCGAAGTAAAAGTCTGTTCAGGCTTTGATGAATTTCCACGTTAGTGGCCAATCTCTCACTCCAGTGTCTGTGAAAGCTGCCACATTTGTCCTGTGCTGCCCAGTGGCCACGACTCAAATGCCCTTTGAGGGGAAGGCCGCTCTAATTGATGACGGAACCCTAACTGAGCTGAGAGTGTTTTGTGCGACACAGTTCTTGGCCACGTGTCCAATGGCATTTTGATTTTATTGAATGCCAGGTTAAAAGATCCTTAGGACTTTGGACAACGTATCTCCTTGCCCTGGACATTGAAAAGGCACCGAGGTCAGATCAGGTGTGAACCGAGGCAAAGCTTATCACGAGGCGGCCGGCAACTGTTGGAAAGCTCTGGCATGGGGGCAATTCTCTCATTATCTGAGCCACCTGACAGACCCCCTTCTCACTCATATTTCCCATATATGCAGCTGCCGTCCAACTTTGTTACAAAGAAAGTAGAGAAACTTGTCATTTGTTTGATCATCGGCGTGGTGTAAGAATTTGCCTGTCACTTGTTTAGGATAATGGCTGAATTCTTCAGTTTTCAATTGATGCTTGGCAGTTTGGATGTGTTAGATTGCTCGCAAGCAACTGAGAGAAATCCACACATTCTATCCATTGTCAAGCTCATTTAGCAGATTATTCTAAGACTAAAGGAAAGGAAGATAGCTCGGGCTATGAGTCTTTTAAGAAAACATTACAGAGTGTGAACAAAAGCAAATCTACAGAACTTTAAAATGTCAGAGAACTTAGAAATCCTTCAGTTTGAAGGGTTTGAAAACTCATATGCCCATAGAATCCAGACAGGTAGTTTAAAAAAAAAAAAATGAAAAAAGAAAACCAGCTGAGAGAGAGAGATGGGCTCTTGTAACAGCCCTAGGAAGGGCTTTGACCTTTGCTTACTGATCATGTGTTTTCATGCAATTTGCAAAAATAAGGTATTTAACTTTGGTTGGTTAATAGGGCTGTGGTTTCCCTCTCTGACATGCCCTCCATCATACCTGCCCTCACATTGGATGTTAGATAGCACTGGACTCATCCCAGGAATTTGGTGCTCATGGGCTTTGGCCACTTTTTATTTGTAGTTTCGCCTACGGTGTCAGAGACGCTGGAAACATGGTATAATCATAATTTTGTATCTTTTTTTTCTTAAAGAAGAGCTTTTATAAAGGGTGTAGAAGCTCCAGGATTCACCAAGGTAGTAAGCGAGATAGTCACTATGGCAAAGTGGAAGTCCCTACTAGTCTAGAAGAAGAGGTTTTGCAGACAATTACCAGGTGGGGATTCAAGGGTGCAGTGTCGTTACCAGGTGAGGATTCAAGGGTGCAGGGTGGCCAGTTCCCTCAAGTAGACATTCAGATTTTTCACATCAAATCTAAATGTTGGTGACCAACCAAACAAAGCTAATCAGAAGGCCAAATTTGATCTGTGGGCTCGGTTCTCAGCCCTTGTTATCTAGGATGGAAGAGCTAAATGACCAGACAAGCCATCTATCCATACCATTGTCTTCCAAAGCTTTTACAAGAAAATATCAGCCTAGGTTTTAAATTTTTTAAAAATCACCCAGCTAGCATTCACTGAGTGCTAATGTGCATTGTACATAGGTCTGAGTTTTCCCTAAGTTTAGCTCTTGACTAATGGTGTCCCAAGTAGCCCAATCCAGATTTAGAGTTAGAACACCATAGGGCGCCTGGGTGGCCCAGTCGGCTGAGCCACCACCTTCGGCTCAGGTCATGATCTCCGGTTTGTGAGTTCGAGCCCCCCACGTCGGGCTCCATGATGGCAGCTCAGAGCCTGGAGCCTGCTTCCAATTCTGTGTCTTCCTCTCTCTCTGCCCCTCCCCCTGCTTGAAGACTGCCTCTCTCTCTCCCTCTCTCAAAAATAAATAGACATTTAAAAAACAAAACACAAAAACCACCAGGACTCAAGGTGAAGTGACAGGTCACTCTTCCAGGACACCAAAGACAATTGACTGAAATCTGCAATAATTCAAACAAGGTGTTCCAGATCCTTGTTAAGAGAAAAGAAAGCTTCAAAATATGCTGTGGGGTTTTCTATCTCTGGGCTCATTATTGTAGTCCTGATGTTACCTTTGCATGAACTTTGGGTGATTTAAAGTACTTGGAGGTATTAAAACTGTCCCTCTTTTTACTCCTCCTCACCTTGAATGTTTGCGTCCATTTTCTCCACTGCCTCCAATGCTTTTTCTCTAGATATTTGCATGTCTGGGCCCTTCTCATCATTGAGACGTCAGCTGACATCGCACTTCCTTAGAAAACCTTTCCAGAACATGTTAGCTACATTAAACAGCCCCCCAGCTCTCTACCCCAGGGTGTGGTAAATGACAACCGGTGGGCCAAATTTAGCCTGCTGCTTGTTTTATAAATAAAGTTTTATTGGCACACACCCACACTCATTTGCTTCCATGTTACATATGGCCACTTTTCTGTTACACCCAGAGACTTGAGTAGTTGTGACAGAAACCGTGTGACCTGGAAATCCCAAAATCTAGCCCTTTATGGAAAATGTTTGCCAAGCTGAGACTTTGCTATGGCTGTGCTTTATCTCCCTCACATTATGATTAGTGTCTGAAAGTAGTTATTTGTGTGTTGCTTGTTGGTTTCTGACTTACGCCGTTCGAATGTAAGTTTCCTAAGGGCTATTTTCCCCTGTGCCTAGAACACAGTAAGTATACAATATATATTTTGGTTGAGTAAGTTGAGTGAATTCCATACTTTGCCTTTCTGTCAGTGCAGAGAAGTCTCCCTGAGTTGTGATATACAGGGGTACTGAAGCTCCTGTTCCTGTTCAGTATAATCAGGGGGAAATCGTGTAAATTGTTTTGGTTTTGGTTGAGTAAACTAGACAAACCAATACACCAAGAGAGATGAGGCCTAAGTATTATATTCTACAATGTCATCTCTTGAACCTAATGAGAAAAAGCCAAGATGTGAAATCATCATGGCGTCACGATCGTATGTGCGTGTCCTACCATGCCAATGCCATTACCAAGGGCTAAGTCTGCTTGGCCAAGTAAAGACAGGCTATTCATTCAATGCATTTTTAAGTCACCAAACGTTGTGGGTTAACCCTGTTTAACCAAAGGAATACGTTTCTTTTTCTAAAGTCTCAACGTAAACAAAGAAAGTTGGCTTTGTTTTTCTCCGCTTGATTGTGTTACCCTGTCCCGTTCCACCTATGCAAACCACAGCATGTGCCTCGCCATTGGTTACCCACTCCATGTCCTTGTCACCTGATGCATTTTATTTGCTGGAAATAAACGTCCACAGTCCATTTAATTCCACATCTCCCTTCACCTTGACATACTTCAGAACTGCTTGTGTCCACTCTTCTCTCTCATGGGCCTGACCTTCATTGCTTCGGACCTCTTGCATGCAAGGATTTATTTAATGGCTTCGTGTCTATTGGCCTTTTCTGTCCTCCTTCTTGACAGAAGGACCATTTCATACCTATCTTTATATTTCCTCCTGCTACCCAATTTGGGTTTGGCCTAGACTGGGTCTTGAGTAAGTGCCAGGTCCTTGGCATGATGCTTGCAGTTATATCGGACAAAAATCACAATTAAAAGTTCCCAAGAGTTCTAGAACCTTACTTTGGAAGGCCCCACACCATATAGAAATAAGCCCGTTAAAATGCACTCACTTGCCACATTAAGGATGATTTATTTCTTTTAAAGAATACAATGGCAATTCATTTGCTTTTGGAATTATTATCGATTGCAACTTTAAGTTTTATTGTCCTATGTTTCAACCAGTGCGTGTTTGGTTAGATCTCCAAGGATTTCAAAGCCCTCGAATTTTCCAGAGGCCCTTGAGAAGCTAGTGCAACGTACTCTGCCTCAAATTCCTAATGTATAAAACATCCCTGCACCCATTCAGATACAATGGTCAACACAACAGATGTGTTTCTTGTCCAAAGGGACTCTAGGGTCCAGCAGGTGTGAGAGACAGGTACACAAGTGGGAGATTATGAGAAGGCCCACTTTGGAGGAAGGGCAGATTTAAGTGAAGCAAGATTTAAGGCAAAAATGGGAGTGGGGAACAGGCATCAGGAAAGGCATCCCTGGAAGAGGTAAGGTCTTAGATGAGCCATGAAGGGTGAGACCTTATGGCCAGTTTCCCCCCCAGCTAGCCTTGATAAACTTACCCTACAAACTAATTCACCTGAGGTCACAACAGGCTAATAATTTGTGGGGTCCCTTCCAGAATCCAGAGGATTAAGCCAACTGTGGGGTCCTTCTGGGCATGGGGCCCTGTCTGATGGCACAGGTCACATGCACTAGAAGCTGGCTGTGGCAATTGTCCTAAAATGGCTCTGGTGTCATTCAAAAGACAGTAGGAGAGGGGTGCCATGGTGGCTCAGTGAGTTAAGCCACCAAGCCGAGGATCTCATCTCGGGTCATGACCTCATGGTTTGTGAGTTCAAGCCCCACATAGAGCCCCACACTGAGCCCTGCATTGGGCTCCACGTGGTTTCTTTCTCTCTCTGCCCCTCCCTCACACCCTCTCTCTCAAAATAAATAAATAAACGTAAAAGGAAAAAAAAAAAAAAACTTTTCTCACAAAAGACGGTAGGAGAAAGAAACACATTGACCACAGCGCATAGCCCATTGTAGGGACTCAACAATGGTTTATTGAATGAAGATGAGTTTCCTTAGTTTATTTTTCTTTCCACGGAAATAGACCTGACCAGGTGACACAAGTCTAAAGCAAGCATTTACCTTGGCAGTTTCCCTTTCTAGAAGCTCAGTACAGACACAGAGATTCGTATCTGGCCCAGAGAAACATGACTGGTAAGGCTGCCTTTTGTCTTGGAGATGACTTGGGTGTTATTACCTTTAACCAGTTTATTTGGAAAAAATACATACATATGACCTTTTGGAAGAGATCTTTCTCCACGTCATATCCTGACAGTTGATGAGGACAAAGTGACACTAAACAAAAGTGATTTTTATTAAGGCTCATTGAGTGCATTTTCAGAAGCTGCCACACAATGAAATGTGTACATTTTTTCCCTGTCTATAAATCTGAGTAGTCTTGAGCTGCCAAGTCAGGTAAAGTGAGTCCATGGGTAGCTCTAAAATGCATTAAACCCCTGGAAATATTAGATCCTTCTACAACAGATGAGGTTTGGTGGTGTGGCTCATTAGCATTTGAACAAATTTGTGAGACTTTTAAGGCATGTTGTTGGATTGAGCTAAGTAGACTAATGCAGTGAATTCCAGACCCTAATGGCTCCATTTATCAAGGGAGCGGGGCTTTAACATAATGCATAAACCTTTCTCACATGGCCATTTTACTATGCATTTAATTCTGCTGCAACACGGTGCTTCAGGCAGAGGAAATGAAGAACTTAAGGTTAACATTCCGAGAAAAGACTGGGAAAAAAAGAAAATCAATACCTCCCTCCTTCCCCAAATAAAAGATGATTTACAAAAATGGAAATCTATATTGATGACAGGGTCTTACGGATGACAAAATGTGCCCGTGATGTTTTGTGACTGGGACATGAGCTGTCATTTCCACTGAATGCGTATCCAGTTTCAGAGATAATGTTATAAAAATGCTTTAGTGGGATTAATGAAAGGATATTAATTGACGAAACGCCCTCCTGGAGCTTTGAGATTTATTTTGAGGCCAGCGGAGTACTTCTGTAGCTTGTCTCTGTCCCCCAGCTTCATATTCTTGTTGGCTTTGAAACGTTGTCTTTCTTCCTGCTGACGCACACTTAAGGAGAAAAGGCGAAGTTACTGTCTCTCCTCCCATTTGGGAAGATTTGCCAGGGCTCGACATCGAAAACTGCATCCTTTTGGAACACCCAGTCGTTGGAGACTCTTGTTTTTTTCTCTTAGCGACTTAACAATACCCTAACTTCATGCCATCTTGCACAGGTAGCGTTAGGGCTTTGTCTGCCGGGGAGAGACCCCTTGGCTTGTGCCGCGTAACATTTCGACCGTTTGCTGAGGCAGGAGTTTGTGTCGTGCAAGGGAACATTGAGACGTAGGATTTTCCCAGCTGCCCAGAGCTATAGCACAGTGTGAATTCCCAGTCTCCGTCGAGGAGCATCCTGTCTGCAGGCCAGGGTTGTTGTTATAAAGCAAAGCACCCAAACCAGGTGATCCTATAGACACGACTTCTTGGTTCTGTATTTATACAGCTCTTAAGAGCCTAAAGAAGTCACTTACGTTTTTCGGATATACCCCAGTGCATTTTATGAGGGGAAAAATATATACTCTGGTGGCTTCATAAATTTAGGGGGTTCTGAAGGCTGCAGAATACATCTCTTACAAATGTCAAGGGTCTTCGGTATCTAACTTTAATTGTTCGGGGGATGTTACTTGGTATTTCGATTGGAAACACTTTGCTGCTGATACGGAAAACAGCCCCACAGTGGCTCATTCTATCCAAACTGCCGTCCAAAGTTATTTCTTTCAAAAGTTGAGTCCTCCCAATTTCCCTGTTTCCTTCCTGAAAATGGTTTTCTACACGGTGCTTGGCAGGATCTGGGGATCAGCCGTGAGAGTTACGCTAAGTCGAACAGCTGAACATATAACAGCTGAATTTCCATTGCTCAAAAAAGGCAAAGTTGGAGCTTAATCCAGGAGTTTGGCAATTAGTTTTCCACGTTTGGGAAATCCAAAATTATACTCTATGCCGTAAAAACAGATTATCCTGTTTTTAAATAATATCCTGAAGAGAGGGACAGAAGTGCTTAAAGGTGGTATTTCCTAAAACCGGGTAAGAAATATTAAAATACCTTTCATACCCACAGAAGTTGTCCTTCATGAGCAATAAAACTGCCATCCAAACCCCAAACACATGGAAATGAGTAGCAAGTTTTTCTCCATGTCTGAGCGGCACTCAGGGTTCAGAGCGAATCTCTCCCTCTCTGAGGCCTGTCCTGGTCCCCCAGGTCAAGGTTGGGTGTGGTTTCGCAAGGTCGTCCCGTATTTCTGCCCATGGTTGTACGTACATGTTTGGCCTGCTTATTTTCTTATCTGTCTCCTCAGCTCAACTGTATGTGCCTTACTGGCCGACACAAGGCCTTTCTTGCCTTTCTTCATGTGAAGCACAAAATTGATACTACAGAAATGTAAAGAACATTTGTGGATGAATTAATCAGGAAATGACTAGCTGCAATCATGCACCTTTTTTGTAGCTTCAGGCTTTTTTGATGAAAACCAGAAGTGGAAAGGAGAGCGTGATCAGATTGGGGACCTTAAATCTTCACCGCTTTTCAAGCATGTGGAAGATGTCTCACTCTCCTTTCAAAGGGGTCAGCACCGGGGGAGGCGGGGGGGGGGGGGGTGGACAGTTCACACACATCAAAGACAGGGAGCCGCAAATGTGGGCTCCAAATATATGCACTGAACTGAACCAGCCTGTACTTGAACCCCTGCCTGGTGCCCTTGGAAAGGACACCCTGATCACTCTAGCAAAGGAGCCTAGGAGACGTGTGGGAAAAGATATGGGGTTAGGAACATCTAGTCTGGACTTCTTTAATCTTCCAAATGGTGAGTCCAGGCAGCAGGCTGTCGGCTATCTGGAGATTTCCTTGAAGAGCTGTTGAGAAGGTTAGCTCTGTTTTTGTGAACGGGTCCCTGGTTTTAGACCTTCTTCTACTGACAAGCTTGTTTTTGTTTTTGCTCTGCTCCCTTTGTGGATTCGATTTAAAACATCGTATTGAAAGGTTCTAGGAGGATTCTAGGCTTCTCAGGGAGGTGTTCTCCAAGTGGGATGATTCTCTGGGTTTGGCAATAGGAAGAGACACTTTGTTTGTTTTTGTAGGAGTTAAACTCAAATGCCATTTTGAAATACACAAATGGGCTTTACTTATTCACCCCAAACCTCGATGAGGTGGTTCCCTTGAAACAGAGGGCACATTAAGTTCAATGCCCAACTTTTGTTGAGGCCGTTCTCTCACTTATAGGTCACATAGTTTTCTTATCCCTTTTGAAATATGTTATTTTGAGCTGAAATTAAAAACACATAAGCAGAAATTAGCAAAGTTTTTTTTTTTTTAATGTAGACCATATACCAGCAAAAATTAGCAAAGTTTGTTTTTTTTGTTTTTTGGGTTTTTTTTTTTTTTATTGTAGACCATATATCTTCTAAGAGATCTCTAAGGAGAGATGAGTTTTTAAACTGCACCAGGAAGCAGCTGTGGTTCAAGGGAGAGACAAGAACGTAGACTTTCCCGTGCTGTCTTTAATTCTCAACTAAGCCACATTGTCAGTTAACCTCTCTGATTTCATCAACTCACCTGTAAAATGGAAATTAATAGTGTCTTCCCCACAGGGCTAGCATCAGGATAAAATAAAATAATCTACAGGAAATTGCTTGGCACACCATGAAGTACCAAATAAATATAAGAGATAATCAGTAAACATTGTAGTATGTAAGGTTCTTGAGCGCAAAACAGTAAGCTAGAGAAAATCCCAAGATAACACAAATTCAGAAAGGAAATAATAAAAGTGGATATATCATCCGAGTAACTATTCTATGGCAATATCCGTTCAGAATATTGGGGATTTATAGCATGCGCACATTTCATTTAGATGTTTACAACTATATGCATTGACCAAACATTTTCAATACTGTAAAATACTCCAGCATTCTGTCCTGCATATATGTTGTATATGCATATTACTGTAGATATTATACATTTTTAACAAATACCATTGCAAAGGGATGTAGAGCTGATCCTTGAACAGCATAAGTTTGAATTGCACAAGTCCATTTATGCAACGGATGTTTTTCAATAAATACACCCCAGTACTGCAGAGGTATTTGCTTTTCCACATTCTTTTCTTAATAACATTTTCTTTTCTCTAGCCTACTTGCCAAAAATACAGTGCATAATACGTATAACATACAAAATATGTGTTAATCAACTGTGTTATTGGTAAGGCTTCTGGTCAACTGTAGGCTATTAGTAGCTAAGTTTTTGGCGAGTCAAAAATCATAGGCTGATTTGGACTGTGCAGAAGGAAAAGTCCGTGCCTCTAATGCCCACGTTGTTCAAGCTTCAACTGTATTCATAAAACCAAGTCCGACCTGATTTATGAACAATTTAAAGATTTTAAGGGCAGATGTTTAAACTACAAACATATTGCTACTTCTCAAACTCAACCCTAGCAGAAGACAGGACTTAACAGTGTAGTTACAATTACGGAAGCAGGAGTGCTGGACATTGATGGGTTATTTTAAGGCATATTTCTCATTTTGTCTGAAACTCTTGCCAGTGATTGGAGGCCAATGGAAATTGTGTGTGTGTTGGGGGAAGAAGGTGTATGTATGTAGGGTGTGCATGTATGCTCGTGTGTGTGTGTGTGTGTGCGTGTACACGCCTATGTGTGTGCATGTGCATGTGTGTATGTGTGTGTGCACGTGCATGCGTGTGTCGATGCAAAAAGTCAAAACCGGTTTACCCAGGAACTCAATATGAGCACAAAATCACAGTCATGAATATGCAAGGAAATTTGAATGTGTGTTTGTCAGCAACTGAGTATTTGGCAAAGGGGAAAATTAAAATAGATTGCACTTAGAGCTCGGGGAAGGGAGAATAAACACAAATTTACAGGTGAGTGTTAGCAAACAGCATATATATTCAATAGTAGTCTGAAATAGACCCATCTGAACTCAGTAGGAAATTGACATTCTGTTTGTGCTGCTGTGTATTACAACCGGAAGCCTCAAGTTATGTTTCTCAATAGGGATACAGCAAATTACTATATCCACATGGCAGGCACTTGGCTCTTAAGAGCTAGCAAGATTGAGGGTTATTTGAGGCATTTAAAATAAAAATTTCAGATAGGATTGAATCAGTGTTACTTTTGGTCAATCAGCAGGATAGTCAACAGGTGTTTATGACCCAGCCATTTATCTATTTACGTTTTAACTCTATGCTGGACTGGATTAGAATGGGGGAGAAAACTGACATATTAGAAGAGGCGACAGGGAATCTCCAGCCTTGGCTGGGAAGGCCAAATAAATAAGGGCTTTGGAATCAGACACACGTGGCCCCGAGTCTTAATACCCCTTATTTCCCGAAGTAGCTTTTATGCGAGGGCTAGGTTCTGAAGTCAGACCATTAGGCAAGAGTCACAAAGAGTCAAAATTGTCTTTGAAATTCCCTTAAACCTGCTACCCTTAAATATTTTTTTTCTATTACTGAATTTGAAAATGTTAGAGCCCCTCTGCCATTAGGAGATCAAAATTCATTATCAATCAGGTCAGACATCCAAACACACACACACAGAATCGTGTACGACCTTCTCTCCTCCTTTTTATGCCTACTAAAGTTTGAGCACTGCTCTGGCAAAGGAAGAACTAAAAAGTCTGTGCGCAGATGTCTGGATTTTGAATCACCCTGCCTTTAAGATATGATCCAATCCCCTGTGTGAAGGGCGGATGGTGAAGCTTCTAGAGTGTTCCTGCTTGCCCGCAGGGTTTGCTCTCTTTGGTTGTAATAATAAGCCTCTGCAACCTTAATACATGTTAATGGATTTATTTGATGTTTTGAGAATTAAATGAAAAGTGGATGGCGTCTTCCTTGAGGGTTAAGTTCAAGAATCATTAATGTAAGTTGCGTGTGCTGTAGGACAGGACCTCATTTATGGGATCTTTGTCAGTGCCCTTAACCGCCACCCCCCCCCCCATGCCTCAGTTGTCTTATCTGCAGTACAATGATAAGAATGAGACCCTCTTAAGGGAGTTGTTGACCCACGACGGTAATGAAGGAAGAGCCGTTCACAGACAGGTAACAAAAAAGCAAAAAGTATTGACTAATATTGTTGTGACTGTGAGTTGCTGTGCTGGTGGCTGTTATGACAATGATTATTTTATGCTCTGTGACTTGGGACATGTTACTAAGTCTTCCTGTGTTTGGTCATCTTGTCTGTCAAAAAGGAGCATGATGTCTCTTCCTCCTACTTTGAAAAGCTGCGGAAGGGACAAAAAACGATAAGGAGTTTGAAAAGCATTGAACAAGGGCACAAGTAGAAGCCAACAACAGGATAAAAAATTAATATTCAAATCACAAGGAATATCAACTTCCGATGTATCCTTTATAATGTTTATTTATTTATTTCAAGGGGGGAAGGGCAGAGAGAGAGAGAGAATTCCAAGCAGGCTCCCTGCTCAATGTGGAGCCCAACATGGGGTTCAATCTGATGACCGTGAGATCATGATCAGAGCCAAAATCAAGAGCTGGATGCCTAACCAACTGAACGACCCAGGGGCCCTGCAAACCAGCGTATTCTTAAGAACAAGATGTGTGGCTGAAGAGATTCTGTTGGGCCCCTGGTGACGTAGATGGTTAAGCATGGGAAAGCAGCTTAAAGTACAAGTTCTCTGGAAGGAGACATGGATGCATGCCTTGTGCTGTTGCATGCATGGGCGTGTATATTATTCCCAAAAATGCTATCATGTGGCGTAGCCTTTTGCAGTAGCATAAATGTAGAAGTCTCAAGCCCAAGTGACAAGAAACTTATTTTTGCCTCCTGCTGGATTAAATTCTTATTATACACACTTAAGCTATCGGATGGCATAGATTTAATCAGTCCTATCAGGGGACTTAGGTCAGTTCCGCCCCCTGGGATTGTGTCCCATCTCCAAAGGGCTTGTAGACATGGAAAAATATGGAGGTCATTTGTGGCCCTCCATTATGACCTGTGTCCACACTGACTTCTGCAGGGTGTGCAGTTTCCCTTCTGACCTCTGATTAAAGTCTCTTCTGGAACCACTAGTATTTTCTAGCAATGTCTCAGACCCCCTTGCTTAGTTACAGCATGTAAATATTTCCAGTCTTCTGCTCCCACAACATGGTGCATGGGCTGGGGGAGGCGGAGATTCCCCACAAGGCATGGGAACAAAAGATTCTAATGCTCTTGAATCCCCAAACTCATCTGAAAGATTAATTGGTATGTGGTTCCACTGCACCCCACCCCACCCCATCCGACCAGTGGCCAAGGATCCAGCCCAGCAAATAGCGGGGAGGAGACACAGCGGTGCCTCTCCTACGCGCCAACATCTACATGCCTATGAGTTCCCCTCCTGTCTCTTTTCCATGGCACACGTTTCTCTCCGTGTCCAGGGATCCTTATTTTCTTGGGTAAAGGGAAGTAGGAAATGGAGGTGAAATGAACCTCTGACCTATCACATTTTGTTCTCCTGAAGCTATTTGCTGCAGGATGTTTGCTTTTGAAATCCTCAAACCAAGACTTGGGTTCCTTGTTTCTGCTTTACAGTCCATGATACCTCTTCTGGAGCAAGGGCTGCCTCTTCCAGAACGGAGCTGAGGGGACAAAAAAAGAGGCTCCACGAAAGGAGTGGGAACCCCACTGCTCATATTCCAAAGACGTTATCCAGCAATAATGTTTAGAAACATTGCCCACCATCGAAAATTCCCGAAGGAGCGTGCCTCTATTGTTTTGCCGCAGTCTGTATTCGTGGACGAGGGTCTGTGAATTGCTTTGGTCCGTTTACAACAATGTCAGTTGCTTGCCTCTTGGGGAGGTGGGGCTGGCTGAGTCCAGATTCGACAGTCTTTTGAATCGTGGACCCTTCCTGGTTCAACCAACTGGGTTTTTTTTTTTTTTTCCCCAATCACATCCTATTCTGCTACCGGTCCTAAAGGAGGTGAGAAGTAGTTCTTCATGCTTTCTCATTCTTGAACAGGTTTTTCATTATGTAAAAACCAATTATAATGCAGAGAAAAACAACTCAACGTGTGAAATGGTAAAATAATTCTAACACCACTCGAGGGCTCCAGTTGGGGTCTGAAGATTACATCTTTGTGTAGAATATAAATACACATGCCCAAGTCTGAGGAGCGCCTCTGAAGAGCACACTCTTCCCACCCTCCTCATGCTCTTCCCTGCCAAGAACACACATGGGGTAGACGTCCACGCCAGCTCCTGATTCCCTGACCCCCAGTGCTCCCTGGGGCTGCTTTCAGAGCTGTCTCGTGCGCATACCCATGCCATCCCTGACCTCTTCCGATTCGGTCACGTTCATTTGCAGCTGAGTGCATCTTCTGAAAATGGGACACGTTATCTTCTCCCTTAAAACTCCCTCCTTAACTTAAAATTCTACAGGGGCCAAAAAAGAAAAAAAAAAGCGTCCAGTGGCTTCCTGGGGGGTTAAGTTTCCTAGGGCTGGTGGAACCTAGTACCACAAACCGGGTGGCTTACAACAACAGAAATTCACTGGCTCAGAGTTCTGGAGGCCAGAAGTCCAAAGTCAAGGTGTCGGCACAGCCACGTTTTCTCTAAGGTCTCTCAGGGAAGATTATTCCTTGCCTCTTCCGAGCTTCAGGTTGTGGCCAACAGTCCTTAGCTGGTGTGGCTCCAGTCTCTGCCTCCTTTGTCCCATGGCATCCTCCCTCTCCTCCCTCGTGTTGGTGTGGTCACACGTGTCTGTGTCCAAATGTCCTTCGTTTTATAAGGACACTAGCCCTCTTGGGTTAGGACCCACCCAACTGACCTCATCTTAACTTCATTACATCTGCAAAGACCTTATTTCCAAATAAGGTCACATTCATAGGCACCAAGGTTAGGACTTCTGATCTTTGGCTGGCAAGGAGACACAGTTCAATCCACAACACGGACTCCTCAGATAAAATCCAGGATTCTAGGGGCACCTGGGTGGCCCAGGCGGTTAAGCGTCTGACTCTTGATTTCAGCTCAGGTCATGATCTCACAGTTTGTGAGTTCGAGCCCCACATTGGGCTCTGTGGCGGCAATGCAGAGGCTGCTTGGGATTCTCTCTCTCCCTCTCTCTCTGCCCCTCCCCTGCTTGCTCTCTGTATCTCTCTCAAAATAAATAAAAATAAACTTTTTTAAAAATCCGGCATTTTACCATCATTTACACGGCCCTGCCATGCCTGACTCCTGCCTACCTTTCCAGTCCCAATTTCTGTCCTCACTCCCTCATTCTTCTGTACCCCAGCCTCACGAACTTTCTATCAGTTTCTCAAATTGTCTTGTCTCTTCCAACTTTAGGGCATCTTTTTTTTTTTTTTTTTTTTTTTTTTTAAGTAATGCATTCTTCCTGAATTATCTCCCTCTCCTTACTTGCTGCCACACTTCGGACCTTTGTTCTCAGGGCGGACGTTACGTTTGCAGTAAACCTGACTTGAACCTCCAGACCAAACCTAGTTCCTCTGTCTTCTTCTAAAGTCCCCCTTCCATGGCTTTCACCATCGTTGGCAACTTTTTAGTCTATTTAAATCCTATCAATCTCATTTGCATGAAGTGGAAGTAAAAAAAAAATACGCGGCACTTAATAAATAATTACTGAATGAATAAATAGATTTCGTGAACACAAAATTAGACTACACTATGGTTGGTAAGACATCCACGTGACTTTTTATACTTGGAAAAAATTTGTCATTTTGGTGGGGGGGGGGTGATCTTTGGTCTTTAGTACCTAGCAACTTAATTTTGACTTTGCAAAGGAGTCTAGGAAAGCTTTTCTGTTGTTCTTGTTCCCAGAAAGAACTGAGAGGCGATGCCTATGCCAGTTGGCTTTAGAAGATGAATACCTAAGAGCCCTCAAAAAAAAAAAAAAAGTAAAAGAACAAAAGAGAAAGGCAAGGAAGGGAAGGGCAAAGCAAGTGTGTGTGGCGTCAGATTTACTGCTCAGGGAAGCATCAGGAGCCATTTTATCTCATTTTGTTGTTATTTAACTACCACACAAAAGAAAAGAGCCCATAATCCTCTGCGGAATAATGCATTAATCCTCATTAGTCGTCATCAATTGGGTATGCTTTCTCTGCGCCACATGAAACATGAAGAGGTACCTTCCCAAGAAGGATAAATGCGTTATCTCATAGTTCACCTACTCCGGAATACCTAATGGGCTGCTCTGGGAGTATATGTTGTTTATCATCACTCGGAAGGGGCAAGACGGTCCCTATTGAAGGCTGCTAGACCATGAGTGATTTATGGTGCTTTTTACCCCTCAACTGTTGGAGGAGGCAGCCACATGGGTAGAATTCCATCTGTCCCATATGCAGCCCCTTTAATTAATGATTTATCTTATTATCTTCCTTCCTGAAGGGGAAAAAAAAAAAGGTTTTCCTTCTATCTGTAAAACTACCGTCCGTCAAACAGGATCATTATCTGAATCCCAGTGACAAACAAGTTGATGGGGAACATTCCGAGGGAAGAGAGACCTAAGGGAAACAGGTTAGCAAAATCCCTTGCTTCCTGAAGGAAACATTAGTAGGTGTTTCCTAATCCTGCCTAGCAAAAGGTCAGTACTTTGACTCACATGCACACACACACACACACACACACACGCACACATGCACTCACATCTGCTCAAGTGGCCATATAACAGGAGAGGAAATGTGAAGAGACTCCACTGGTGGAGGGAAGCCATTAATCCAGTGGGCTTGGCAGTTAGATGCTTGAAAAACGATGACTTCTTATTAACATGCAATTGTCACCATGTTAATAATGAAATATTGATCTGTTCCTGCTTAATGAAAATCAACTTATTCTAATTTACCCCTGGAAAGAATTCCACTTAGGGTTTCATTTCAACATCTCTGCGTTGTCCGTCTGTGTGTTTTTCATGGTTGTATTTATTTATTTATTTATTTATTTATTTATTTTTAGTACACACGGCTGAGAACCAGGGAGGGGGAAGGGAACAATTCATATCAGGTCAACGAAATTTATTTTTCTTTTCTTCCCTCATTGAAATTCCGTCATCTGATTTAGCAAGAAAAACCTCCTGGAGACCTTGGAACATAATGGGCACTGGTGATTTTATGATTACAAGATCACAGTCTTCTTCAATAAAAACCCTGTTATATTAGAAATGTGAAACATTAGAAAAATCAGTAACACTCCTAATCTATAGCTCGATTTATAGCTGTTTGCAACTATGTATACGTTGCCATAAGGACCGGATTCTGTTCACAAGATTTATCAGTCTGAGTTGTGCAGAACAGTTTGACACAGAGAAACTCTGTCTAATAGCCTATCTTAATTAGCTGCCGATTTTGTGAATTATTTCTCTTTCATAGTCCGTTTTTCTGCTCCTTTATTTACCTGTGATTTTGAAATTATCTGTAGAACAATCTCTTTTGGATAATACGGAAACGAGCCGGTAACCATTACCTTTTGAAAATGTAGATCATTTTGATTTACAATTTAAAGTGTAAATACTTTAAGGTCAGGCCTCTGTGAAAAAAATAATTCGCAAGTCGATACGTTGTTCCTTTGCACTTGTACAGTTATTACCCAGAGGCATATACCCAGTTGTGTGTGTGTGTGCGTGTGTGTGTGTGCGTGCGTGTGTGTGCGTGCGTGCGTGTGTGTGTGTGTGCGTGTGTGTGTGTGTGTGTTTACCACTGTGGTGGCTTTTATCGCGTCTGTTAGGTGTTGTTGCAGGGAGGTTCACATAAACATTTATATAGGTTTTCGAAAACAGTTGTTACTGAGGAAGAACCTTTTTTCTGTTTACACAAATTCAGAACAAAGAAACATTGCTACAGCTTCCGGTAATTGACATGTGGGCGTGTTTTTCAAGTCACTGACTGGAAGAAGTGAGTGTCTGAGATTTATTTTTGACAGGACTTAAATTACTGGTAGCCTGACACATTTTTGAACAATTACTAGACACTGAGGTGTTTAAAGTAATGGTTACTGTTTGTTTGAGGGATGGGGAAGTTGCAAAACGGTTAGAACAAAACAATTTTCCATTTGATTAGTAAGATGCTAACACTTACATTTATATTACTAAATAGCACACACATAGTTGACTCCTCAAATGATAGTTTTTTCTCAGAATAAAAGTCATACTTAAAGAGAAAAATCCCTCCACTTGATGAATTGGTGAATCATGGGAATTCAAGAGAGGGACCGGCCCCTGTGCTCACTGTCAGTTTTCTTCCCTCCTCTGGTGCTTTCAGATTAGTCCCCAAAGTGCACAGAGCAGAGAGCTTTGTCCTGCTTTGTTTCAAACATCTCCAAAACTAGGGCTTAATGTTCATTAATTAGTGACTATCTTTCTGGGGCTTCTAGACATTGTTTAACCAGCCATCTGAACTCCAACTGGAAAATTAACATTCCCAATTCGTGAACCGCTCGTGTCCCCCAAAGATAAAGCCACCACAGCTGCCATAATTGGCAAGGCATTGACATGTCAAGTGATCCAAAAAGTGAAAGCAGTCCTGTTTCCTCCCCCCTTCTTTCCTGTTTGTACATCTGATGAAAATAAAGCATTGCAAGGTTTCCAGTTCTCTACTTTTGCATTGGCCGTAGCTTAAAAGGAAGGGTAGACGTCTATCTCATGAATTTGCCTGTTCTTGTGATTACGAAAGGTATGTTGGGAAGAGCTAGAGCTGACTTCTTTGATGTGACATTGGCGATGTGGGCTATATCACTCCCCCAAGTTCCTTTCCCTCTCCCCCGGGCCCAGAGATATCCATGAAGCCGTGTCCTCCGACGACTGCGAGAATATTATTCAGTACTAAGTGCATCTCAGCAAAACAAAACAGGCCCTTTTGCCTTTTTTATTGGAGACACAGAGAACTTTGCATTGTCAGAGCCTAGAGCATTTGTTCTTAACGTGAGGTGACTTTACTCCTCTCCCCGCAGGGGATGTTGGGCGATTCCTGAGACATTTTTGGTTGTTACAACCGGTGAATTGCTAGGGTAGAAGCCGGTGCACATCCACATTGAGCAGGATGGCTCCTACCGCAGACAGTGATCCAACCCCAAACGTCCACGGTACAGAGGATGACCCTAGCGGAGAGTAATGAGGCAACTGGTTCTTGAATGTTCTATGCTGCCCTGTTTATGGTGGCTCGGCTATTCCCCCTGACCTACGCATCCAACCGAAAAGTATCGGGGATGCTAAATTGAGTTGGAGCAGAGGTGGTTCAGGAAATCACTTTGCTTCTATTAAATGGAGGACTTTTCTTTAAAGTCACATGGCCCATGTTCCCAGCTTCTTTAGAGGAACATGGTATGCCAATACAGGTGCAGGAAGTATCTTCAGTGCAGACCACAAAATAATAACGATGTAGCGATATTACTTACCACATGGGGTGAGTGACAGGAGTTGGGTGCTGCTGTGTTCCAGTCCTAGAAATAAGCACCTCACCACTATTATTTTATCGAATGCTCACAAGAGCTGGGTGAGAGGGGTCATAGTAGGAGCGAGTGACCTGAGTTCTAGTCCTCTCTCTGTCTCCTCCTCATTTCCTAAGCTTAGACAGTAAGATTTTGTTTTCTAGTCTCCTTATTCCTCATTGTAACATGAGAGAGTAAATGTAAATGATGTCCGATTTCCACCCTATTTCTAAGAACCCGTAAAATACATAAACCATCCATAGATTTTACTTGATATGATGAAAAATAACTACTCTGTCTTTCTCAACCAACTATGTCGACATCATCCCTGGAAGATTTTCTAGAATTGCTCTAGGAAGTCAACTTGAGGAATCTGGAAAGTATAGACATTGAGTATGTGAGACTGGGCCATTTCCTCTTGTTCGCTGGGGGGTCTGAAAGGTAAATTCACTAGAAGGGGAGATATCTTTAGACTTGGGGGGACAGGGGGAGACACTTCTTTCATCCATCCATCCATCCATCCATCATCCACCCATCCATCTCTCCATCCATCCGTCCATCCATCCATCCATGCGTCCATCCATCCATCCATCCATCCATCTGTCCATCTATCCATCCATCTACCTATCCATCCAGCTATCTCTTTCCATTCACACATATGGACAGAGACACATTTAAAATATAATTCGACAAAGGTTGGAGTTATTTCTAGATCCTGGGACTTTGGATGTATTGAACTTTCTTTTTTATAATCTTTTCTATTACTCAAAGACATCATATGAGCCTTTTTAAACAATGAAATTATTATTTTTTAAAAGGAAGAGGACAATTTGGGATGAACTAATAGATGCTTTTCGACAGTCCGTGGAAACTGTTTTGAGAACTGAAAACAGTGCTCTCCATCTTCTGTTAACTCCATTCTGCCACGTTGAAAAAAAAACAATTGATCTATTTTCAGTTTTGGGTCTAGGTTGATTGATGTACCTTTTCATTCTGAAATATGTATGTTAAATTATAGTTTTCCACTGATCTCAGTGTTTGTTACTTTTCGTATACATTAGCTCAGAGTTGAGGCCATTTATCGTAAGGACTGGTTACAGGACTTCTCTGGGCCATGACTTTGCTGCAGACAATGCGATGTCCAATGAAATGTGAGGCACTTTTCAAAATTTTAAGCAATCTGTAATCTGGCAGCAGAAACAAGAAATGGAGGGGTGGTCTCTGCTTTACCAGTCTGGGCTTGTAAATGACATGTATATAGCTTCCTGCCTTATTTAAAAAAAAAAAATTAATGTTTATTTTATTTTTGAGAGAGAGACAGTGCGAGCACGGGAGGGGCAGAGAGAGAGAGAGGGAGACACAGAATCCGAAGCAGGCTCCAGGCTCCGAGCTGTCAGCACAGAGCCCGACGTGGGGCTTGGACCCACGGACCGTGAGATCATGACCTGAGCCGAAGTCAGACGCTGAACCCACTAAGCTACCCAGATACCCCATAACTTCCTACCTTCTTAACGGCCTTGGTTTATACTCTTGTGCATCTTTTTAAACCTCTGATCAAATGTCACCTCCTCTGTAGAGACCTCCTTGTCTACTCCTTGTGAAGTGAAATGTTTCCCTCTTTTCAGTGTCTCTTACTGTACTCAGATACAAAACTTACCACATGGCTGAAATTATGTCCTTACATATCTGTCCTTCCTACAGGACTCTGGGTTCCTCTGGAGCTGGGGATAAGGATTTACTGGGCTGTGTGGCCCCAAGACTTTTCGAAGTACCTCATTTACCCCCTAGAAAATGAGCTAGCCCAAAATACCAGTCAGAACGAGATGGGTGCGGTATGAAGAGGAAACCTCAGAGAAACACGTAAAAGGTGAAGGCAAGAGTGGATTTTGTAAAGCTTCTGTTTGTTGAGAAGTTCACATGCATGCAGACTAAGCAGCCAGACAAACCTTGCAAAGCAATGGACAAATAAAAGACAGTAGCAGTTGCCGTGTCTGAGTCTCAGGGACTTACCAGAAAGGACTAATCAGATGTGGAAAAGGTTTCGTGAAAAAACATAGATATTGGTAAATAAAAATTGAGGGCATGTCTACGCGGTGCTGGGGGCGGGGCGGGTATCAAAGGCACATGCACACGAGCTACTCCGTTCTCATCAGAGGGAGGTGTCAGTGGTCCTGTTTCACAGATGCAGCGTTTGAAGCTGAGGGATGCAGGTGACCGGTCTGAAGTCCCACAGCTCCCGGGTCAGAGTCCTGACTTCTCCCAAGGGATTTGGCCTTGAAGGTCAATGTCCTTCCCCGGCTGTTTCATGTTCTCTGTGTGGCTGGCATTTCCTCCATGTGGAAAGCTCTGAAAAAAATTCCAGTCACATTTTGAAATTTCATGACAAAAAATTGAATGTCGTCCAAAGCGTAGTTTAGGATTTAAACATTCCTGTCAATCCTGGCTGTCATCACCAGGAGATTTTTATCCCAACAATAGATCACTGTGATGTGCTCGGCCTGAAGGGCCGTGGGCTGTTATAATGAGTAAGATCGGAATCTATTGAGCAATGCAAATAAATAAAAGAGACAGGTAGGCTCAAACTTTTTCATTATTGCCTTCTTTGCTGTCACGCTCATGGACCGCTCCAAGCAAAACATCTCCCTTTTTACTCTTTTAATAATCTGTGCAATGGGAATGAGAGGGCCCGGCTTTTTCATTCAGCTGCTATGTTAATCAGTGCCGTGATTAGTGTGACTTGTGAGCACATGTGTGACCAGAGTGGGAGGAGCAAAGTAAGGACACAAAGGAGATTTGCAGTCAAGGGCCAAGCTGACGAAACGACGTGGGTGACAAGTGAGGGATACTAGTTTGACACTAAATTAGTGTGGTAGACAGGGAGAGGGGGCAGAGCAAGGGCAAACGCCCTAGGTGAGAATGAGTTCGGACGGCGGGTTCTAGAAACAGAAAGCAGGCCTGAGATGGCCAGCGAGAGCCAGTCAGAGCCTGATAGAGACAAGAATGGAGTTGAAAGCAGGACTGGGTGGCCAGCTTGGTAGCCAGGGCGCCGAGAGCACCCTTGAGATGTGGGGCTCTCCATTTTCAAATTGGGAGAGTCATGGGCAAACTGGAACAAGCTGGCTTCCATAGGCAGGGACCAGATTATAATGGGCTGGGTAGAGCAGGGAAGGAATTTGGGGGGCGGAGAGCACTGGTATGTCTGAAGCAGGCAAGCCCTCAAGGCCATTCTGCGTGGAGACCGAGACACCGGTTCTGTGTTCTTTGACAATCACCAATCTGTCTGGACCTTAGCTTCCTCATTTGTAGCAAGAGGTGGTTATTCCGGATGACGCTCGAGATTCCTTTCAATTCTGAGACCCTGTGACATTTTCCACTTTGTTCTGGAGACAGGAGAGAGCCATCAGGGAGTCTTGAGCAAAGGAATACCATGGGATTTTTGTTAAGGAAGGTTCATCTGGCAGTAAGGTACAAGATTCATTGCAGCAACGAGAGATTTCAAGGAAGACTCTTGAGCTATTACAAAAATCCAGCCAAGGGATGATGAGAACCTGGACCAGGGCAAGAGCAGAAAGGGTGGTGGGGACAGGAGGCAAGGAGGAAAGGTGGCGGGGACAAGAGGGAAGGAGGAAAGGTGGCGGGGACAGGAGGCAAGGAGGAAAGGTGGCGG
>NW_026057578.1:8998248-9080213 GCF_023721935.1 Panthera uncia | reverse complement strand
AAGGAGGAAAGGTGGCGGGGACAGGAGGCAAGGAGGAAAGGTGGCGGGGACAGGAGGCAAGGAGGAAAGGTGGCGGGGACAGGAGGCAAGGACAGAGTGATCTGAACCTGGAAGAGTGCAGGGCTTGCTGGCTAACTGCGTATGGCTGCTAATAGAGCGGGCCCAAGTTGGGTCTCATTAATTCATCCTTGTATTTGACTTACTGAATGCACGTGCATGTGCCAGGCCCTGGGTATATGGAGATGAACAAGTCCTTGACTTCATGGAGCTCACAGTCCAGCGGGGAAAAAGCAACATCGGACTGCACAGCTCAGTTGTACATGGTGTGATGAGACTGGGAAAGAATGTGCCGGATGCCAAGCTAGTGGCAGATGGGAAAATGAAGCTTCTTGAGACAAATGTTATTAAAGCGATTAGGTTGGGGGTGGGGGTGGGGGAGACCCGGATGAAGCAGGCCACGGAGAGGAACATTTTAGACACAGAGATCGCACTTGCCAAGGACATGGAGTCAGGAAAAGGTTAGCACATTTGATGGACGGAAAGAAGTCTGTGTGGTTGCAGATCCTGAAAGGTTGGAAGGGGTCACGTTATGAAAGGGGCGTGCAGACACAGAACCTATTTGGGACTTAATTCTGAGAGCAATGGAACTGATGAAAGAAGGGATAATAAACAGAACCCTCTGTGCCGTTTCTGAGTTTTGATGATTTGTATCAGGGAGAATACTGGCATTCCTAAGAGACCGGGGGCTCAGAGGTGAATAGAGAGGTATATTTCGATGGGAAGGCAGGCGAGGGGACAGGAATAATGTGACCAAGTGGGAGTAGTCCCTAGGGAAGTGCCAATGTGGGACCGCGAGCTTGGCAGGAAGATCGGAGATGAGGACAATGCCATGGGCTCCTCTAGACGCTTGAAGCGGCGAGAGTGAGCCAGTCCTCTGAGAAAAAGGAACTGGAGAAAGATAGACAAGGCCAGAGCCCTCGGACCTGTCCACACTGAGGACTGACTTGGGAGGATCCAGAGATGGAAAAGCCAGTCAGAAGGGGAGGAAGACTCAGGAGGATTATAGGCACATGGGAGCCAAGATGAGTCACCAAGAAGGGGCAGTGGGCGCATTATATGCTGCATAAAGGTCAGAGAAAAACAAAGCCTGACAAGAAGCCAGTAAGCATGGCAATTACTGGATCATTTGTTATCTCTGAAAAGGAGGTTAGTGACTAATGTTTGGATTACATCACCTTGGACAAAATTAATAACAAATTTCCTGATATTCACTCGCAAAGATGCAATGGAAATTAGCTGTTCACTCTCCCTGTCTTTTCTGAAATTTCTCAGATTTGCACACACTCTAATCTCCTCTGAGTACTGCAGCAGAAAATTGAAATGTGTCTCGTGTGCAATGTGGGTAAGTGTCTGTTACCCAACCCCGGACCTCTTAGATGTTTGGAATTTCAACTTACTCAATGCGTCGGCACAGAGTTTACATGACTGTTTCAGAGTGGAGACGTCAGAAGGGAGAAAGAGGGAAGTGAGGAGGGCTTATATCAATTACCAATCCAAGTTTACACTACAAAATCTGTGTGCTCATGCTTACCAAGGGACAATTGTATAAACCTAAGATCTAAACCCCCACAGATCTAAAAACATGGGAGGAAAGAGTTTTGCTATTAGGGAGATTGCTCCACAATGTGGATTTTAGCATTTCATTTCTGCCCTATCTATTCCTTTGAATGAATACCTAGGAATTTTTTTAAGTGAAAATTTCAAGTAATACTTGTTCATTGGAAGAAATTTCCCAAGTCTGAGGAATTATAACATGTTGACACATAATAGGTACTCATTAAATATTTCTTGAATGAATGAATGAGTGAGTGAGTGAATGAAAAGAAATGAAATGGTACAAAGCAAACGTGGATTAGAGACTCTATCATATTCAGGATTTCGTAGCCATGTTAATATTATGGTGGTCTCTGAGAAGTGGGAAGTGATGGGTTTTTAATCAGGGGATTATAGAAACAAATTATCTTTAGAAATTATTGCTCTGGCTGCATCATCCTGGATACATGGGAGTAGAATATGGCTGAATGTCAAAATGCCAGCGAGGAGGCCACTGCAGCAGGAAGGTGGGGAGGAAATGATAATGTAGACTCATGGCAATGGAGATACAGAGAAATGAGTGGGTTGAGATACATTTGGGGTGTAAAATCAATAGAACTTGGGTATCCATTTAACCTCAAGGGAGATTGGGAATGATAGAAGGGGACTGTCAAGTGTGAGATAATTCTGAGCTGTGCAAGAGGTATGAAATATGCCATTAGGTGCTCATCTAGACTCCAGCTTAACCCTTGTACGTACCAACGTGAAAGTCCTAGCAAATGGGATATAATGAATGCCACCACAGCAAGGGAGTATAAATAGAGATTATAAAAGGAAAAAAAAAAAACAAACCAAGCCCTGAAGAAGTTACATTTAATATAATATTTAAAGTTATAAAGGAGAAAGAATCCACAAAAAGACACGGAATAAGCTTTCAGAGAGATTGCAAGAAAATCAGGACGGGGAGATTTTCGAGAGAGGAGGCGAAGACAAGAGAGTGTTTCAAGAGGGAAGAGGTGAGTCTAGGTACAAGCTGAAAAAGTGCCCGCTGGACTTGAGCACGTGGAGCTCCTGGGTGAACTTAGCAAGAGCATTCGCAGTAGACCTTTGGGAGGAAAAGCCAGATTGGGCGGGTCTATAAATAAACGGGGGGTGAGAGATCGAGACAACAGTGTGGACAGCTCACATGATGTCCAGCCGGAAGTGGCTAATGTGTAAGTCGTCTGAATGCTGCAGGGACAGAACAGTCCTGTGGACGGGGGACACAGAAAGGAACAATCAGGGATGCAAAGTCTCCAAAGTCTTCAGATGCCAAGTTTGGCCTGTGCCAGGAACTGCTGCTAACAGCTGGGTGGCACGCCAGCATGCCTGACAGCGTGAATATCAACGGGGCCCATACTGGCAATAAACTGCTAATAATTACGTAAATCAAAATGGCCACTTAGAGGGCATTGATTCTGTGCCCTGTCCCACACTGGCCCCGCCCCCCCCATACCCAATATCTCATGGAGTTCTTACAACAGCACCAAGAGATAATTTCATTAACCCCTTCTTGGAGAAGAGGAAACAGAGGACCTCCGAGGTTGAATCAAGGGTCTGAGAACATACAGCTCTAAGTGGGCCTGGTCTGATTCCAAAGCCCAGGTCGAGCATTAGGTTACAAAGTCTCCTCCAGTTGCAGCCCCTCGTTGCTGCCCAGAGAGAACTTACTGCCTAGTTAGCTGGAAATCTGACCACATTTCCAAACGTGTTCAGTTTACCCACATTTTTTTTGAGTTTATTTATTTATTTGGAGAGAGAGAACCAGCGGGGGAGGGGCAGAGAGAGGGGAGGACAGAGGATCTGAAGTGGGCTCCGTGCTGACAGCAGGGAGTCCGATGGGGGGCTCGATCCCACAAACTGCGCGATCATGACCTGAGCGGAAGTTGGACGCTTAACCGACTGGTTTACCTACTTGGATAAGAAGCGTCAAGACTTGAAAAACAATTGCACAGTGAATCTAAAACGAGTTACTATATCCAGAGCTCTTATGGTGCAGACACACAGTGAGCCTTGTGTAGGTGTTACCTATTACACTTACTAAAAGGCTCTAGGGGCGTGGAGACGGCTGGCTAGTTCAGTGGGTAGAACATGCAATTCTTCATCTTGGTGGTCATGAACTCAAGCCTCACATTGGGAGTAGATATTACTTACAATCAATCAATACATACATACATACATACATACATACATAGCTAGCTAGCTCTGGGGATAATCAGTCTGCCCTTCCCCAGGGCTAATCAAACATTGTGAATACAAACACCAATGGCCACCCCCAACCCCCCACCAAAGGGCAGCTATATTCTTGTTACAGAGTAGTTTTCAACTTCTACTTAAGGAAAAGGATGGTGTTTCCTGACTTTGTTCTTCAACTCCTTACAGGAAATGATGTTGTTGTAGGCAAGGACAAAGGTACAATGTAAAAACACTTAACAAATGCATCAAATCATCTACTAACATTGTAGGAGAGCCTTTCAGAGGCGTGTCCTTTCTGCTGATCTGGAGCGGCGAAAAGATTGGCAACCTCCTGAAATCCCACCCCTGTGAGTTTGGGATTGAATCTGACCCTGGTTTCATGGAGGTGGCCGTGCGGATCAAGGGACGATGACCCTTCTTGAGTACCTGCTATGTTTTTACCACCGCTAGCTAATGTAATCCTTGTAATAGAGTCTGTTCTATTATAATGCTTCTTTTGAAAACAGGAATCTCTTCCAACACGACTGATCTATTGTGAGCATAGTGTGGATTTTGCATTTGCCTGTGTTTGGTTTTACCTGTGGGAAAGACTAGGCAGACACAGAAAACTGCACCCAGCTGAACTGAGCCACGGAGAAATACACAGAAGGTGAACACACACATATCTCAAACACCTACCCGCTCTCTCAGTTCTCCAGGTATGCTACAAGCCAAGCCCACCCATATCCGGTGTTTCAACTCTCCTGGATTTCAGATAACCTTCCTCCTCCCATGTCACAGGGACACACAGAACCCTCCTGGCATCTGCTTCCGTAAATCTTTTTCAAGGCAAAGTGCCATATTTAGTATCGTACTTCTCTATTTTAACCATTTAACGTGTATAAAAGCATGCTACTGTTTTTATTAGGTCCCTGTCTTTATTTGTCATTGACATAGACATTGTGTTCCTGAGTCCATTTTTCCTGTAAGCTCTGGGGTTTTTATTGTGCAATGTGGATTATCATGGTGGCTTTCAGGAACACAGAGATGCCTTACAGCAGCACAGACTTTAAATAAGAACTCAACAGGGTGCCTGGGTGGCTCCGTCGGTTGAGCATCTGACTTCAGCTCAGGTCATGATCTCACAGTTCGTGAGTTCCAGCCCCGCGTCGGGCTCTGGGCTGATAGCTCAGGGCCTGGAGCCTGCTTCAGAGTCTGTGTCTCCCCCTCTCTCTACTCCTCCCCTTCTCACACTCTCTCTCTCAAAAATAAATAAAGATTAAAAAAAAAATTAAATAAGAACTCAACCAATACTATTGCTCTTATTCCTTATGACATGAATGAGAAAATAAGCTCGGAGAAGATGGTCACGTACCCAAGGTCACCCATCCCTGACGCCATGTTCATGTAATTCTATCCCCCACCCTCCTGCCACTTTCAACGCCTCCGTCTAGTCTCCAGGCACGCGGAACTGGACAATGGTTGCAAACCACCTTCAACGTTAAGAAAATAAAACTTTTCCAGAAAGACCTTAACTCAAGATGATCCACATGAGTATCTGAATCATTTATTTATGTTTTAAATCAAGTAGGTAATCTCCTTTCACATACTAAATATGTCCCATTCTGCTCACACTTTCATAAATTTTTCTCATTTGTGAGAGTCGCTGAATAGAGCAAGGGAATTGTTTTACCCAGTAGGTGGTGGGGCAATAACGAAGAAGCCTCGTGATTAAGTAGAGTTGGAACCTCTTATCTTTCTCACTGAGTGGGAGACACCATTAGTAGTAAAAGTAATTACCTGTGTAGAACACACTGATTGCATCAAGTACCTACTATAAGCCACTAACATAGTCATTTCAATTTTAGAGCTTCTTAAGAGATCTTCATTTGATGTTAATTTTACATTTTTAGCAGAAGTACATTATTTTTGGAAAACATTGTGTTAGCTGGACTAATTTTTTAAACCTCTTCAAGGTTGTCTCCTGGTCGTATGCGCCTAGATGGCCTTTCCCCAAAATGGCAGTCCCAAAGAGTTACACGGAACAAAGTCGGAAACCAGGAGCTACCTAAATGTGAAAGAATCTATTTGGTGAGAGTTGATTTTACACGGGGTTGAAAAACCTGTGCTTTCGTCTATAAAATCACGAAGCCCATTATGCGAAACTGCCGGGTACTTAAGGCAATAATTCCTAAGAAATTGTCCACGCCAAATCTTGTTAAATGTTGTATTGGATAGTTTCACTAAACTTCAAATTCTTCTCGGATAGAAATATTAGAAACGGGGTGTGCTCGATTAGATTGAGCCCAGGCCAGAGACCTGACACTTAGGGGTGGTAACTCAGCAAAAACTCAGCGAAGGGGTTTCAGAGGCCAGAACATTCTTCCCGCTCTTCCCACTGGCCAGCAAAATGACCACGGTGGGCGCCTTATCCTTAGATCTGTAAAATGAGCATATCAAACAGGTTTCCCGTCTAAGTCCAAATTTCTATATAGTTAATCAGCTGAATTCTTTACTGTGTTTGCATTTACAGTGAGGAGTCTGTTGGATTGAATATGCTGACTTAGCATTTGTGAGCCTGTCCCTACATATGTATATCAACTTAATTTTACTTAAGTAGCACCAAAATATTACCTTCCCTAGGCAAGTAAGACATCACTGGTATACCTAGCACATGTTATGGGGGCTTGGAAGTAATCTCCAAATTAATATTACTGCAAAAAGTTATTTTGAAACCTCATATTAGTATTCGTTTGAACTCTCTGACGAAGGTTAGTGTCGCTTAGCCAACATATCCACTTTCCTTTCATTGCTGCCCATGTCACAAAGCCAAGAGATGACTCTCGGATGTAATAAGGTAACCTGATGAAAAGAACAAACAAGTTTCCAAGTGGGAAGACCAGGTTCAAATCCGGTTTTTATCATTTTTACCAGCTGTGAGGCATTGGGCAAGTTACTTAACAGCTTGAAGGGTCAGTTTCCTCCTATTTAAATTGGACATAACTGTAGTACTTGCTTGATAAGATTGTTGGAAAGACTCAGGGTGCCTTGGTGGCTCAGTTGGTTGGCCGTCCAACTTGGGCTCAGATCATGATCTCGCGGTTCGTAGGTTCGAGTCCCGTGTCGGGCTTTGTGCTGACAGCTCAGAGCCTGGAGCCTGCTTCAGATTCTGTGTCTCCCTCTCTCTCTCTGCCCCTCCCCTGCTGACACTCTGTCTCTCTCTCTCAAAAATAAATGAACATTAAAAAATTTTTAAAAAGATTGTTATAAAGACTCAAATCAGAGGCCTTGTGGAATTTTGTTTCTTGTTATTGCTAGAAGGGAATCATAGGAACCTCCAGGTAGCAGTGATTGCCTTCGTGAAGAAGGAATACTGTTGCTTGGATGTATTTTTTTCTCCAACTTGTCTTACCTTTCTACGTGAAGTTTTTAACTGTAAGCATTTATTGTCTTTTTTACCTACTTCTGTTTTTTAATGCCTTCTGATTTATCTCAGGTGAAATTGTAAGCTCTCTTTATATTATTTTGTTTTTTAGACTTCTCTGATTTAAAAAAGCAATAAAATATTATAAAAAATAAAGAAGATAATATGGGTTAGGATGTTTTTCATAGTGCCTCTCACAGAATAAACATTAATCAAATTGATCACAAGTGATAATATCACGTCCATAACCATGAAAATCTTATAATCCGGGAAAAGCAAAGAATGGTGGGATACATAGCAATTACCCTAAAGATATTCATTTCAGCAATTCTGGTTAATTCCAGGCCCTGGAATTATGAACAAGGGTTTATATATTGGGTAAATTGTTTTATGATGAATTACGGAGAAATCTTCCAATTACTTTTGTGCTAGAATTATATCGTATTAAGAGTGTTTACAGCAATTTGGACATTAAAGTGGACTTAGTGTGTTACTTTTTCTCTTCCACTGAGATGTTCACAATTTTGCATTAGTTTTGTTGAGATGCAGCCTAAGAATATGTCATTAGCTAAAAACCGAATGGTGCTATTGTTTGTACAGAGAACACATAACAAATTTGTTGACTAAATGTGTTCCTGTTTGCTTATGGGGCATATTCTGCTTATAGATGAGCAATTTTGAGCAAAAGAAGGATGGAAAGATGGCCTGAATAGATTTTCCCAAAATATGTCCATTATCGGTCCTCTGTAAGTGATTGTTGGAGGAATTTCCCGTCGGGAACAATGTATTATAGAGGAAATAACTGCCCAGCCCATCACGTAGGAGTATGGAACAGTTCCATCCATCTAGTTCTTTATAGTCAACTTGCTGCATGGTTTTTTAATGTTATTTAAAAAATTTTTTAATGTTTATTTTTGAGACAGAGAGAAACAGAGCATGAGCGGGGGAGGGGCAGAGAGAGAGGGAGACATAGAATCTGAAGCAGGCCTCAGGCTCTGAGCCATCGTCAGCACAGAGCCCAATGTGGGGCTCGAACCCACCAACCGTGAGATCATGACCTGAGCTGAAGTTGGATGCTTAACCAACTGAGCCACCCAGGTGCCCCTAATATTATTTCTTTCTTTTGGCAGAGAGAGAGAGAGAGAGAGAGAGAGAGAGAGAGGCAGAGAGAGACAGGGTGTGAGTGGAGGAAGGGGCAGAGAGAAAGGGAGACACAGAATCTGAAGCAGGCTCCAGGCTCTGAGCTGTCGGCATAGAGCCCAACGTGGGGCTCGAACTCACGGACCTCGAGATCACGATCTGAGCCAAAGTCGGACGCTTAACCGACTGAGCCACACGGGTGCCCCTGCTTTGCATGTTAACTGAAACTCGTGGGTGCTGGTACCATGTTTTCACTTGGCCCAGGCCCAGGGTCACTGAGATGCCATACAAAGCCAGGGCTGCCCGTATTTAGTACTTACTTTATGCCAGTACTTCTCTCAGGACCTGGGGATAATAACGATCAAACAATCAAATATTTCTGCCTAAGAATGTTTACTTCAAGTGTAGCAGGAAGAAAATAAAGAGAAACAGATACATAGTGTGTTCGGTGGTAAATGCTAAAGAGAAAACAAAGGAGAGAGTAGAAGAAGAGTCAGGGGTCAGGGTGGAGGGTCGGTGTGAGATAGGACGGTCAGGGAAGGCTCCGCTAAGAAAGGGGCCTATGAGCAGGCCGCAAAGGAAGTGAGGAAGCAATCCACGTGGGTATCTAGTGGGAAAGGATTCGTAAGATCGACTTCCCCATGTGGGCTAAGGCTCACGTTCTTTTCTGAGAAACAGCTTGGTGGAGAGAAATTTTGAGCTCCATGGGAAAGGGAAATTCTTTCGGACAGGATCGGCAGCTCTTCCGAGGCAACCGATGGCTACTCTAAGAGATATTTCCAAGAGAATCTTCGGCTCGCAAGGCCAAACCTGTACCTGTCCTGCCTGAGTATACAGTTTTCCGAAGACAGATAATTACTTGCGAAGTTGGTTACCACACACCCTTAGGGATCTCCGCGGCCATTTGTGATTTGTACATCTTGGATCCTTACCCCCAGATACTGTTGCTTAGTTCTGATATCTGGCTTGCTAGAACTAACACTCTTTTTCTTTTTAATGTGTATTTATGAATGAGAGAGAGCACGAACAAGAGAGGGGCAGAAAGAGAGGGAGACACAGAATCTGAAGCTGGCTCCAGGCTCTGAGCTGTCAGCACAGAGCCCGACGCGGGGCTCGAACTCATGAACCCTGAGATCGTGACCTGAGCTGAAGTCGGACTGAGCCACCCAGGCGCCCCTATAACTCACACTCTTGATGCAAGAACCTCAGTCTCTAGCTGTGGGCACGGTTTTTAAAGACTGTACATGGAAGTTTTAATTACATCTTGGGTACCCCTCCCGTTTTGCCTAGTGTACGGCCTAATTCATAACATCCTTCTCACTTGTGTCTCTTATAAAAGAGAGTTCCGGAACTGGGACTTGCAAGGACTCATAGCTCTCAATAGAGCTTTTGGAAGGGACTTTGTCTTTTTTGTTCTCTTACATGTATTTGAATGGCTTCTTCTGGCCTCTTTTTTGGAGAAAAAAGTAGTAGGTCTATTCAATCGATGATTGACGGGGATCTAAGTGGCTATAATACATTGTCATATTGGCTGCAGACCCCATCTCTGCTGGTAGGTTTACCTGAGGATAGGTAAATCCCTTTGGCATTTAGCTTGGCCAAAGACTTTGTACCTGCCATTTTGATAATAGGCCACTTCAGTAATTTTTGGACTAAGGCTCCAGGAAGAAGAACAAAATACGTCTCTCCTCGGGGCCTTTTCCCCAGCTGTTCTGTCTGGCATTACCTTCAAAATTTACTTAGACTTCATCACCTCTTGGAAGCACTCCATGACCCCGTCTTGTCCAGCTGTATCGAGTTTCCTCATCTTTTGCCTGTGCATAGTGCTGCCCTAACCTGCATCACCTATTGCTACAATGCCTTTATGTTATTATCTGTTTCCTACTGGACAGTGAGCTGCTTAAGGGCAGGTACTGGGACTCATTTCAACTCACTCCAAGTTTTTATTTAGGAACATACTACGTGCTGCGCACTGGGTTCGACTCTGGGAATTTGAAAGTGAACAGGACAGATATATTTCTGCCCTCATGGAACTTACAGTCTACGGGCCATGACAGGCATTAAGGAAATCATCACAGCAGGAAATTGCAATGACTAATTTTCTTGAGCCCAGTGAAGGAAGAATTCCAAGGTCCTGAGGTCCTGTTTGTTTCTGTCCCTTAGAATGCCCGCAAAATATTGGCATTGAGTGAATGTTTGATTTGAGTTGAATGAGGATTCCAACTTTAACCCTTCCGTCCACAGGTGCACAGGTCCCTTTGTTCTGCGGAATTGACAGCTTTGTCCCCAAAGTGCAAATGAATAACTAGATACGTTTTGTGTTTTTTTAAGATTTCTATCTAAATGGAGATTTTATGGCTTTCAGAAATCTTTAAAACGTTCCCTCTCTCCTGTGTGAATTCCACTATGGATTGAGGTATGGCATTTTTTCAATGTCTGATTTATGCCCAGCAACAACTTAGCCTCCATAATTCATCGAAGACCCTGTCTAAGGAAGAGAGTGTTCTGGAATTTCCAAAACCTGTGGATTCCATCCAGAATACCACACAGCAACTCAGAGACACCCCCCCCCCCCCCCGCCCCGATCTGCACCCCCACTGCCACTCACCTAGATGAGAGTTTCCAGCTCTGTTTGTGGAATATTGCCGTTCGGCTTCCGGCTTCCGGCTTTATTGGGACACTGGGTTCCAAGGATAGCAATTAGGTGGTTCTTCGCCTGAGAAGGGAGGGGTGCACCTAGACTGCACATCGAGCCACAGGGAGAGCAGTGTGAAGCTGAGGCTCATCTCAATCTCCTCCCTGTTGCCCCTGGCGCTCTGCAATCCACCCTTCTCCTCCGCGATACTTTTTTAAATCTCCCCATTATGTTCAACAGCGTGTCAGCTGAGAGTTTGGGCTTATGAGATCATGTCCAATGGGCCAAAGTGTCTAAAATAAATGTTAGCTCATAAAACATACGTGGCATATCTGTGGGGCCCAAGCAAAGCCCACACAGAGGCAAAAAAAAAAAAAAAAAAAAAAAAAAAAAAAAAAAAAAATGAAGTGAGGTTGTTTAACCCAGCAGTGACAGGTATAGAAATGGGATTTTTTTTTTTCTTTTGGTTAACAGAATTCTTTCAACTTCCAGGCAGAAGAGAATATACATTTTGTTCCATGATAGAAAGTGACAAATCTGGATTTTTCCATGGCCTGCAAAGCCAGGCTTCCTAAAATCCATTCATTTATTCAGAAAGTCTTTCTGGAACATCTGTCCCATGCCAGGCACTATGCTTGGCACTGTAGATACATTTTTTTTTTTTTTTTTTACATTTTAAGTATAAACTGTATATTAAATTTAAACAACATTGAAAGTGAACATTTTTTTACAAATTGCATCAAACACTTAAAACACAATTTGGGAATGTTAAACATTAACTGTCAGTTCGAAGCGATGGCATTCACAGAACACATCCTTCTGCTGGCCAATATGAAGTTTGCTCAAACGTAGTATTTTGTAGAAGCTTAACCATTAATCTTCCTAAAATTCAATGATTATGCTTCAACTTTATAAGCTTAAGCAAGTCTTCTATGTAATGCCCAGATAACTTTTTCAGATACAAAACATTTATACGAGTAAGGAAGTCATAAAAACGTACATAAATTATACTGAAGGGTGAAATGAAAAGGCTGTCTATATACAGATCCATTTCACCTGAGAAAACACACGCACACAGAAACCACCGAATAGAGGCACCACTACATTCTCTTAGTTACGTTATGTAGCAAACTGCAGATCTATAAATGTCATTCTATTATGTATGAACTGAAAAAAAAAAAATATATATGTATATATTAAAAAGAAAAATGTCCTTGAAGCACGTGGGAGTGGAATGTGCCTGTGTTAACTGACTAGGAAAACTTTGCCCTTGAGGGACCCACGGCCCAGTTGGGGAAACTGACATTAACCATGTAAGCAAATAAATATGATTTTCAGCAGGGATGACAGCTATAAAGATATAGCCAGATCATAGGATGGAGGGCCATCTGAGAAGTCTCTGATGAGGTGATATTCTAGACGAGTCCCAAAGAGTGAGAGGGAGCTGTCCAGATGAAGACAAGGAAGGAACCTTCTGGTCAGTGGAAACAGCAAGTGTCCAGGTGCTGCTGAGGAAGGTGTAGGGGTGTGGAGTAGGCCATTTTGTCTGGGGTTAGTGAATGGGGTAGATGGAGGTGGGGAAGAGGGAGGAGGGACAGGTGCTCAGTTATTTGAAGGCCAAGATACAGAATAAAAAGTCCCTTCCAATTTAAGGATTTTAAGTAGTAGGGTGCAGTTGTGAGCCTTGCCCTGGGTTGGCATGGAGAACCCCTCTTTTTTTTCTTAATGTTCATTGTTTAGAGTGAGAGAGAGAGAGACAGAGCCCAAGCAGGGGAGGGGCAGAGAGAGAGGGAGACACAGAATCCGAAGCAGGCTCCAGGCTCTGAGCCGTCAGCACAGAGCCCGACGCGGGGCTCGAACTCATGACCCACAAGATCCTGACCTGAGCCGAAGTTGGACGCTTAAGCGACTGAGCCACCCAGGTGCCCCGGAGAACACCTCTTTAAGGCTGAGGAACACCACTAGTCTACCTGACAGGATTACTCGAATCGGTGCTCTCCGGGGACCCCAGGCCCACAAACACAGGTGCACTTTGGGTGGCTTCCTCAGCACCTTAAGATAACTTGCGGCAATAATTTTGCCTTGGATTTGCAGAATAAACAAAGGCTTTGTCGAGCCTGTAGTTTGAGGAAATAAGTCACTAATGCTGTGTTTGCATGCTCCTCAAGCGCCACGCGGTGTGGGCCCCTTCTGTAGCTTAACTCCACTTTTTTGTTTGCTGGTTTGTCTGAAGCATGTCATGTTTTCATATAACAAAACACACATACACCCTCGACGCCATTTAATATTTAATTCAAATAAATTGCTTACCATAGCAAATAAAATGTTTACACGCGTGAATTTTTATATTTCTGTAGAGTTTTTCGGAAGACATGCGAATCCCTGATAGTACACGGTGGCACTTTTTTTTTTTTTCTAATGGTACACAGGTAAACTTCGTTAACAATTTCATTGTCATGTATTTAATGTGTAATATTCATGTAAAACGAGGGCCAGATCAAACCAGCAATTGTGCAGCTATTATCACTAGATTGTCACTGGCACTTCTGACATAAAATCTGCTGTTCAAATACATTTATTTAAGAAGTGAGTTTATTTAAAGGAAAAACACCAGTCTGGGAGGTACTCATATGATGGCAAAACTGGGAGTCCTGAGGTCTGCGGGACATGGTCCCCTGGAAGGAATTCTGTGGTCACTGGGCATTTCTCTCCAGTTTGTATTCCCTCCCAGTTTTTCATCTCATGTGGAATGCCTGTCAAGCTGAGAACGGAGCCATAGATTCAAGTCGCTTTGCTCACTGGTGGTTTAGGTCATATTTGAAATTTACCTGCTACTTCAATCATCCATTTATATGCTGCTTTTTCTTATTAAATTTTGCGATATGATTATACTTTAGGTGCAAAGCAATCACACTCGTTGGAAGATCCTTCCGTGCCCTTAAGTTGGATTTTTGAAAAACCACAAATACCCAGGAGGAAATGAGACACGGTTGAGACAAACACAACATTTCCACCTCATGTGGATACAGCAATTCATTATAGTACAGCTCTGATATTCAGAGACTATGTTAAAAAAAAAACAGTGTGTCTGTTGGTTCACCAGGGGAGGGCCTCTTGACGTCAATTCTAATTCCATACAGAAAGACCTTAGTAGAATTGGAAGCAACCTTGTTACCGTTCCATATTGTTACATCCATTTTGTTGATATGTAAACTGAGTCCAGCGTCAGCTGAAGCTTCCACCAGAATTCAAAGCCAAGATTTACTGTCTACCATAGCCCTGCTTACCAGAGGGCATTACACGAGTCACCTTCAGTCTTGTGTTGTTGATTCTGATCTGTTTGACAAAGAACGTGTGTGGGTTGCTAGTCTATTTCTCCCTCGAGACAGCCTAACAAACAAGGTATTACCTGGGGGATAAATGTTAGCCCTGGGAAAAAGGAGATTCTATTCCCTTGCATGATGTTTGACTATCACATGCTATGTCATTAGTTCCTTTTGAAACACTTCTTGGGAACATTTCTCTCCCAGCTATAATTTGTAGATTGCTGTATTTTTTAAAAACTTATTTTTAAGCCCTAGGTAGAGATAAAATACTGCATGAGGACAGAATGGGAAAAGGATCTGAGAAACAGTGGTAAAAATGACATCCTAGGACGGTGCAACTGATGATAAACTGTCTTAATTATATTGTGTTCATTTTAGACATTCTACTGGCAAGAAAAAAACTTCGTGTGTGAATAGGGCTTGACCAAGGCTTGGCAAACTTTTGCCACGGAGAGCCAGATATTGTATATTTTCAGCCTCGTATTTTTACTGTACCACTTGTATTCTATTAAAAAATGTTAAACTCCTTTTCTTTTTACCTTAGTTTCCTATGAAGCCAGGGATTGACAGATGTGTAGCCCTCCAACCGCATTTGGCCCTTCGCTTGTTCTCGTACATAAATTTTGTTGGGACGCAGCCACGCCCATCTGTTACTGTATTGTCTCTGGATGCTTCCATGCAACAATGGCAGAGTTGCGTAGTTTAGTCGACACTGTCTAATCCACATTCTGAAAATATTTGCTGTCTACCCCTTTGCAGAAAACATTTCCTGACCCCAGTACTCAGTAATAAAACTCACTAAATCCCGGGTTTCACATGCTGGATTTTAATTTCTATTCTCATTCAAAACCATGTCCTATTACAACTTGTAAACTATTTGCTCAGGGACCCCCCCCAAAAAAAAAAAAACATCTCGCTTGCCCCTTCTGGAACGTGGGCCACACCGTGGAATCATTGTCATGATAGCCCTTGAGCAACGCCTGCTAGATTCTGCACCTACGACAAAGTCTAACGCGTGGGTACCAGGCTTGGGGCAAGTTAGAATGTTTCTCCCTTTAAGTGATGCCCAGCGCAGTTTCCAAATTGACCTAAGAGTCGATTCGTGGGCCTTTCTTCCCACAGCGCTGTGCTCACTTTTTTCTCGAGTCAGCTGAGACCCTGACATATACATCTGCATCATGGATGTCATTATAACAGGCGTCAAAAATGCTACAGCTCTCCCAGAACACCTAGACTCTTGACAAGATAGATGAAACCTATAGCTCTCTGTACCTGACTTCCAGAAATCAGGACTGCCAGCTTTTGCTCGTGTTATGAATAGCCAGTGGCTGTTCTGTTAGATATCCCTTTGTCAGGGAAATTCTGCTTTCCAGAATTTTCCCCAGATTTGCATATTGCATTGTGAAATCTCTGGTAGCGAATGCAAAGGGATTTGCAGATACCTTTTTATTTTTGTTTTCCAGGGAAAGTCACTTGCTTTATTACCTCAAAGTGAGGCGTATCAGTTGGGCCCCTTCCAGTTGTAGGAGGCAGGAAATGAAGCCCCAAATGGTTTAACCAATGAGGCAATTTACTGGTTCATGTAAAGCAAAGGTCCAGGATAAAGTGGCTTCAGATGTTGCTATTTCAAGACCTCAGATTGTATCGCAAAGGCTTCGTTCCTCTCTGTGCATTTTTCTGGTCCACTTCTACTGCGTTGGCTCCTTCCTGAGAAGTCCCTTCCCTCACGGTGACCAGGTGGCCTCTGGCAGACACAGCTTTATGTCTTCTCAGGAGTAAGTCCAGACTCAAGGAGCTGGCTTCTCTCTCAGGACTTTCAGGTGCCATCTCGTGATATCTGGCTGTGCTGATATTGAGCTCAACCAACCACATTCTCCAGAGAAATGAGATGAGCTGATGAGGCAAGTCTAGGACATACCGTCCCTGGAGCTGAGAGGGAGTTAGCCAGCTCCCCCCAAAATTGTGTGGGCTCTGAGTGGGAAGCCCAGAACAAGAGCAGAAGCTATTGCCAGAAGCCGAGTGAATGGATAAGAGGCAAAGAAACATCAACAGGGACACCTGGGTGGCTCAGTCAGTTAAGTGTCAGACTTCAGCTCCAGTCATGATCTCGAAGTTTGTGAGTTCAAGCCCTGCGTCGAGCTCTGTGCTGACAGCTCAGAGCCTGGAGCTTGCTTCAGATTCTCTCTCTCTCTCTCTCTCTCTCTCTCTCTCTCTGTCTCTCCCCTCCCCCCCGCAAAATAAATAGACATTAGAAAAAATTTCTTTTAAGGAAAAGAAAAGAAACAACATCAACAACAAATTCCCGCTGCATAAAATCTGGTTCGCTCCCCAAGTCCTGAGTTGGAACCTTGCTTCTACTGTAGGGTTTCTCAACCTCAGGATATTTGGGGGCCAGGTAATCTTTTTGCTGTGTGTGGGAGGGTCTTCTCATGCAGTGTGACATCTTCAGCGATGTCCCTGGCTTCCACGCAGTAGACACCTGCATCGTCTTCCTTCCCTCCACCCCAAGTCGTGACAACCAAAGATGCCCCCTAAGAGCGCAAATCACCCCGGGTTGAGAACAACCGTGCACTCGTTACAACATAAGAGTGGTGAGCCGAGGGTTGTTACCTCATCATCCACCGGGAAAAGATACGAAGGGGAGAAAGGGCTGTTTCCAGGGCGGTGGTCGACAACCGTTCGGCAAGGACTTGAAGTCTTCATTTCGTTGTGAGCCTGGGGAAGGTCTTTGGAACCGGAGTGGCCCAGCCACACCTGTGAGCAGGAGCAAAAGCAGGCAGCACACGGTCTAGTGCTTAAGAGTCCTGGGGTCACGGTGAGCTGGGTTCAAATCCCTGTTTTGCTATATCCTTGGTGGGTGACCTTGTAGGACTTCCTTGGCAGCTCAGAGTCTGGATTTTCTCCCCCCGTAAAATAAAGGTAGTTTGGGAGTTCATGTGAGATGTAAATGATGGCGCATGACAACTAATCGGCAAAGAGGTAACTCTGAGTTGACTGCTGAACACGTAGGAGATCTGACCGTCGGCGTCGTTATCAGGAGCATCGTTATCATTCGAGCCAGGTTTTCCCCACCATGACGCTGACACCTGGGGCCGTGTGATTCTCTGTTGTGGAAGGCTGTCCTGTGAGGTGTGGATGTGTGGTAGTATTCCTAGCCTCAAAACACTAGATTCTAGCCCCACCTTAGTCAATCAAATACGTTTCCAGACATTGTCAAATATCCCTTGGGAGGCAAAATTGCCCATGGTTGAGAACCACCGATTTAAACCCACTCAAATGACCACCTGGGGACAGACAGTAATAATTCTCTTGCTATAGTTCATTCCCAAGGCTGGTCCAATTCTTTTCCCAAAGAAAATAAGGGGGTGCGACTGCCCAGCCTATCAGGGGAAGAGTTTGAGGTGCCTGACCAAGGACAGTATAATACCCTCGTGACTGTTAACAGCAACTCTGGTTTCCTGAGCAGGCAGAGCGCAGGGAAGAGCCCCAACTCCTTTGGCCTTTATCTCTCAACCTAGAAATGCTGCCTCCAGACTCCCAGATCGCATTTGTTCTATTTCCAGTTTCAATCTGGCCCAAGGGATCCATGCAGTGTGTCCAGTTAGTTGCTTAAAATGTGTCCTAATGTCTGGCTGCCAGATGGAAAATCGTTGCTCTAAAGCTTGGCCTGCCTGTTGTAATGAAAATGCTTGTTAGGTTTAATGAAAAACATAGGCCAGACCATGAACAGTGTTGCTTTTTAGATGCACACGCGTGGCTGTGCAGAAATATGCTATTGCTGATGATGTGAATGTATACAGCAAGAATCCTCTATTTTCCTGTGTCTGCCTGATGCTGATGTTCCCGGGAATCGTTTGGAAGCTAAGTCAGACGTAGATACTGGTAAGCTCAACTTCCAGAACCCTCCGTTCAGAACCAGCAGAGCATTGTGGTTAAGAGGGTAGAATTTAAAGCCAGCCCTAAATAGCTACTTACTAGCTATGAGTGCCTGGCACATAGTCGGTGCTTCATCAGTGTTGGTTGACTATCGAACATTGCTCAGGCTTAGCTCGTTCATCCGCAAAATACAGTAAAGCCTACTTGTGAGATAGTAAGTCAGATCGTCTGTATAAAACATTTAGCACATAGAAAACACTAAAAAAATATATATAGTTACCATATGTAACAAATTTATGAGATTTCATGTAGTCTTTGTTCGCTCAGCTAATATTTACTTAGTGGTTTCTTTGTGCCCTGTGCCAGCAATTAGTAATTCAACGACTAAAGAAGACGGAGGTGGGCAGCTGCATACTGTCTGTAAGTTAGCAAAATTGTAAATGGGCGGCGGGGGGGTGGGGCACGTAGAAAAGAAAGTTCTTTTTATCCCATTTGAATCCAACACGCGACGGAGCTCCGCAACACTGACTTGTCTCCGATTATTTAACCTCCTCGAAAGTTAGGTAGAAATTCCGGGGAGAATTTCCTTCTCAGTTCCTGCCACATTGCCACATCATTCAATAATATTTTTTAATTTCCAAAAAGAATTGAAGTTTCCAGGCAAGGCACTGACAAGTCAGTTTAACAGAATTTATCGCAGGCTTATTCCTGATCTATCCCAAGAGTCTCTTGATTTATGTCGTTTATCCTATAGCATAAGAACATGGGTTAGATATATGAGGAATGCAGTATTGAGGCCAGGGCTGTGGTTTTTCTGTGTCCTTGGATGGCTAAAATTCCCTCTCTGGGCATATTTACTTACTGTTATGTCTTCGCATGATTTAACTGCCAATGAGTCTTTGCCTATGTGCTTGGACCACCTCCAATGCCATCTTGTGGTTGTACAAATAATTCTAGTCTGGGGGGTAAATGGATGGCAGCCCCCTTCCCAATGAGTCTGAGAAGTAATGAAATGAAGCCTTTTGCCTCAGCCCCAGCTGGGGGAAGGGGTGCTCAGAAACGGCCTCTCTGGGGTGGGGGTGGGCGGAACATGTTGTGCCCGATGCATCTGCTTCCCTCAAAAGACAAGTTTCCATGGGGCGCCTGGGTGGCTTGGTCGGTTAAGCGTCCGACTTCGGCTCAGGTCATGATCTCACGGTCCGTGGGTTCGAGCCCCGCATCGGGCTCTATGCAGACAGCTCGGAGCCTGGAGCCTGTTTCCGATTCTGTGTCTCCCTCTCTCTGTGACCCTCCCCCATTCATGCTCTGTCTCTCTCTGTCTCAAAAATAAATAAACTTTAAAAAAAAAAATTAAAAAAAAAAAGACAAGTTTCCACCGGGGCTGATCTTAAATGTCCCAACTCGAACTGAATAAAAAATCATAATCATTACTATTATCCTCAGCATTTATGGAGGGCCTTTGCTTTTGCAATTCTCTCATCTTAGAAGGGTCTTGAATCCACTTTCCTGTTCTAACACCCATGTACTTCCCAAGCTCCAGCTTAGGCTTGACCCCCCCCCCCCCCCCCCCCCCCCCCAGCAGGAAGCTTCCCCTAACCTTTCATGTCTGAAGTGAAAATTGTCCCCCTTCTGATTACTTGCTCTCACACTTCCTGTTTTATTTTCTTTATAGTGGCTATTTTGACCTGAAAGTTATCATGAGTATTTTTTTTTTTGGCTTATTTATTATCATTTCCCGTGACTAGTCTGTAAAGGTCATGATCGCTGGACCCGTGTGCAAGAACAGCGAAGGAGACCTAGGAGGGACTCACTCAGCACGTGCCGAGGGAATGAACGCTCAGTGCCTGGCTCTGGGCTAAGGAGCTGCTGAGTGCTGGCTTGTGGAAATTCAGCCGTTAAGATCCAGCCCACGACCGCTATTGGAGGTATATTTTGTTATTAACCTGGAGACTGAGTGAAATTAGGTAAACTGCTCAAGATCCCACAGTTAGTGAAAGATAGAGCCCTGATCTGAACCCCGATCCCGGTGCTGGCCCTCTTCACCCCTCTGCAGACTGCCTCAAACCTCTACCCCTCGTTTCTAAACATGGAAGCTCCTTTCCATTCCTGTTTTCCAGGTTCTGCCCGGGTCCTGACCCACCTGTCTGGTTTTGCAAAACAAAAAAAAAGAAAGCCTAAATCCCTTGTTGGCTGTGGCTTCTTTTTCTCCATGAGTATTCAGGGCTCACCTTGCATTAAATGGTTAAAAAGAAAAAAAAAAAGTGCGTGTCATCAAACGCTTCAGTAATGGAGTCACTTTCATATTGGGAAATTCTACCACAGGATAATGCTTTTTGGCATGATCCTGGTTTAGCAGGAAGCCTGCAGTGGAGAAGGTATGCAAAGAGGGAGGCAGTGGGGTATCTGTTTGCCTTCAGTTTCAATGACAGCTGGGATCCGTGGTCTGTTTGTGTCAGTGTTCCCAAGGATGGTAACGAAGATTTCACAAGGGGTCAAAGCCATCAAACCTTCTTTGCCTGCCCTGGACCCCACCCCCAACCCTTCTCTCCCATTTCCCTGTCCCTTCTAAATTAAAGCACATTCCACTGCCTCGTGTTGTATAACCTCTGGACAAAATAAGCTTGCACACGCACCTTGCTTAAGGCAGAGTAATTGGAATAGATAGTACTCCTGGCCGAGAGCCACCCACTAATTGCTTTATGCCCAACTCCCCAGTGCTGGAGGCACACCCAGCATTGACAAATCCATGGCTGGCGTCCCGATTTTGCGAGGTTTCTGAAACTATTGGTGCAGTATTAATTGAAGGGGGGGGGGGGGGACGGGGGCAGGAGTGGGAAGAAATGAATTCCCTGTAACCATTGGCACCTATTTCTCGGTCTCTTTAATCGCCCATTATTTTGATGATGGATATCTGGTTTTTTAATTTCCTGTAATCCAGCAAGGAATGTTGTTCTCTTCCTTGAGGACATCTGTGGTCTCTGCGTTTTCACGTTCCAAAAATCCTAACAGAGATGTTTTGTCAATGACTGGATATTTCGTGAGAGATCCAAAGATTCCCATTAACTTGAATTATTTTCATGGCTCTGATCAACTTTTAAGGTGAATAATTCATGATATTTAATAAGCTGTTCAGATCATCACCAAAATTATTGATTTAATAATATTTGGTCATTAATAATGAAAAAGGAGGGGGGATGATTTTTCTTATCACTTACATCAATTTATTCCTTATTGCCTTGCAAATCTTGAGGAGAGCCAATAATCTTAAGGACTTTTAATATCCCATCACTCTTCTTGGTAGAAACCTGGAAGATGTTCTGCATTTTAAGAGATCTGGATTCTTTATGTTCAGTGAATACATTTAGGGGGCTCTCATTTAACCCAACCCTCTATCAAGTCTTGATGTTAAAACTTTCTGAGAATTTGTAGAAACCATAGCTTCCACCCTCTCAGAGGCTCAATGGCAAGGTTCAAAGGGACTTTCTTCCTCTTTTTTATACTCTTCTGTTGAATCATATCGTAATCCGCCCTTTAGTTTCTTTTGCTAATAGACTTTGTAACTCAATACAAGAACTGAGCTGAAAAATTCATCATCAATTTGTTTTGGCAATGTGGAGTTTCAGATAGTTTTCCCACTGAATTTCCTGTAGAGGTCATATCCGCCATGAGGTTCGAGCGCCTCGTCGTACATGAAAAAAAGATGTTAAAGTCAAATGCATCAGACAGATATGTGAATATTGGTTACTATTTTGAAATTATTACATTTTATGTTCAGTTTTAAAATAATCTCTTTGGGAACCTCATTAGAAAGCTGCCCTCATTGCTGGAATATCCCCATGAAGCCATATGTTTGCAGTAATAAGTAAATAAAGTTTTTTTGGCTGATTTCCAAGAGGAACCTACTTTATCCCAAATTCTACTGAATACTTAATGGTTTTAGGGCAAGTTTCCAGAACCTAACTTTCCAGGCAATGAGAAATTTCCCTTTAGAGTTGCATTTTAATGCTAACTGATTTCCTATATTTGGTAAATAATGGACAATACGTGTGCAGCTTTAGCTCAAGACATATCATCAGAATCCCCCTACCTGAGACTCTGTCTGCACAGCCAAAACATCTGCATGAGAGGCAGCCCAAGACAGGGGGCGGGAAGAATCATGGTGTCTACTATGTGAGACCAAAGCATCTGCGTGTTTGGACACGTTCAGACAATTAACTCTGTTCATTTTTTGTTATGTAGACCCAGGTTCAGTTAGAAAAGAAAGAAGGAAGGAAGGAAAGAAGGACACAAACCCCTATCATAAAACCATGCATGGTGACGGGTACAATTTATAGACAATAGAAACAACCCATATAAAACTTGGAGGATGTCCAACACTTCTGTAACTGAAACAGGTTTTGGGGTCTACACTAGTGATTCCAATTCCTGGCATGACACAAATAATCCATAAGTGACCCTCTTAATATTAATCAATCTGTTAAAAAAAAATTGAGTATGTTGGAACAGAGAATACCTCTTGGGTTTTGAGTTGAGTGGCTCATGTCTATTAGGACAGAGCACTGTTTTCAAATCGTGGAAGACCCATTAGTGTCATCAATTCTGTGGGTTTTGACCAGCATTAAAAAGAAAAAATAGAATAGAATTGTATATATCTAAGTAACTTGCATGTACCAAGGGAAGTAATAGTTTTGAAACAGTTGTTTCTACATATAAACATATGTAGGGGTTCATCATTTCAAATCTTTTTGTTTTTTGTTTGTTTCCTCTTTATGGTGGTTAAGTACAAAAGACATTTGGAAGCCCTGATATGGAAGGTCCACCTTCCCACATGTGACAGTAGAAACTAGTAACCTAACGAGAAACTCTTATGCAAGAATTATACCTCCTGAGTATATTTACAAACATAATTCTTTTGTTGGTTTGACTTGCCTGTATCTAAGCAAAACAGGGTATCTTTGGCCTTTGCCTCTTTCTTTATTTCTCAAATGCTGGGCAAATGGCACCCAGGGTTTCTCAGAAAAACAAGAACCAAAACAAAAATCTCTGATGGTGTATTTAAAGAAGAGTTCATAGGTGACTCTTTCATAATGTTAGAATATGTCAAATGCCTGATACCTCTCCGTGTATTGACTGCTTTTATTGGGGAAAGACAAAATGTCCTACAGAAAAGCCAAGAAGACATTGTCGTGGGGAAAGATTTCACTCCTTTTCTAGGAAAAGCCAAGACACGGCCTGATTTTGAAGCAGGAATGGGAGTGTCGAATAACTGAAATTTCCAGCACACCTAATAAGTTAGTGACAAATCACCTCGTTTCTTCATTCTGTTGCCCATAATTTCAGGCTCCTGGATGGACTGACCTGGCCTCCAGGAAGCGTGTGATGAGACTTGCCCCTTACCTTTTCACAGTCAGATTGAATATTTGCTGTTTATAGGAAGCTAGCGGCTCTCGGCGGCATGGCCTTTTGGGTTCAGATTTTGATGTTCCATGATGAATCCAGCTCCTGCCCCCTAGATTTTAATATTCATTGTTAACTTGAGGAGCTGACACGGATGGGACAAGATTTCATTATGAACCTCTTTGAACTTACACCGGTTAGAGGAGTGGAGAAATAGATTTCACCCAAGAACATTTTTAATGTTATGTCAGAGCCCAATTGATCTGATGGACTTTTAATGACTTCACTGATAATAAGGGACATCATGACTTAGACCTGCTTCAGCCAGTGTGGAAAGGTTGATGGCAATTTGCATGGTCTGATGAGATCTGAAGTAGAAGGAAATGGACTTCCGAGTTCAAAGAGTTTGCACCCTACAGGGGTGCCATGATCTGCGGGCCGGCAGTTGGGTATGTTGACCATTGGGCACACTTGCTGTTAATTCTGTGCCTCTCGAGTCGTCTGAACGCGTCTGCAAAAGTGAGAACCCATCAGAAAAAGCAGCCAAGCCAGGGGGCTAGACTCACACTCAGATGCTGGAGGACCTGGAATCTCACTGAATAAAATAGCGGACGAGGAAGAGAATTTCCCTGCTGTTACAGACTACTTAGGCTGCTAAGAGCACTACATTCAATCCACAGAAAGTACTTTTCACTTGCATTTTAAGCAAATAGAAGGTTTAGCAGGACATTATCACCTGGAGTGCCCAGTAATGGGTAATTGAGTCGGGAAAGGGGCTGTGTATTTCTGATTAATATTTACCAAAGTCTTTGTGTGTTTTTTCTCAAATATTAACGACACGGCAGATTGAGTTGAACAAAAAGGACCCTGTGGATTGAAATATGGTATTGTGCCCATCAAGTTCTGCCTCTTCTCTGCTTGGCTTATGATGAATACCATTCTTTAATAGCAGACGGGTGTTCGTGAAGAACTTATTACGGAGGCTAAGAGGAAGCCAAGAATGAAGGAATGCCCGACTGGCAGCGATCAATCACCTTCTTTTAAAGATGAACTGATCCTTCTTTTTTAAAGTGACAGTTCATGCGAAGGTCTCAAACATAAATATGCACAGCATCAGAGCAATTACAATTGCCTAGTCCTGTTAGCGTTTCGGGGCCTGTTTGGGGAGAAGAGGAATCCCACCCTTCCCAGCAGAGGCTTCTTCCAGGAGAAGCAAGACCTGGCTCTTCTCTAGGGAAGGGTTCCTGTTAAACAAAGGTTAATTATTGGCACCAGGAGAAGAATAATATCCTAATGCCAAAGGACAAAGTCACATTTGGTTAAAGATTTCTGCACTGTAAGATGCAGTATTCAAAGTAGAGTCACTCTGGGAAGAACTAGTCAGAGAGTCTCAGGCTGTACTTCATTAACTGGCTTTGATATCTCACCACCTTGACAATATTGACATGGGGGACTGGATCATTCTCTGCTGTGGTGGCCATCCTGTGCACCAGGGGATGTTCACTGGCAGCGTGCCTGGCCTCTACCCATTAGTTGCCAGTAGAACCCACCTCCCCACATTTTGACAACCAAAAATGTCCCCGGATATTGTCAAATGTCCCCCGAGGGGCAAAATCTCCCCCTGTTGAGAAGGAGGGCTTTAACGATACTGTTGTACCTACAGAAAAGTCCAGTCTCCCCCAAAAGACCAAAGGTTTGATCTAGTCTCCTCTGACCACCCACTCACCATCCATCGACACGCCACCTGCTGCCCTCAGACTTTCTAACAGGTCACAGGAGCACTTGTCTCCCTGTGGTCTGCCCACTGCTTCTTCCTTGTGGCCCTGTTCGCTGTGACGTCCCCAGTGCCTCTAATGGCAGTAGCACTCTAGACCCTGGAGTGGTTTCCATCTGCCCGAAAATCACTCTCCCCTTAAGACCCAGACCCAGTGAGCTTGTTTCCAGAAGCCTTCAGCGTATCATCGTGGTAAACGGGGGGCCTGGGAGCTAGGCTTGGGTCCTTCTCCTCCACCTACCAGCAGGCAAGTTACTTTGACCTCTCTGTGCCTCCATTCCCTCATCTATAAAATGGGTGTGATCGTGGAACCTGCTTTGTAGGGTTACAGTGTGAAGATTCATGGGAAAAACATGCACATGTAATAAATGCAGCATCCCCCCCCCCCACCCCATCAGCTGTTATTAATGTCTCATAGTCTGAAGGTCTCTTCTTTCTATGCAGACTTGGTTTGCTCCTCCGCCTCAGTTTCCCTTGTAGCATGCTTTCCTTGATGACATTTTCTGAATCCAACTCAGGACCTGTCGTGTGACAGATCTGGAAGGATGGACCGGAGTTCTAAAATGCAAGCCGCCTGAAAAAGCCAGGGCAAATAGCTGCCATTATGGTTTGTGCGTGTGCCTGTGTGCGTGTGTGTGTGTGTGTGTGTGTGTGTGTGTAAGCACACTCAGATGTGTGGGCCATGCATAACCTCCTATCAGATCCCAGATGGGAAACCACATTCTCTTCATCTCTGGTGCACGGGGAGCCCTGGGTCATATTTGTTGATGTGAATTCTTCTAACTTCAGAAGAGGTCAATCTCTTCCAGAAACTCCTGTCTCCTTCTGACTCCCGGAGTCCCTAATGTCCTTTGTTTAAGGAAAGTGTGGCTTTTATAAATGCTCATTTCTCAAAGTCAGGCCCTTCATCTGCAGCCAGTACAATTCGGGATAGAATTCTTATTCTTCAGGACTTGTGGAAGAGTGCTTTTAGAAAGATACTGTAAGGTCTAGTCGGGTAGCTTGACTAAAATGTTGATTTCTAGACCTGGGCTCAGACTCACTCCGTCAGAAATTCGGGTGGTAGGGCCTGCAAATCTGAATTTTTAAAAGCATCCCAACTCATATTTATGCTCGCTCGTGTGGAGAGCCAGAACGTTAGAATAAACCAGAAAAAAAAAAAAAAGTAAAGAGGCTTTCTGGTACTCCACAGTCAAGTGCCTGGGCCTGGAGTTGCCGCCATTTTTATGAAGGGAGAAAGAATGGTTTTCCTCCATGCTTTCTGCCACGTTTTCTGTCATGTGCATGACGCACGTGGAGGGGTTTTCTTTTTGAAATGAAAGGGTTGTGTTCTTATTCTACGTTCCACTGCTCTTAAAAACACCCTCAGGGGGAGGACTAGGTGTTTGCAATCTGGAAGAAGACAAGCGCTCTCCACTAAGCAAGGGCGGTACAGACAGTGACAAGTTCTGAGAATTATCTCAGAGCATCAAGACCAGAGCAATGACTTCAGAGCATCCCTTTGGGGAGGGTTTTGTTATTACCAGGTGCACCAGAAAGGATTCCATATGGCTCCGATAGTCTGGTGGGTTTGGATGCATATTTGAGTATAACCCAAAGATATGAAATAATCCATCCTTGGTTTATTTCTAGATGATTAATCTCTCCTCGATATCCAAGACCTGTCTTATGATTAATTTAAGTTCTCCCACAACCAAAAATCTGTGTCACATCCTCAAGAGTAACAGAGCCCCATGTCCATTGTGATTTATTTAAGAAACAAAAGCAAAGAGGCTGTTAGGTCTCTTCCTTTGACTTCTTTGCTTGCCAATAATTTCATACCATTGATTTCTTTCCCTTTCTTCCCTGCAGTCTCTGTAGAAAATACAACTCTCCCTTTTGACATCCTTTCCCAGTGGACTCAGGACGTTTATTTGGGTTTCTGCCTTACCTCTTCCTAACAGGAAGCTTCAAATGGACCTCCGAATTCTCACCCTTTCTTTTCTGGACTTCTCCCCTCTCTTAAATCTCAAATCTCTCTTCTTAATAAATAAATAGATCAATAATTAAAATATGTAGATGCACTTCTGTGCCTCAGTTTTCTCATCTTAAAATGGGTGTACATATAATACCTACCTCTTAGGGTTTCCAGAGCTAGAGTTAAAGCTCGTAGAAGATCGTTGGCCCAAAGGAAGTGCTCATCTGCTACCGACTCAGAATTTCATGGGGAATGTGTCTGCCTAAATTACACATGGCTTGTCCGTCTCTATGTTTTTCTGTGCACACACACTTCCTTCCCGGACACCCTTGCCTCTTCCGTCCTTCATTACCAATCTCGCTGAAGGAGCCTTCACTTTCTCCCTGGAGTACCTCACTCCTACTCGCTTGCCCTAACCTTCAGCTGGCCTTTGGCCAACCCCAGCCGGCCGCCGATGATTCTGGAACTACATCATCTTTTCAGTGCCCACCCCCCCCCCCCTGCCCCCCCCCCCCGCTGCCCCTTCTGTACTCATCCCACCTGAAGGTCCTGCAATGTTGTCCCTACCCTTTTGGCTCTTGCTGTCCTTTATTTCGAGATTTATAATGGCATTTTATTGGTGTCTCCCCTCTTAGAAGACTTGCTCTTTGGTTGTTGATGTGGCTATTGTTGCTGCCGCTTTTCTGCTTGTGATAGAAACAGAAGCTCGACGTCATCAAATGTGTTCCCGACCTACATGGTGACGCTTGGTGACATGCTTCTTCCCTCCTCTGTGCCCTCTGCTCTCCTCAGATGACCCCATAAATATCCTGGCTCCCTACATCTCTGTCTGTCCTGGGTCCCCATCTCCTCTCCTCTGTCCGCTTAGACCTGGCGATCTCAAGTAACAGCCTGCAAGCAGGACCTGGCCCACAGAAACGTTCTCCCCTGGACTCACTATATTAAAAAAAAAATAGCTTTCACATTTCCGTTTTTTCACTTACCATCCCTATGTGTGGCTTCTTTTGGAAAACAGGAGCATCTCGCCATCACAGACCTATGTGTCCACGTGACCACAGCCGGCTGGGGCTGAGTGTGTTGTTTCCCTAATCGGGGCACCCCCAGGTTCATCATCACTTACAACCACCTTCACTTAACCGTGTTCACTTCCAGCCTCCTCCAGGAAGTTCAGGCTGCCGCCCCTGTGGTATTAGCCCTACATTTGTTACAACCCTATAAAACGAGAGCGGCCAAATTTATATTCTCACTCCGGCCTGGCCGTCACCCCCGCAGCCAGATTTCCACATGTGTTCCGGTACATCCCCGACGTGCTCTGGTCAGAGAGCTCACTCTTCTCACTCGCTGCAGTTCTGCCCTTCCCTACACCTTGTGGCCTGACCTTCAGAATGTAATGATCCTTCTGAGAACGTGTTTGAATCCAGAATTCTAAAAGAAAAAAAAAACAAAAACACGTTATGCATTCATCAATACTCGGTGGCATGCTAGTCGAGAGTCATCGTTCTATAAGAAGGATCTAGTTACACAATAAAAAGATATATATAAAAACTGATGTTGCAAGCAAGGAAGGGAGGTCGATATCTGTTAGAACAGTTGGGACATGAGCTAGAGGGTGCTGGATGGAAGCAGGGTGGCAAGGTGTGGGCATTGAGGCCGTAGTCAGCCCAGAAGACACTGCAGAGGAAAGTTTGGGGACAGATAAAACTAAAATAAAATGTTAAAAAGCAGATGCAAAACCTAAAATAAAGCTACAGAAAGAGCTTGAAGGTTGGTGGTGCCACTGATACATAGGTGGAGGCAGAGACTCCGGGGGGGGGGGGGGGGGAGATGTTGACGGTTCTGGAAGATGATGCTGAGTCCCATTTTTGGCATACTGAGTCAGATGCCAGCAGACATCGGAATAGATTCGGTGCAGTTGGAGGGAAGACGTGGCGTGGAGGGCAGAAGGTGGATCGGAGCTGCGGTTTTAGAAGGTGCCCACATGGGTGTGGTTTTCACAAAGCTCTCTCTGAGAGGGGGAAAAAAGAGAGAAAGGAATAGAACAAAGATGGAAAAGAGAGGACCACGCCAGGAGGTAAAGGGTCCAGAGAGAGGTAGGAGATCAAGCAAAGGAGTGAAGAAATCAAGATGATAGTTTGATATGAAAGGAAATGGTCTAGCAGCATCCACTGAGCACGAGAGCCTACGTCTACGTAATGTATCTGCACGAATCTACTGGCCTTGGTCAGAAGAAGGTCATTCATTCGTTCAGTAAACACATACTAAGCATCTATTATTATTTTCCAGAGTGTGCTAGGAAGGACCATTCGCCCTGGAGACCATATCAATCACTGCGGCCTAGGTCTTGCTACAGCACGAACTCCCAAATCTCTAAGGCTTAAAATAACTTCATACTCATGCGGGGGGCTCTGATCCCTGTCACTCTTGTTCTGGCCCCAGACCGATAAGGCAGCCACCCTTTGAATCATGGCGATGGCCGTGACACAGAGAAAGAAAATGTGCATCGGCAATTAAAACTTCTTCTGGAACACGAAAGCAAGTGGGGCGGCCACATCTAACTTCAAGGGGCAGCAAAGTGCATTTCTAGCGCGTGTCCGCGGGGAAGCAAACTGGAACCTTCGTGCATAGCCCCTGTGAGTACCCCAGAGACGATAGTAAGGAAGACGAGATGAAGTCCAAATCTAAGTATTTGCCTTTTATTTCCTTAAACCAAGGCTTACCACCCAACGTGCAGGGCCCAGGCCAGAGGCCGGGAAGTCAATCACCCCTCTCGCTCAGGCCCACCACCTCACCTCATGGTGGACAGATGACCCCCCCCCCCCAAAAATCGTAACCTCTATGGGGCATCTGGGTGGCTCAGTTGGTTAAGCATCTGACTCTTGATTTCGGATGAGGTCAAGATCTCACAGTTTATGGGTTCGAGTCGTGCATCGGGACTGCGCTGTTAGCACAGAGCCTTTGGGGATTCTCTGTCTCCCTCTCTCTATGCCCCCCCCCAAAATAAATAAAAAGATTATAACCTCTGCACCTGATGAACTTGTTACCTGGATCAGGGGCAGGCAAGAGGTCCCCGCCAGCCACAGCTTGGTGATGCCTATTCAGAGATGGCACCACCCCGCCCCACCCCACATACTACACAGCATGAGTCTAATCCTGACCCTCCCCTGACCCGTAATATCTAGGCTCCCACAGGGAGCTGAGAGCAGTGGTAGAAAATGTGCCTACCCCTGCCCCCCCACCACTGTGACCCAGCCACCACCCCGGGCCTAGAGTGACAGCAGTAAGAGGGCTAAGGCCAGGGGGAGGGAGCCAGAGGGCAGGCAGCAGGCAGCTGAGACCCCTTCCCAGGGACCTGGAGGGGACAGAACCCCTTCTGAGCTGAGGCTCCAAGCCCTGAGCATGTGTCCCATGGCCCCATTAGACTTCACTTGCAAAACACGAATTCAAAGATGAAATTAATGAACAGTTCTTGAAGACGGTGACCACAGGGCTCCTTTGGAGCATGGGGCCCTGTGCCTTGACTGCCCCCAAACCCACGTTAATGCCTTCATTGTTTTGTCTTTTTCAAAATTGTATTTAAATTCTAGTGAGTGAGGGGCGCCTGACTCTTGACTTCGGCTCAGGTCGTGATCTCATGGGTTTGTGAGTTCAAGCCCCACGCTGGGCTCTGCACTGACAGCACGGAGCCTGCCCGGGGTTCTCTCTCTCTGCCCCTCCCCCCGTTCATGTGTGCATCTGAACCCTCTCTTTCTCTCTCTCAAAATAAATAAACTTAAAAAATAAAAGTAAATACATTCTAACTAGTAGACATAGAGCGCAATGCTGGTTTTGGGAGCAGAATTCAGTGATTCATCACTTATATACAACACCCCACGCTCATCACAGCAAGTGCCTCCTTAATCTCAGGCCCTCGTTTTTGCTGGAAGGACAGTCCTCCCTTTAACCCCAGCATTTGCCTTTTCTTCCTTTCCTCTTCTGTGTTCCAGTTGCCCTTGAAATCACATTCAGATTAGGAGTCATCCTAATAGAAAATTCATTTTTGCTAAAGCATAAACCCCCACCTACACGAACCAGCTTGACTGTAGCCTACTCTTTTTTAAGCCTTCTTCCAAGATATTGGGCTCTTTGTAACTGCCCCCACCCCCACCCCATACTTGGGCCTCAGAACGGACGAGGGCAAGGGTGTGGAATGGATGAGTCAACTTTGCAAGGCCAATAATTTGCAAGTTTGCGATTTATGCAAAGTCTAAGAGAGGCAGCCAGCTCGCGGGGAGATTGCATATTCGATTCGATAACCCCTCAGCTTCCCTCTTTGCCAGGAGGGGGCTTGCAGAAGTCAGGTGCCAGGGAGGTAGATATAGGTGGTCTTAATGTTCTCCTTGGTATGATATCTGTCTGTAGACAATATAGCTTACAACAGATTAGCGGACTCAACATATACTGAGGCCTTGGTAAGAGTGAATGCTGTTGACGTTATCAGCAATTCCTGGAAGAGAGCTTTCTTATTTTTCCCCTTTTCTCTCTTTCCAGAATTTATCTGTTCCCCTATTTACTTGGCTACCCTTTATCCCGTTGCTGCTTATTTCTCTGAAATAGCTTTGCGTATCTAACCATATTAAACCCACTTACGTATTGTTCCTTTATCTCCGTTTGGTGTACCGAATGTTTATTTATAAACCACTCATGTATCTAAAATGTACCTGATTGTTGCCTGTCTATTCTGTTTTCTGGCATGTGTCCTACCGGGCTGTGCATGGATTTGCTACACTCAGATATTACACGTCTTTCCGTAAATATAACTACTAGAAGTCCTAAAGAAAGGTTTAGAATACCTAAGAGGCAGGGCGCTCAGTGTCTCAGTCGGTTAAGCATCCGGCTTTGGCTCAGGTCATGATCTCGCACTCCGTGAGTCTGAGCTCAGCGTCGGGCTCTGTGCTGACAGCTCGGAGCCTGGAGCCTGTTTCAGATTCTGTGTCTCCCTCTTTCTCTCTCCTCCCCTGCTCATGCGCTGTCTCTCTCCTCTCAAAAATAAGTAAACGTTTAAAAAAATTTTTAGAGTACCTAAGAGGCAAGTAAAACATTCCTGCTATACCCAGAAAGTGCCCTAACACCCAGGAAAAAAAATGTGTTTCACGGTGACATCGAGTGTATTTTGGAACAATGACCGTCAGTCTTTAAGTGTGGACTCATCCCCTGTCTTACATGCTTTCAATATCCTGAGGGTCCTCTTATCACAAGTTGATGGGTGTTGGTGTGTGTGTAAGGCTGCCTACCCCATGTGTCTGCATTCCGTGACTGGTCCAGGAGAGTACAGATTATCTGGTTCTCAGTCAACATCAGTTCTTGGACACCTGACCCGGTGCCTGGTAGACAGCAAGGGGTCCATACACATGACTTGAGTGGATGATGAATCCTTGGCCTCGTTTGAACCAAGACCCTCACTTCCCTAACCCCTTATAAATTTATGTCTGGGATTATTCAGATGGACCTCGATGTGGTCTGCCGATGCCCAAAGCATTCCGTGAAGGGGCACTCTCAGACAAGTACTCCGGAACCGAGCCTTGAGCCAGACACAGCGAGTACTTGTACCTGGCCTCGAGCATTACTAGCAGGGATGCGTCACGCAGCCTCTAAATTCCAGGCCTTCATCGATCAAGGGGAAATAGTCTGAGCACCGCCCTCACGGGCGATGCAAACTGTGGTGTAGACAGCAGGCGCTCAATAAATAGCCGCGGCTGCTGTTCCCTCTGCCGCCTGGTGGGCTCGCGTTCGTCAGACCCCTGCATCAGCACGTTGGGAAAATCTGGGTGCAGAGTGGACATCTCAGTGCATGCTTCTTGGCGGGTTGACTCGGTAAACTCCTTTCTCTGTGCAATGTGGCGTCTTCTCCAGATGGCCGCCTGTGTCCGGGGAAGAGACAATCCCCAGACCTGCCACAAGCCTGCTCTCACTAAAGTCCCCCCAGAGTGGAGGTGGGCCGGGAGAGAGGTGATTATTCGGGCCTTCTGCTTAAATTATTTTGTGCCCGGGGTATGTATTTATTTGCCTGCAGCGAATTCAGAAGCACGAACAATGCTCGTGTTCACTAAGAGTTACCGATGTTTTCAAATTGTGCCCAGCGATTTCTGAGTCTGGATCTGAGAGGCAGGAAGAGGCCTGGGTTGGGTTTCATACATTAAGATGTCTTCCTTGCATGCGGGAAACATTAATTCTCGGCGGTTTGGCCCAGGATGAAGCGTCTTTGCAGGGGCCAAATCTCATGCGTTTCCGTGCCCCCCCACCCCCTGCCTTTACCATGTTAGGCTTCCTTCTCCATTCACTGATTTATTTGTTCAACAAGCGCATTTGAGAGCTCTGCTCTTTGTCAATCCTTGGGCTACGTGCAAGGTTTTGCCCTTGCGGAGTTTACCTTCGAGAATAGAGGGAGGCCGTAAAGATATGCCCTAGCTTTAGGGAGGGGGGCCATAGAAGTACTTTCGTTAGGTCATCAGAGCAGTGAGGGGATGGGTCACATGAGATGAAGGGCCGGGTGTTGCTTTGTGCAACAGCGAAGGCCTGCTGCTGGGGCTGGAGGGGCGTGCCCACCTGGTGATTAGTTCATCGGCAAACCATTCTGGCCAAAACCTGGCCTCGTGTAACCTGGAGGTTTCTTTCTTCAGTGTAAGCCTCTTTAAAAATTTTTTTTTAATGTTTATTTATTCTTGAGAGAGAGAGAGAGAGAGAGAGAGAGAGAGACAGAGTATGAGTGGGGGAGAGAGAGGGAGACACAGAATCCGAAGGAGGCTCCAGGCTCCGAGCTGTCAGCACAGAGCCCGACACGGGGCTCGAGCTCACAGACCGGGAGATCATGACCTGAGCCGAAGTCGGACACTCAACCGACCGAGCCACCCAGGCGCCCCCAATGTACGCCTCTTTAAGATAAAAATGCCAGGGGCACCTGGGTGGCTCCGTCGGTTGGGCGTCCGACTTCGGCTCAGGTCATGATCTCGCGGTCTGTGAGTTCGAACCCTGTGTCGGGCTCTGTGCTGGCGGCCTGGAACCTGCCCCAGATTCTGTGCCTCCCTCCCTCCCTCTCTGCCCCTCCCCTGCTCACTCTCTGTCTCTCAAAAATAAATAAATGTTAAAAAAATTTTTTTTAAATAAAAATGCCAGTGGGTTCCCACAGTCCCCCTCCTCGGAAGGCCCCAGCCTCCTCCAGGCCCACCATCATCTCTCAGCTCAGTCAGCGCCCCAGCCTTGTACCCTCACCCCCCACCCATGGCCGGTGCCCGTGCGGCTTGCCCGGCTGGCCGTGCAGCATCATTGTACAGTGTTAGGAGAACTGACCACGTAAAACACCGCGTGACTGGCATCCCCAGCAGGTAGAGCGCCAGAGCTCTCGCAAGCCGCTCACCGTAGCTGGAAGCCCACCCCCGAATTTCTCCTGGCTGACTTCTCTGCTTACGTAAGACCACAGCTCAGATCTCCTGTCTCCGGGAACCTCCTTTGGCCTCCAGAATGGCCCTAGCCCCGCACGACGTACCCCCCTTGCCCATAAACCTCTTGGTAGTACTTAATCATAGCTGCATTGTTACCTTTCTTCATACGACGATGTCACCGAAGCCAGTCGGCCCCGCTAGGATGGACGTTCCATCAGCCTGGAAGCTATGGCCGTTTATTTGGCGTTTCCCCCCCATCGCCATTCCTGTGCAAGCGGTTTCTGGCTATGGGCATTCATGCCGGAAATGTTTGTCGAATGAATCGCTAACCTTCTAGGAGGCATCTGTGTCTTTTATTGATCCCTTAACACGCAGAGTTTTGTTACTCCAAAGCCCAGCAGGAAAAAGGCAAAGAATCAGTACCAGACGTCCCCCTGAGAGGAAACCCAGCCCTTTCCCAAGAAAGCCAAGCTTGTTTATGTTCACCAGGCTAGAGGGCAGAGACGTTGTTCGTTCGTCTCACCTTCCCACTGTCAGCAAAGGATGAACGGCCAACGTCTCTGGCTGAGGCTGGGAAGCCAGGCAAGTGGGGCCGTGACTTGAGACCAGGCTCTTAACTGGAGAACTTCCAGCACCACAGCCAAGGCCCCTGGTCACACCCTTAGATTGAGGCTCTAGCATACTGTCTTACGTGCATTTCCCAAGACCCCCAGTCAGAAGCTGAGGATGCAGACTAGTGTCTAATTCGTTTGGACCTGCTCTGAAAAGGGTACCGCCGACTGGGGGGCTGAAACAACAGTAATTCCTTTCTCGCTGTCCTGGAGGCTGGAATCCCGAGACGGATAGCACATGGCTGGGTTCCAGCGACACGTTTCTGGTTTCCTCACATGACACAGAGACACAGAGGTGAGGAGAAGAGAGCAAGGTCTCCTATAAGCTCTTCCTATAAGGGCACTAATCTCATCATAGGGGCTCCATCCTTATGACCCGAACACTTCCCCAAAGCCCTGCTTCCTAAGACCATTCCGTCGAGGGTTAGGGTTTCAACATATGAATTTCAAGGGGACACAGACACATAGTCCATAACACCTAGGAAGCGCCACGTTGAGATTTCTGGCCGATGTCATCCATAAGAGGCAACATGAGACGTCTCTTCCTTACCAAGAAAGACTTGGAGTTACACAAAGTAATCTGGCTCAGGTGGCCATTCAACAAGTAATTATTTTTTTTAATGTTTTATTATTTTTGAGACAGAGAGAGAGGGAGGGGAAGGGGCAGAGAGAGAGAGAGAGAGAGAGAGAGGGAGACACAGAATCCGAAGCAGGCTCCAGGCTCTGAGCTGTCAGCACAGAGCTCGACGCGGGGCTCGAACTCATGAACTCGTGACCTGAGCCACCCACACACTTTGTCAGGTCCTGGTCTAGGCACTGGGGACGTAGTAGTGGAAAAGACAAAAGTGCCGGTCCCCAGGGAGCTCACTTAGTGGTAGAGGCAGTAGGTGAGTATAGAAGGTAATCGGCTGGCGCTAAGTGCTGCTGGGCATATCAAACGTGGCTATGTGTTCGAGAATGACGCAAGGTGGAGGAAACAATTTTAGGCTGAGCTGAGAGCCAAGTGATACATGGGGTCCAGCCGTGCAGATATTTAGGAGAGCAGTGTTCCCAGAAGGGGGAGAAAGGGCAGCAAGCACAAAGGTCCTAAAACTCAGTTAATGGCACTGAGCGGTCATCTGGGGGTACAAACTGATACGCCCATTTTAAAAATCCACAACCATGACAAAAAGAAAATATATTAAGGGCACCACTTGGATTCTAAGTTGTTCTTTGTGCTCACGTTTTGGCTAAGGAGGGAGCAAATTCAGTGTAGTTCTCTCTGTTTAATCTCATATCGTTCCAAGATTTCCCTCAATCCACCCATCTCTCTATTCCTGAATAGCTTAAATGGCGGCCAGATAGTATGAGAAGTATGTATTTTCGGGAAGTCTTGTCACACTCACGTGACAGCGGGGCCATGGAGAGGAGCGACAGAATTATCCCTCCCCTTCGTCACTCAGGAGAATTGTAAAATTGTGTAGTTGTGGGCTTTGCTGTTGACCACAGATGTTTGATCGGCACACTTGGGGAATTTACAGTGCCTTCGTGGGGTGAAATAAACATCCCGATAAAAAAGCCAAATGCCTTTCAAGGCTTCTGCTACACTAGTAAATGGTCCTTATAGGGCAGAAAATTGATAGTTTGAGGGTTAATAAGGAAAGCCACTTGGGAAAGATTCGGTAGGAAACAAATGGATTTACATTTTAAAGGGTTGGAAGAAGGAGGAAGAAGAGTCAAAACATGACAAAAGAAAATTATAGTGTCTTATGTCGGGTTCCCTAGAAGCAGAGCCTGAGGCAAGGATTTGGATACAGGTGACTTTTTGAGTGATCTCAGTAAAACCTGTGAGGGAGCGAGGGAAGCAAGATTGTGCTGCGGAAGGATGTGGTCCCAGGTACAGTGTGACCTTGGTCTGAAGCACAGACACAGGGCTCTGGAACTTAACCCCCATCAGAGTTCTCCTATTTGGAGGCAAGGAAGATGGACGTTTGTATCCCAGTGTCAGTCAGCCGTTGGTCATGGGCAGCAGGAAGGGGTCTTCATCTTTCAGACGAGGTGGCACCTGTCAGCCTCTGTGGACAATTCTCCACAGGGGCAGCTGGGCAGCCAGGAGCCACCACTCACAACAGCTGTGGGTGGCCGTGCCAGAAGGGGACCTCGGTGGAGAACTCAAGAGTCTCCTGCCCCTAGATTCTCCTTCAAATAGGTCTATCTTTCGACAAAATATAAACATCCACCCATTCATTTGATTAACGTATTTCTTCAATAAATGTTTCTCGAGCACCTACTGTATTTCAGAAATTAGCATTACAACAGTGAACCAAATGGATCTGTCTGTTGCCAGTTATCACCACACTTAAGCAAATGTGGAAGACACAATGAAACAAAGAAATGATAAGGTCGGGGCTGTCGGGTGGCTCAGTGGGTGAAGTGTCCCACTCTTGGTTTCGGCTCAGGTCATGATCTCATGGTTCCTGGGCTCAAGCCCTGCATTGGGCACTGCTCTCACAGTGTGGAGCCTGCTCTGGATTCTCTCTCTCTCTCTCTCTCTCTCTCTCAAAATAAATAAACTTTAAAAAAATGGTAAGTTCTACAGTAAGAGAGGCCACGTTCTATAGGAGCTCTTATTAGGACCCCTGAATCTAGGGGAGACAGTCTAAAACGGCTTTGCCCTTCACAGTAGCCTTCAGCTTCATATGGTTATCGAGCCCTTGAAATGTGGTTAATCTCAAGTGAGACGCTCTGAAGGTATAAAATACACCTGGCATTTCAAAGACTTAGTCTGAGGGAAAAATGCTAAAGGTCTCATTAGTGATTTGTGATATTAATTACACGTTAAGATGACTATAACATTTTGACTACATCGGGTTAAATAAAATAGATGACCAAAATTAATGGTACTTGTTATTATCTAACTTGTTTAACGTGGCTGCTAGAAAATTTTAAATTACCTATGTGGCTCGCTTTATATTTGCATTGAGTGGCTCGGGTCTAGGGGCTTCTGGAAGCTTTCTTCGTGCCTTCAACACCACAGATAAGCTTGCTGAACAACCCAGTAACAATCCCTGGTCCAGTTAACCTGGATGTTCACCGAGTATCTCCTCGTGGTAATGAAGATATAGCCACGTTACTCCAAATTTAATATTGGGCACTGCCCATCACTCGAGACCACTACGTTTTGTTCGTTTTCTGTTTGGTTTGACATTTATTTATTTCTGAGAGAGACAGAGACAGAGCACAAGTGGGGGAGGGGCAGAGAGCGAGGGAGACGCAGAATCGGAAGCAGGTTCCAGGTTCTGAACTGTCAGCACAGAGCCGAGCGTGGGGCTCGAACTCCTGAACTGTGAGATCATGACCTGAGCCCAAGTCGGGCGCTCAACCTAACTGAGCCACCCAGGCACCCCTGGTTTGGTTTGTTTTTAACAAGCCCCTTTGATCACGGGCTTCTCTTTATGGCTCCCTCTGGTATCCAAAAGCTCACAAAACCAGTTTTCTTTCCTCCCACACCCCACTTTAGATAATTGGAGTTTGAACAGGATTTCCATCTACCGCGGATAACAATTCCCGTTTTATCAGTCCCCTTTTCTCTTCTCTACGTGGCACGATTCTGAATATAAATCTATAGAGGCGAAAGTGAAGAGGCGAAGAAATACAAATGGTTGGAAGTCAGTCTCTTTTCAAGTAATTTTTCCCCTCCCCTCGTAAGATGTCACTCCAAGAGAGGTTCCACAGCACGGAAAGACCCGAAAGTATGATCATCGTTCGACGCATAATTGAAAGATTTCAAAAGTTGAACTGGAAGCGTTTTCGTCAGAGTTTATTGCAAGTATTTTGTATCTTAAAAAAAAAAAAGGTTATGAAAGTTCTGGGACAAGAAGATAAATTACGGAACCATAAGAACAGGGAAATAAATGGGTCCTGGAGACTGACAAACAGGGCAGATGACGAGAACGTATAATTTTAGGACACACGAAAAAAAGGGAACTAAATTTGAAAAATTGCATTAGTGTACCATTTTCCGTATATGAGCCATTAGAGGGGAAAAGTGGAAATTACACCCTGTAACAAAGTAAAAATGTTTTCAGTGTTTAAAGGTAATTTTGTAATACTGCTGTTACTTAAACTCTTACCTCTTAGAAAAATCCAAAGACAGGACCCCTGGTGATATTACCTGTGTCTTAGGCAAAGAGCAACAATTTGAATTCCATTCAAATACATTTGTATTTTGCCAAGTGCTATCAAGCTCTGAGCTGCATAATTTGCAGTATAAGTGAAATAGATACTTTTTCTCTGCTCATTTATCACTCTCCGATGGGCTTCATTACTGACAATCAAATCATAGAAGATGTACAAAATTGTCATGATGCACTTATTTCCTCATGATGTTCGATACAAATAGTACTTCTTTACAAATGGCTTTTTTTTTTGCCCTATTTGCCACAACATTTTCGCTGTCTTTTTAGAATCTTACTAAAGTTCCAGTGATAGACTTTTTTTTTTCCGCCACCCCCCCCCTCCCCCGGCAAATGTGTAGGGCTCCTCGGAAAACAAGTATTTCTACTTAGGGAAAAATTAAAACTGCCCCCCGTAAACAAAAGCAGTATTGTTTACAAGTAGTCCTTTAACTGGAACTCCCCAGATGTGTGCGGGTGTGTGTGTACCGTGTAAAAGTGTTCATGAGCACAACGCATTCTAGCTCAGGTTATCTCCCTTTTGAAATCGTGCACATCCCGTCACCGAATCATTTAAGGATGAAATATAGAGACGCGCATCAAATGCCCAAAATCTAGGCAGCGAAATTAAAGGAGGTGGTGGGCAAGAAACGCATAGGCCCCTCTGTCTAGCTTTTGTTTTTCCACTTTGGAAAACATCATGGGTATGGAGAAGTTTCCATCGGCTCTAAGAGATTCAAGAACAGGCAGTTGGCCACCGTCCCTTTAAGTGGCAAAACTATAGGGAGTAGTGGGGGCTGTGGTGAACGGAGAACACTCTCGGCCTGCAAGGGTAGCAGCCGCTCCCAACTCGTTTCTTGCTCCATGGGCAGCGCCATGTTTTTCTTCACTTCTTTTCAAAAGAAGCCAGAAACCTGGATTTCCCTCCCTCCCTCCCTCCCTTCCTCCCTCCCTTCCTCTCTCCCTCCCTCTCTCCCTCCCTCTCTCCCTCCCTCTCTCTCTCTCTCTGTCTCTCTCACATGTTCATGTGTGTTTAGAAAGATAGTTCTTGATTTTTAAAGGTTGATAGCCTATTTTAAGTGTATAAACTTGGAGCAAGCCAAAAAAAAAAAAAAATACATTTCCTAGCCAGATACAGCCTGGAGACTGCCAGGGTATGACTTCTGCAGAAGGCTCTTCTCAAGGGTCTGGGGCAGCCAGGGTTATCACGGAAGGGTCACAGAGTCTGTCCTGAATCTCTACCTCTCTACTCTCCCTCCTAGGACATGATCTATTGGAGACGAGGTCATTGATAGATTGATGTATCGACTGATCGCTATTGTGTCAGATGTCACCTATGTTAGCTGTAAAATCTCCTCTACTTTTCTTACCAATATAGGTGAGAGTTGGACCTTGAAGATAGTTGTGTCCCCTCTCAACCGAAACCATCGTCACATCATTGTCACCTAGTGAGTATGAGCCTCAGGGCAACAAACTAAGGATATGTCAGGGAGGATCACTTTCATTTGCTAGATTTCAAGTTAATTCCCATTTTCGGCAAAGCAAACATAATTTTTTTAACTCTAATCTGTTATGGGTTCCCCTTCCTTTAAAGTTGAACTAGAAATTCAGATATAGTGCCCGCCTAACATGTTTGCCAGGAAAAGAGGGGCAGCTCTTTGGGAAAACGGACAGCCCCTGGGCTACAGTGACACATTTATCATGCCGGTGAGGGAGCCCCCTGTGGCCTCTGGGCCGTGCGTGGAGCACACACGTCTTCCTGCATGGCTGTCTCTGGGGTCTGGCTGTTTAGATGCACCAGAGCCATTCAGTCCCTGAGGTGTTGGGTTCCATTAGCTGGGTAGCCTCCCCTCCTTCTGGCCAAGTGGAACCCCTTTTCTATCTTGGATGGGGGTGGGGTGCGGAACGTGGGGGAGATGAAGACCCGCTTTCAACTCTCAATTCTGGCCAAATTCTTCTTGAACTTCTGCTACAAATCCTAAGTTTTCTCAAGGGGTTTTTAGACTTTTGGAGATAAAAGCCGAGGACAGGCAGAAGGCATTTCTGCTTTCTCCTCTGCCACATCCCTTCCCCAAGGCAATGAGCGCAAGTGATGACTATGTAGAAGGGTGAGAGACAAAGCCCAGGCTGGCATCTCCACGAGGATCCCAGGGCCGTCACAATTCCAGCATCTCCAACCTCCTCTACTTATCGGATACCAGTTCTGTGTTCTGGGCTTAGTAGGTATCATCTTATTTTATTTCTCAAGACAACCCTGTGAGGGAAACATCATCTGTATCAGTTATCTATTGACAGGGCTGTGCTGTGTAACAAATACCCCTAAACCTGGTGACGAAAAACAATCAACATTCATTTCGCTCACCAGTCAGAGGGGTCCAGCTGCTCTGGGCTGGGCTAGCCTGATCTCAGGTGGCCCTGCTCATAAATCTGAGGTCAGCTTCCAGGCTGGCTTAGGGGCTCGGCTAATCTTGGCTGGGGTGCGCTCACACGGTTGGGAACTGGCGAGCTGTGGGCTGATGTAGAACAGCCTGGGCTGTCGTGGCTGAGACACCCTGGCCCCACATAGCAGGCATCTCCTCATCCAGCAAGATAGCCTATGCGTTTTCTTCTTGTAGCCGTTGCAGAGGGAAAAAGCAAGCGGGCCAGGTCAGGTAAATATTTTTCAGTTTTCTGTTTTGCGTTACATTTGCAAACATCCCAATAGACCACACAGGTCACGTGCCAACCAAGGGTCAGAAAGGGGGTGAGGGGACACGAAATCCATTGGCTGGCTAAGGGCGCCAACGGAGGGAGGGTTGATGCATTCAGGCCCATAATACAAGCAGTATCCCATTTTCTGAGTCACAAAACTGAGCCTGGGAGAAATAATCCTGGCAGTAATGAGGCTGGGCTTCAAACCCATGCATGTCTGGCCCCACAGCTGTGCTCCTGGCCACATTGCTCTGCAGTCTTAATTTTTAAAAGGAGCTTGTAAAAAGGATTCTCCATGTTAAGGAAGCATCTCCCAGGCCAAATGGAGTGTTGAGTAATTGCCTGCTGAATATGGTTGATAGAGAACACAAACTTCAAGCCAAAACACTTTAATTTCCCCTAAACATATGTAATCATCTTAATTTCCTTTTTGCCTCTGTTGACAGAGCTTAGGGGAGACAACTCCTTTTTAGCATCAGCCAGTGTCTCCCTGGGAAGCAGCATGCAAGAAATGGGGTTGGCATTCTTTCCTTCGAAAAAACAAAAATCCATTTTACGTACTTTTACTGTCTTCCCTGGGCTGGCCCCTTGCCCCACCAGGGACCTCTTTTGCTTGACGTTGTGCTTTGCCCCGTGGCTTTGAACTCTCGTGCTCGTTTACCATCAGGCTCCCACGTCTTGGGTGATTTGTGACCCTGGTCTAGTTCCCATCACTTGAGTCCATTTGGGGGCTGAATTTCATACATAATGAAAGAGCTGGTTGAGCAGTGCTGATGTCTCTGGAAGGACCGGCTCATTGATCAGTAACTGGTTTGCTTCAGAGGACAGAGTTGTCCTACTCTGAGAGGCAGATTACATTTCAAACCCAGCAAATCCAGCTTCTTCCGTGGTTGACGTGACCAGAAATTGCCAGCCGGACTTTATGGACTGTTAAGCTTTTTTAGAAGAGGACGTGAGGTCCTTTAACCGATTCAAGTGGAAATAATAGTAATAATAACAGCAATGCAAATTTCCTGAACCTTTATCATATGCCAGGAGCCGTGCTCACCTCTTTGCATTCATTCCATGTTCCCAACCCTCCTAAGTGATTGATAGCACTATGCACCCATCTTGCAGCTTAAGATACTTGGGTGTAGGTGACTTTCTTTCCCAGGGACACGTTGCCCGCCAGTAAGTGACAGGCAGAGACAGGAGGTGGCCTAGCAGATGACGGTTAAGAGCAGGATCAGTAAACTTTGCCTGTAAAGAGCCAGACAGCACATATTTTCGACATTTGCAGGCTATTTGGCCTCTGTAGCAACTACCGAGCCCTGTTGTCATAACACAAAAGTGGCCACGGCCACTGCGTTTCTAGGTGGGTGTGGCCGTGTGCCAATAAAGCTTTATTTACAAAAACGGGCGGCGAGCTGGGTTTGGCATTTGTCTGGCATCACTTCCAAGCTGTATTTTTTTTGGGGGGGGTGGGGCGGTGGCTAACTCAACTTCTTTCAGTTTTTTTCATCTAAAAAAATAAGAAAAATAAATAAAATAAAACAAAAATTGAGGATGATGATGCTCATAATACCTAGTTTGTAGGGTTATTTTGAGGAGTAACTGGCTGTTGCCTACAAAACACCTATTTCTGTTATTGCTGATGTGGGAGACGGGGGAGGGGAGGAGAGGAGCCCTTCCGGGCATAAGGCCCGCTTCCCAACTTAACCGCCAGCTGAGTGATCTTGGGCGTGTTACTAACCTCTGAGTCCCAGACTCTTTTCTCATTAGGTGAAGGATACTTGAGATATCCTTCAAGTCACAGGATAGTTGGATTAAATGTCACAGGATAGTTGTCACAGGATAAATGTCACAGGATAGTTGGATTAAATGAATTGAATGCGTGCAAAGGCCTTGCACGTGGCAAGCACTTTAGAGGGGCTTTATTATTATTATTATTATTACTGAAAACTCAAGGTTTGAGCCCAAGCACTCTTGGCTTCCAACCGCGGGTTCTTTGCCACCAAATGCTCCTGAAGGGCCTGCTCACTGTTTTACACTATCGATGACCCCCTTGGTGACCTGCTGAAGTCTATGGGCCCCTTACCAGAATCCTGGTTTTCAGTGAATTAGATAAAAATATAAAAAAATTACAAAGAAACAAGGGTACAGAAATTCAGTTATCGAAGTGTTTTACGCAACAACAGATTTTGATGTAGCCACGTATGTACTTCTGTATAACGCATTAAACAATACGATCTGTCGGGGGGCCTGATAACTCCTATAATGTTGAAATAGTAATAAATGTCTGTGATATTTCAGTACAACTGCGATGTGATATGAAGATATCTGCGATTTGTACTGGTGCTACAGTCACCAGTGATTTGATGCCTGCATTTATAATCGAAGAAATGCTACATTTCACGTAAAGGTTGATGAAAATAATCTTTTAAAAAATTCACTCTCACAAAATGTCTGAACTCCTGGATCGCTGGGGTGCACAGGCCCCCAGGTCAAGAACCCTGTGTCTGCTGCCCCTCAAGAAGCCATTTTAAAGAAATAATAAATCTAACGGACACTACTTCTTACGGAGGCGAGTGGTCCCTGCCCGTGCACAGAGGTGGTGTTCGGCAGAAGGGACGTCCACAGAGAGAGCAAATGCTTCCCGTGCCTGTGCAATCGTGAAGCGTTCATTCACCGGTAGGTGAGCGAGAAATCAGAAACTGTGTTGTCCCCTAATTTGATGCCCCGTGTGGAAAAAGATTGTCATTGAGACTAAGCCAGTGAGAGGTAATGGAAACATGATACCACTGACCTCATCCAAAAAAAAAAAAAAAAAAAAAATAGCTATTGTCACAGGACAGAGATGCTGAATATTTGTAGGTTTGGGGAGAAATATATTTGTTAGTGAAATGGAGCTTACTGTGGGGTGAGTAAAGGTGAATTATTTGTCAGACGACTGGAGGAGGTTTATGCAATATAGTATTATTGAGCGGGGCTATTAACAGAGTGAATTGCTATTGTGACATGCCATTAAATTGTTTTTAGTGTCCACAAAGGTATCATTCAGGAGCTGGCAGGGTTAGTAACAGAGTTGTATTTTTGGTGGACAGCAGCAGATCTCGAAACAAAATAGCGTATTTTATAGAAAAGTAAAATACAGCCAAAGCAGGAAGTCCACAGACAATAGAGTCTGGGGTAGTCATTTGCAACTACTTGACAAGAACCCGGAGAATCGAACGAGGCTCTCTGAGTCCCCGCTGTATATGTAGTTGAAGCTGAAATCTGAGCGATCCATCAAGAAGGAACAGTGAAGGAGTGAAATGAAGAGAGAAATCTGAACCGTGGGCTCTTTCAAGGATGCTCTGTCTTGTTCGTGAATGTATCCCCAGTGTTTAGCAGAGAGGTTGGCTCAATAATTATTTGCTGGGGGAGAAAAAAGGAAGAGGGGAGAGCATCAGAGGGGGAGGCAGAGAGAGAGAGAGAGAGGGAGAGAGAATATTAATTAGCCAAGCGAACCACTGGTGGTATGGAAGCATGTATGTATCCCTATGTGCATGAACACCTATTTATGCATGTTTTATTTTTCAACAAATATGTATTGCGTGCCTACTAAGTGTCAGCCCCTGTACCATGTACTAGGTACTATGTGTGGCTCAGTCGGTTGAGCGTCTGCCTCTTGATTTCAGCCCAGGTCATGGTCTCGTGGTTCATGAGTTCGAGCCCCGCGTGGGGCTCTGTATCGTTAGTGTGGAGCCTGCTTGGGATTCTCTCTCTCCTTCTCTCTCTCGGCCCCTCTGCCACTTGTGCTCTTTCTCTCTCTCAAAATAAATAAAAATGTCAAAAAAACTTTTTTTAATGTATGTTTACTAAGATGGAAAAGATCCTAGCTCCCAAATGATTGGCATTCAAGGGAGGGCGTCAGAGAATAACCACAAAATCAAGTAAACTTATTTTAAGGTAATGCTATGTGTTAAACAACAACAACAACAAACAACAAAACCACCCAGAAACCAAAAGCACTGTAATGAGGTAAAGGGTAACTCGAAAGAAGGGGGTCCTTTGGGTATGATGTGGATGTTGGAGCTGAGAAGATGAGCAGAGTCTGACCTTTCACTGAGGGCTTCCTACGTGCCAGGCATGCGCTGAGTTCTTTACATCCATTATTTCCTTTAATCCTCACATCTACACTGTGAAGGAGAGAGTATTTATAACAATTTCACAAATGACAAGGAAGAAAGCAAGGCTCAAAAAGGCCAAGTGACTTGTCTGCAGTCACAGAGCTGGTAAGAGAACAGAGGCAAGATGTAAGTACCCTGCCTTCCCTGATCCCACGCCTCGGAGATGGAACAGGCGCCCTGTTGCTTCCTGTTCAAGACCATGCAAATTAGGGAAGAAACCTCTCCAGTGAGGTCACTGTTCTTTGATTTGCAAATGGGTTGTTATTTTTATGCCCTGATGCTGGCTATTTTCTACCTGGTCACCTGGCCCTGAGCCTTGTCAGTAACCCAGATGGTGTATTGCATCTTGAGTCTGATTCATAAATGCCTGAAGAAAATATACGTCTTTCCCATATGGGGAAAAAAAAAAAAACTGAGTCATCTTCCTAAATTAGATAGGGTAGGGGAAAAGAGATAAAGATCTTAAGGAAAACCAGCTCTTCTCTTGAAGAAATGGTTTCAACCCCATTTAGGGCACATTTTCTCATAGCTAAGTTCTTATGGGCTAAGCCATGTCAACTGTTAGAAAGGCAGTATAATTGTAGCATCGACTGGCCACCCCTCCACCCCTCTTCTGCATTGGAGTACTGGTTTTCTTGTTTGTTTTCTTGTTCAGAACTTGCTATGTACAAGTTCTTGGAGGTCGTATTTGTTGTTATTATTGTTTCTTTATTTTTGTTGAGACTTTAGGACAGATTGCTACAAAAATGTTGGCATGTGTATGTTAATATAGCTTAATTGGTTACCAAATAAATGCAGTCTGAACCACCAAGTATCATTATTATTAGAGTTACTATTATTATTTAGGCTCTCCAGTAATTAGTAGATTTCTTATGTCAGTATCTAGTATTGGGGAGTCCAGGAGAGGAAGAGCACTTTCGCCTACTACATGATGAAGCTCAAATGGGTCACAGTTGCTGGAGAACATTTTGGCAATTTATCAAACGCCTCTGATGTGAACGTGGCCCACGACACAATAATTCTGTTTCTGGGAATTTAGCAAAAGTTATATCCACATTAAGATATATGTAAATTATATCCAGTGAAATATTTATAACAATTTTTTTCTAGGGGAAAACTAGAAACAACTGCCATGTCCAATAATAAGGCATTGATTTTTTTAATGTTTATTTTGAGAGAGAGAGAGCATGTGAGTAGGGGAGAGGCAGAGAGAGAAAGAATCCCAAGCAGGCTCCACGGTCCCCACAGAGCCCAACACTGGGCTTGATCTCACGACTCCAAGATCATGATTTGAGCTGAAATCAAGAGTCGGATGCTTAACCGACTGAGCCACCCAGGTGCCTCATGGTTAGTTTTTAAAATGGTAACTATATCATGGCATATCACCCACCATTAAAAATCCATGATCATAAAGATTGAAGTCCCTAATATATTAATTAGGGTGAACAAAAAGCACAGTAATACACATAGGTACATTATGACACTATAAAATACTAGTATATTTATTTATAGCTACAGTATATCTATAGATAGATGTAACTATAGATTGATATAATGTTAAAGGTGATATTATATTATTATGTAATCTTGTTATTATATTATTATGATGTAATTTATCCTAAGTGGGATATTTCTTTGCATTTTTCTACATTTTCTGCATGGAACATGATTTTTTATTATAATCAGGAAAAAACACACATGAAGGTCAGTGTTAAAGGTCCTTGTTAATTCCCATCGGGGTAAGGGGGGCAGTAACAAAAAGAAAAAAAAAAAGAAGAGGTTAGCATTGATGGTTGATCGTGGCTCAGCATGTTTCCTTATTAATGACAGTTATTAATTTTTTAATACTAGATGCTGGGAGTTTGAATCCACATAAGGCTCAAGGAGTGGTTTCATGTATTGTTTCAAACTATATCTGAACAAAGTGGAAAGAAAAACACTATGGGGGCAAAGTAGAACCAGAGCCAAAGATTACTTTGTGTTTGTTTGTTTCCTTTTGTAAGTCACAGGGTTGACTGATTTCAGAGGAATTGCTATGTTGAAGGGCAGGGTGGTTAGTGGAAAAGATCTCAAGTTCTGGACTTCAGAATAAGCTGGTTCAAACTCAGGCCCTTGCATTCATTGGCTTTGTTACTTTGGACAGAGACGGGGTGATTTACCAATTAGGACAGCAACCAGACATTAGAGCTCTAATCCCGGCTCAGCAATTTCGAGCTGTGTGATTTCCCTTCAAGTCACTTAAACTCTCTGAGCCTTTGCTTCTGTGCGTGGAAAATGGGGCAGACGCTCTTTTCTTCTGCAGGATCAGTGATGTCATTAACTAAGCCCCTGACGCACATAAACAGTGCTTACTAAGCGGTGGCTGATACCGTCACTTTCAATGATAATGATTTCGTGCTACTTATGGATCTTGCAAAGAAGGAAAAGAACAAGTTGATAGAGGAGAGGCGAAGAAAAACCAGATTAAGTTGGGGATAGTGGTCAGTTCGACCTGCGACCTCCTGACCGTTTAAGGTTGTTGTCCATGTGTTTTGCTTTTTGTGAAACACAAGAAAGTCACGGTGACATCTGTGAAGGCATGTGTGTGCTCCCCTCCATATTAGATTACATGTTTTAGGACAATAAATCAGTGAAAGAAAAGTAATAAATAATGCATGCCGAAAATGTGATCATGTTTATTAAGAAGCAACAGCCTTGTCATCTTCATTTTCTTCTTCACTGATTCTCCCCTCTGAGGGTTTGCTCTTCAGGGACTCCCTGCAATTTAGCTGGAGGCCGTTCTCTAATTCTTGTTTGCAAAAATACCTGCTTTGCAAAAATAAGTTAAAAGCCGAGCATCCGGGTCCTCTGATGAGTCTCTCATCAAATCCATCCCGTCCTTAGAGATGGCTTCCCAGGAGCTCCGCATCTGCATAGTTCGTGCTTTCCTGCACTCGGTCTTGTCCCTCTGTCTCGTCTTTCTGCGGCGGGTTTCTAGGAAGCCTCTTTAGGCTTTCAGATTTTGGAAAAGAAAACAGAAAACAAAAATCAACTTTCTTTTTCCTGGTCGTGCGCAGCTGCTGAAACGATATGTTGACATTAGTACCTTGTGACGTCCGAGGACTTTAATTGGGCTGCATTATAATCTGTTACTCTTCTCTGTTTGCACTTGAATGACCCTGAAAAGGGGGGGGGTGGCGCGGGGAGGAACCACACTGGCGAGCAGACTTCCAGGGGCCAAAGCAGAACTTCGCACTGTGGAAGCAGAGGGGAGTGTGTTTCATAAGAGAGAGAAACGGAGACGGGACAAGGGAGGTTGAGATCGGGAATGATGGGCAGAGAGTTAGAGGGAAGCAGGAGGCAAGAGAGAGGGAGACGGAGAATCCCGTGCACGTGGTAGTGGGGAGCAGCCTGGGTGCCATGGGGGGAGCCCTTGACGAGCTCCTGGCTGAGGTCTTCTCTCTGAGAACCGGATGACAGTTTCGCCCTGTGGGGCCATCGTTCTGCATTCCTCTGATTGAATGTTGGTGGCCCAGTCTTCCCTTGAATGTCTTGCTCTCCTGCTGTCATCGTCTTGCGTCCTGACAGCAGGTTCCAAACTTTGAGAGCAGCACTAGCCTGGGACAGAAGGCAAGGGTGGGTGTGCATGTGCCTGAAATGCCTTCAGTCCGCCCTCCCAAACCAGAAGGCTCCTGTCATTCTTTTCACCCTGGGTGGTTTCTGCTATCCTCGAGGAAAGGAATTCTCCCCAGACTCTAACCTTAGAAAACCAGAGTCTTTCCCCATGACCCCGTTTCTCTCTGTTCTCCTAGAGCCACACCCGTACCACCGCACCTGCAGTCACCTAGCTTGAGGTATATGTATGAGGACACTTTATCATCGTGTGCCCAGCCCAATGTGGTCTTAGCAAGTTCACTAAATAGTAAATTACTTGTGGACAGAACCCCGTGTTTAGTTAGCTTGTTCTGACACAAGCTTATTTATCAGGATCTTCTGTTCACACCAGTGTACCGTGTAAATCTGTGTTAATTTTATTTTTTGACTCATTGCTTCCCTCATTCCCCCGACCCCACCCCCGCCCCGGTCCATGCTTCCTCCCTTCTTCCCTTCCCACCCTCATTTTTTTTTTTTTTGCCATCATCGTGTGTGCACCTGTCTAGGGCCCTCTCTCCTTCTTCCTCTCCCTGCCCCTGCTAGCATTTGACTGCATTGCAAACGCGATCATCTGCGATGTTTTATTATGCATTATATTGCTTTCCTGGCCTGCCTCTTGCCTCCCAGGCGTGAGTCCAGCCCCAGAATTCCTCTACGATTGCCCACCCCTTGAGTCCTTAGATTCCACATTGCTCACCTTCTTCCAACCTGGCTTCACTCCTTTCTGTTTTGACCTCTGTCTTTGTGGACTTCGACATGACCCCCATTTGTTCTCAACTCGGTCCCTTTAACCAGAAGCTTCTGATCTGCTATTTCCTTGCCTTTGATGTGTCTCCATTTCCTGTAATTAATCTCATTTTCCCTGTAGTTCAGCGGCTCCGTGGTCAGCCACAAGGGTAATATACCCAGGTTGAGCTAGCTGCAGTCCCTCCCTAACCTGTATCTGTGCCTCAAGGAGGGCCACTTCAGTAGACACGGTCTTGCCCAAGGGCAGAATGTAGACACGCCACGCAGAAAATACAACACTGACTTCCGTTCAAGGAAAATCGGGCTGCCGAAGAGCCAGGTGACATCGGCAAACAGGTACTTCTATTGCGAGCACAGAGCTTCGATGGGTAGCTCTATTTAAAAGAATGTATATTTTTACATTCTTATTTATAGTGAGTTCTATGTATATTCAGTGTTCTGAGAAAAACCAATGAAAATCAACTGAACATCTAGCCATTCCAATAAATCCTATCACATCGCCAAATATGGTACTGGGAAAATTTTCCTAACTTTGTAGACTCTGTCGGTTTCAAAGCCAGTAATACTTTGTGTTCTTGATTTATCCTTATCAACATTCCTGACACCGACTGTGGGGCCGTATTCAGGACCAAAGGGTCTGTTTAGCCTAATCTTTTACTACTAGGACAAATCGATTTGAACAGTCTGTCCTCTTAGGATCTTTTGTCAGAAGGTTGTCCTTCATGCTTTGACAGATTTGTTTCCATTTTTTTTCTTTAAAAAATTAGGTCACACGTTTCCTGGGCAGGTTCTTGATACTCTCTGGAGGCACAGACATCCATGAAAATACTTTGAAAATTTTAAAGGCATTCTACTCATACCAAAGGTCCATCATTGCCTCCTAGGAGTGTCCATTTCCTTGCCTAGGAGGTGGGTGTGGCCCACGTGGCCAGGCCAGCGTGGGGACACTTTGAGATAACTTATAAAGAAGTGCTCTGCAAATGCCAGAACCCCTGACAGTGAGCGCACTGTATTGCTATCCTCGTATCTGTGTGGAAAACGGACCAAATTCTTAGATTTCCTTTGAAACTGTCCACAACGAGTGTCTGGGCGGATTAGCCAATTAATGTTAGCAAACCATGTTGAGCTCTAAAAGGACAGGTTTTGTACGACTTTTTTCTTTTTTTCTGACACCGCATAATATCCAGGGTTCGTTTTACCCGGAGCATCGCATGCCTCAATAAAGATTATCCGGCGATTGCACGCTTTTTCTTCTCCCTGCTTACAAACTGAAATAAGGAGAGCTGGGCATTTCGAAAGGGAAGAGTTTATGTATCCCAGAGTTTGTTAACTCAGCTGTCTGTATCTTCTCAAATTATTCCCAAACTCGCTTTCCCTACCGAAGGGGACAGCGTGGCCACGCTTCCGGTCTGTAATCACACAGCCATATGTGCAACTCTGTCGTTATGCGGGTGGGTATGTGCATGAGCTTCCACAAATAGGGCCATATTATAGTTTGCTCCTGTTATATTTTAACTGGTCACCTTTTACCACTTGTCAGGCCTGACTCTCCCACCCTGGCCCCTACCCCATGCTTCCTGCACCCTCCTTCCGCCACCCCATCCCATACTCCAAATCATCAACCTCGACAGAATCTCTTCACTCTTTACCCCATCATCATATAAGCCATACATGGTATTTGCACTTTTTTTCTCTCTCTCTCATGCTCACACACACAAAAACTCAGAGAGGAGTTGGGGCACTGCCTTTTGTGTGGTTTTGGGTTTTGCTTGTTTGTCAGTTTGCTTGTCTCTATTCATAAAATGGAACGTGTCTTCCAAGAATGGAGACTTTCATCTGTGTTTGGATGCTTTTATTTTACTTTTTATTTATTTTTTATTTTTTTAATGTTTATTTATTATTTTGAGAGACACAGTGCGAGCGGGGGAGGGGCAGAGAGAGAGGGAGACACAGAATCCGAAGCAGGCTCCAGGCTCCGAGCTGTCATCTCAGAGCCCGACGCGGGGCTCGAACCCATGGACCATGAGATCATGACCTGAGTTGAAGTCAGATGCTTAACAGACTGAGCCACCCAGGAGCCCCTTAGTTTACTTTTTAAGTCATCCTGTGGCAAAATTGAATTTCTCTGGTGGTGTACAATTCTATGAGTTTTAATTCTGATATGGATCTGCATTCTGACTCTAACAGTCAGCATGGGGACGGTTCCCTCACTCCAGAAGCCTTCTTCCTCCTTTCCTCTGTAATTACATTCCCCCTCCACCTTCTTCCCTGTCACCCACTGATCTGTTCTCCTTCACTATAGTTCTGGGTTTTGGATGAAGTATATTGATCGAATTCTATAGTAATTAACCTTCAGTGACTGGCTTCTTTCATCCAGCATAATGCCTTTCTTTTTTTATTAATTTAATTTAATTTTAATTCCAGTAGTTAACATACAGTGTTGTATTAGGCAAGTGGACCACACCGTGATTCGACACTTCCATGATACTTTTCGAGGATATCTGTCCATTGTCCCTTTTTAGTGCTGAGGAGTGTTCCATTGTACGGATGTACTTCGACTGGGTGACCCATTCTCCCGAGAGTGAAGAGTTGATAATGGTGCTAATTAAGTATGTTTGTTTTATGACTCCATTTCTAGAGCTTCAGGCTTAGGTAGAGTTCATGTTTGTGTGTGCACTTACCAAATTAAAATCTCGAGAAAATCAAGGGATCAGAGAAGTAGTCACTAGGGGAGTTTAAAATTCATTCGAGCTTACATGGCAGATGAACTACCAGGACTGATAAAAACGACTCCTTCCCCACTTTATTGACTGCTTCCCCCACGCCAGGCATGGAGGTGGACACTGATGTCCTATATCCCATCAACTTTCCTAGAACCCTCTGCAGTAGGCACTGTTACCCTGTCTTACAGAAGAGGAACCTAAAACTCCTTTTTAGGTCACACCCAAAGCACGTGGTCCTACTGTGGTTTCCTAAGTCATTGTCTACCCAGCCTCCATCCCCGACACTGGAACTTTCTATCAGCTTATGCTTCTCTTGACTTTAGTTAGAGTTTCAAGGCTCTTTCCACTCAGTAGTCTAGATACGCTTGATACGATCATTTCCCTTTCATTTCTTTAAGTGATGCAAATTGCTTTACCCAAAGAAAGGCATCACATTACACCATTACGTGAAAAAATCTACCGACGAAGAAAGAGGAAGAAAAAGATGTTTGTATTTTTCCCCCCTCATTTTTCTTTCTGACTGATTTAAATGACTGCTGGGATCCTTCCAGCCCCCTTTCCTCTTGTTAAGTGACGATATTCGGGTCTTATGTACAGAAGCAAAACGAAGGGAGGAGATGATCAAATTATCTGATGAAACTGATAAATAGAGTCGAGATTGTTCATGGAGGTGGGGGTGGTGGGGGGACACTTCTCCCCTCATATGCCTCTTCCAGACACCACCATGCGTGTCGGGATGGGGCTTGGGGTTCCGAAAACTTAAAATACGTGAAGTGAGCCAATTATCTACTTCAATTTCCTGCCGTAGTTATGTTCTGGTGATCGTTTGTTTGCCTTCGTTATTGACAATGACACTTTCGTAGCTAAAAGTTAAAGCGTTCAATTTACAAAGTACAGGGAGATCTGCTAGCAGAAAGTTTGCTTTCATTAGCCGTGTCGCGTCGACAGCTGGGCAGACAGATGGACACATAGTCCTGTTTCTTTCTTTCTTCCTTTTTATCCTAAACACTGTATATCGAGTAAATAGTTTTCCCTAGGAAAAATCTTGCAGGCTCTGTCACCAAGAATTCAGCTCCTGGAGCTTACATAACTGCGTTTCATGCATTGGAAAGCGCGAGATTCTAGCTTCTGTGAATGACTCGGATATAAATGGAATGACTTTGTAAATGGCTGTCAGGAACTGCCCCTCCATTAAGGAGCCACGTCTGGCCCATCACACCTGCCATCATCCCTCTCTCCCCCGTCCGATCTGCCACTAAATCCTGTTTGGTCTACTTTTGAAATAGCTCTCAAATGGGTCCTCCTCTACCCCCACCTCCACCGCTCCATCCAGACCTTTGTCACCTTTCTGATGCATTAATATCATCATCTCCTAACTGGTCGCTGTGCATCCAGTCCCTGCAATCCATTCTTATTGGCAACAGAAGCATCTTTGTAAAGCAAGGCTCCGATCTGATCCTGCGTTTCTTAGAATATTATGGAACCCAGAGTTCCAAACAGTGTTTCCAGAAATACGGTGTATGACTTGAAGGGAAATATACAAATGAATACACTTTATTTGGAGAGTTATATATTTAATTTTAGAGTTATATCTTCTTTATGGAGATCCTGATTTTCTATCCATGATGTGCACTTTAACCTCCTTTTAAAAATAAGTTTAATAACGTGGGCTGCTTACAAAATCCCTAAATCAGTGGCTGGTGTGGCAAAAATTGTGAAGATGGTCTGCAGAGGACTGAACCTTGGAAAACACCAGCAGGGACACAAAGTCCAAACTCTGTAGCCTATCATTCACGGTCTTTCACAATTGGTTCCCCCAAAGTAGCCAAGAGCAGCTTTCATGCCTGCCCTCCCTCCTCAAGTTCAACACGAACTTCCCTTCCGCTTTCAGTCACATCAAGCATTGTGCAGTTTTCCAAACATATCGAGGCTCTCATATTTGTGCATTTCCTCTTCCCACTCGCCAAAATATCGTCCCCATTGTCTGGATTGTGGTTTTCTACCTGGTAGACCTCTATACATCCTTCAAAACCCAGTTCACATGTGCCAGTCTCTCCTTTACATTCCTTAGGGAGAATTCACCAGGCCTCTGTGCTCCTGCTCTCTGCTGTATGGCTTTCAACACTCGCTATCATGGCTATCTGAACCAGTATCCACTCCCACCCCCAGAACTAATGAACCCCACAGGGCTGTACCTAAATTTCTTTGTCTCTGTTGGCCATCGATGGGCATGGCGAAAGGGCTGAGCCATTTGCTGAACAAATGAAGGGGTGAATAGCTGAGTAAATCAAGCCAGATTCTTTCTTCAAGGCGAGGGTGTCTGTAGAAAAGTGAGGTCTCGTACACGACTCATTTGCCAAAGAAAGTCATGACCGTGTACCATCCTCCCTGCTAAATGGGTCTCAGAAAGTTGTTCTGACAGTGTTTCTCAAGCTACTTAGCTGCAGCTATCTTTTCTTCTTTCAATTACTCTGAAACATTTACCCTTACTAAGAGGTGATACAGCAGCACAGATGCCTTCTCGTCACGCTTATAAAACTTACTGCGATTGCTTGCTCTCCACCTCCCTCCCATCTCTAGTGACTTCACTAGAGCAGAGACCGAGTCTGTTTTGTTCAGTGCAATACCTGTGTCCAAGGACGGGGCCTGGCACGTGAGAGGTCCTTGGTGTTTCTTGAATAAGTGGCATCTGAATACTCCATCGAATTGGCCGACAGACTCTCAGTGTTTCCTTCCACATAGAGACTGTGCAAGGTGGCAGGAGAAAACCAGGTTTCCTGCTTGCAGGGCAGGCCCCTTCCAAGCAGGTGTCTTTCTTTGGCCATTTTCCCACTCTGTTTGCTTGGCCCTACAGTGGCGCCATTTGCCAGAACGGAGTATTTTCTTCCGTTCCCTGAATTCCCACTGTCTACGCAACACCCAACAATCAAGTCTGTACACCTGGCCAGCATTTTGCTTTCATTTGCACACACAAGTGCCTAGTGAGCAAGAGTGCAATCAGATGAAGGGATTAGCAGAGTGACCGGCACGGCCAGGCCTCGAAAGTGCGATTGTAATTTATGATGATTTATAACCATCTTTTACCCTCCTGTGGTAATAAATGTCATGTGCAAAACTTGGTCCTCTTCGTCTGGTTCCTTTGATGATTTTACATCCAGTCCTTAAGCGCTTTGATGATTTTGGGGGGAATCACACTAAACCTCACCTATTAGCTCTGCTTCCCTCGGAAGATTTTTGCCTGTTTCTCAGCGTGTAACCATTTTAGGACCGTTGCTTCAAAAATCACCCTCTTCATTTTCACTGAGGCATGTACTTTTTATTTGGCCACGTTTTGACCTAGCTGGATCTCAGGGGTTCTAGTCATTCATTCATTCATTCATTCACTCATTCAATAAATATCCAATGAGTACCTAGTCTACACCGGGTACTGCTCTAGGCTCTAGGGACACGGTGTTGAACAAGACAACAGCTCGTGCCCTCATAAAGAGTTCATTCAAGTGGGAAGACAAAAAAAAAATGGACAAAAAAAAAGGAACAATACCTAAATATATATAATGATATTATAATAATATAATATAATATAATATAATATAATATAATATAAATGTAATATGATTATAATATAAATAGTGGCTTTGACCCAAGTCACAAAGTCAGTGGATGCCTGCTTAACTCCTTGTACTAGCCACCCCAGCTATATTCCCTGGTTCTGCCACGAACCAGCCCCGACCTGTCTTGCCTCATCACCCAAACTAGCTTCCCACTGACCTTTGCACCTTTCCAATCTAATCAACTCCCCTTACCTTCCACTGTTGATGGCTCTAATCTATGCACCACTCTGGGTGCAGAGAGAGCCTTGGGGGGTACAGCACGCTGGGAAGACTCATCTCAGGCGAGGGGGTGAGTTGGGGGTGTGTGGGACACCTGGCTCTTCAGGACCTCTCCCAAACCCCCTCTTTTGCCACATGTGTTGGTGATGAAGGCCTACCTCTCTGCGTGTTAAAGGTATGCTTCGGCCAAAAAGAAGTTTCCAGAGGTTTCCCCTCGCACCATGGAAACATTAGTTAGCACAGCATCCTATGTGCAGTAGTTGGGATGGAAACCTTTGTTGAACGTGTGTATTTGGGACCATGTGAAGAAGGCCATCGCGGGGGAGCTGAATTCCATCGGGGGTGAGAGTGCAGGGAGTCACGTGGGTACCTCCACTGTCCCCAGGGTAGACACAGGAGACCTGCAGGTCCGAGCAGACAGTGGAATGAGCTGCGAGGAGCCGCTCTAGGCCAGCATCCGGGCTCCCTGGAGTCCTCTGATTCTGCACGGCCCTTCTCAGACTGGCAAAGGTTGGGAGCCCAAGGCATCATTAGTAGCCTTCCATCACTTCCTCATTAGTTCTTAGATAGTGTTTTAATGACAGCTTGAGAGGCTCTGCATCCTGGCCTCCTTCTATTTATGATCCCCACCGTGTTAATGTGCACTTAATGAGAAATTCTTGTCTTGCTTGTAAATCCTGTAGCCGGCATTCAATTTATTGACAGATGTTCGCTTGGATCTCTTTAAAATTACTTCATAAATCTTCCAGGATAAAAGGCCTCAAGTTTGGTTATTAAGACAGGACCTTGTTGACAGTTTCAGATTTAACTGTTTAGAACTCAACCGTCGGGGCCGTAATGGGGTGTGCGGCCGAGGGGCACCGGGCCTGAGCGCCATTTACCGCGGCTTCTGCCCCTCGCCGGGCCCTCCGTGGCCAAGTGTGTCTACCGTCCCCTAGAATCCCTTCCGTTAACTTCTCGGTGACCTTGCCGCGCTTCGCACTTACTCATTTAGCGAATCGGCGGGTCCCCGTGGTGGAATGCCTGGGCTGATAGGAGCGAGGGGCTGGGGAAGCCACGGCCCCTCCGTCACCGGGAAGGGGTGTCGATGGGAGCCCAGCGCTGAGGTGGCGCTTCTCACGGCAGCCGCCGGGCACCTGCTGGAAACCTGTGCGTTTCAGCTCCATCTCTGGGCAGCGAGCAGCGGACGTAGCGGGAAGGGGGGCCACACTCATCTTGCTGTGGCCTTTTCAATGCTATCTCTAAATCAAGATTTTTTTCCCCCTTTCCGTTGCCAGTGGCAGAAAACTCACCCCTAAATGGCTTAAGGAAAAAAAAAATGAGTGGAAATATAGTTAGTGGACTCCTGTGATTGAACTATACAGCCTCAGGGCTGGCTAGATCCAAGGGCTAAAATAACTCTGTTTCACTCTCCCTAGAGTTTGCTTTCCTCTCTATTACCTTTACCCTCAGCATTCCCACGGGGCCCGGAATCTCCTTTGGGCTTCCAGCTTTGCACCCAGGAAAGACAACCACCTGCTTCTCTTCCAAATGCGCGGGGGGGAAAGGGCTCGTGACTTCTCAGTGGGCCTGATTAGGTCACGTGACCACTCTTTAGCCAATCACTGTGGTCAACGGTAGGCTGCGTTCGGATTGGCCAGGTCTGAGTCACGTGCCGATCTCTTCCTACTGCGCAAGCTCTAAGACTAAGGCGGAGGGTGTTCCGGGGCTCAAGTGGGGTCCCGTTACCGAAGGAGGGAAGAGCTAGAGCCAAGCGGCCTTAAGACCAATTTTCAGATGTCCCGGATCAAGTTCAAAATAACACCCTGCCTTGTCTGATGCTTCCGTTTCACTCTGAAGGGTTGTTCTGCGTTGGCGGCCTCCGTGCTGAACCAGCGTCGTGACCTACCCTGGTGGGGAATGCGTTCAAAAGGTTAAAATTTCAGAAAAGCCTGGAGAGGCCGGTTCATTGAGAAGTCCTCTCAACCATCCACAAGCCAGTAGCAGTAATAAGATGAAAAAGGGAATTGCTCCACTTACTGCTACCACAAATCAGCGGTTTGCATGTAAGATGATAATGAGCATTTGGGCCAAAAATAGCGTGTTTTTTGCTTACTTGCTAGTGTCTTGTCACATCGCATTGCTTCAATTGTGTCATGTCGCGTTGGGTAACGTTGGCTCCATCCCGCGCTGACGTGACCCGCTGCTTTGCAACACTTAAGCGTTTGGGGGGCTTTCCTCCCCAATCCAATTTTTTGGCACAAATGCTGTTTACCAGATGAGGCATATGCGAATACTATTAGAATTGAAAACACAGCTACCGTTTGAGCCAGAATTTATTAAGGGGCCTACGGGAAGGAAGGCACATGAAACATTTACTCACAGTCCCTGACAGGCCTCGACGAGGGGCCGGGCTCTTTAGCCCAGAATCTTCCGCATTTACTGAAAGCTGATATTCACGGTTTTGTGTGTGGGAACTTCTGAAACAGTGAGGGCACCTTTCATGGCTGAGAGCTGGACAGTAAGCTTGCCCTTGATTGTCTGTGAGATCTACTGCCCAAGCCCCTGAGAAACACATTCTTCACAGAAATAACTATAATAATTTGGATGCAGACTTGCCTTGTAATGTGAACAGCTAATGCCGCGTAAGGTCCCTACCTGCCAGTTACTGTTGTAACCACTGTATGTGTTCTGATTCCTTAATTGTATGGATATTGTTATTTCCTGTCATACCAGGGGGGAAACTGAGGCACAGAGACATTAAGTAAGTGACCCAGGGACCCACAATTCATGGAGTTGGGATGCGCACCCACGCCGTCTGACGCTTGAGCTGTGACCCAAATGTGCTGTGTTGCCCATCTTGAGGGTTATATGGGTAAACACATTGACTCAAGATGTGTGGTACCAAGGTAGAGGCTGTATAAAAGAGGGGTGAAATGCTGTATCTATATTACCTACCATCATATATATGATATAAATGTTATATACCACATATTGTGTATGTATGTGTATACGTATGTATAAATATATAACTTTCTCCTCAAAGAAGGAAGTCAAGATACAATAACACTCAGGTCATAGTGGCTTAAAAAAGATGAGAGAAAACACCAGAGCAAAATTAAATTTTGTTAGGACAACAAAATGGAGTTGGGAGACATGCCGCTTTACAGGAATGTTGGCGACACACATTCGCATCTGGACCTCCCGATAGACAAAGCCCAGGGGAGATGGGTGAGGAGTCATGACGTTTGCAACGTCCCAAGGCTCTAGCAGGCTGGTGCCCGATTCTCAAGACAGGAGCGAGAGGGATTTTTCCCATGGTTCTCGGACCAGGACATGTCGGAAGCAGAGGACTGTGAAAAGCTTCACTTTCTTTCAAAGGACAGGAGTCAGGGGAAGAAGAGCCCAAAAGAAAACCCTTGTGTTAATTAAAAAACAAAACAGAGCAGTTCTATATTCTTGAGCAAGATATTTAATGCCTATGTATTTATTTTCTTCTCTGTATAAATACGCTATCCTTGTTTGTGTTCCCCCAGATTGACACCTGGGAACAAGCATTTGAGCACCCATACTTCCTTTGGTTGTTGGTCCTGGGAGACACCACTAGGAGAGCAGCGAAGGAAGACAGGGAAGGGAAGGGAAGGACATTAATAGAGTGAGTGATCCAGCCAGTAACCACTGTGGACAATTGGAGCTTGTTGTTCCTGGGGCTAGTATAGAACATGTACCTCAGAGTCGTCCCAAAAGAGGGTTAAAGGTACTGGGATAGTTTTCCACCAGAGCTCCATCTGCCATGGCTTGAGGGCTCCTTCCTGGGACATTCCCATCCAACATTTCTAGCTCGCCCCTGTGCGTGAGCCAGACATGCTCCCGTGACTGGACAGCGGTCCTCAGCCACAGAAACACAGGTATCAGCAGTTCTCCTTGGTAAGGAGAGGTACTTGCCTAGGAGATGTGGACAGGGGACCGTCGGCGTCTATGACAGCCTCCTAAAGCTGTCATAATGACCGAACGAGGTCATACGGATAGAGCATTTGGAATACCGTCTAGCGTCAACACAAACTTCACAGTTGGGGAATAGTATGCTGGCCCACAGAATTCAAAAGGCCAGGAGAAGATCCTGAAGCTTTCAAAAAAGGCGGATCCAGGTGCTAAGATGGATTGGGTCGGGAAAAGCCTGATGAACAGGGGAGAAGAGCCTGTGCAGAGATGTCCAGATGGCGAAGACCGTGCCGTCGCTGTGGTCCCTTTCAAATCTAGCGTGCTAAGCAGATCTATTCTCAGATACTGAAAATGAACTCAAATAATCAGTCAATGCGGCGGAGGGGGGGTGGGAAATGAGTCAACGCACTTTGGCATCATGTAGCTAAATCCGCCAGTTGCGTGATGGACGGTTTCATTTCTCCACGGGCTGTTTTGGCATTGTGTAGACACAGCCTAAATTGGTGCCCGCACCTCCCACTAATCATGCTCTGAGAGGGAGAATGTGGAGTTATTGAGATCCCCAAGCAGCACTTTGGCGCACACACTATCTAACGATATCAAGAGATGAAGGAGGCCTTTGAAATGAGCTTTCGAGAGTGAGTAATGACCTTCAGGATGTGGTGCAGGGATTGTCTTTTGAAACTGGTATATCTTGATGGATGATTGAAAAGCTGCTGTCTTTGGTATAGTTTTTGCGGTTTTATATTTGGGGATGTGTAATAAATAAATGTGTAATTGCCCTCAACATGATGCAAGGCCAGGAGATGAGGGTGAGACAGGAAAGTCCTATACCAGCATAAAATTTGATTAGGATCCCCATTGATAGGCAAGGCAGTGTTGTGTGAACAAAGAGTGGTCTGTCTTCAGTTGACCAAGATAGAATCCAATGCAGTGGAGAACAAATTTCACCCGCTGGTTTGTAGGGAGGCCGGGAGGGGCCAAAAAAGGGGTTGTACTCTCACTTTTAACGTCCTTAGGAAAGTAGTTTCGGCGCCCGTATGGATGACAGTAACAAGAGCCTAAATTGTTTATCTTGTAATTCTGCAGCTTAAACAGTATTTATAAGGTCTTTGCAGCTCTCTTTCTAATTGATGGAAGGGGCGATCTTTCTTCTAAATTTATGAAGATCTTTTTTTCCAGTTTTGTGCTAATGTTGGTGTTTGAGCCCAATATACTAATGACATCTCTGTTTTTTAGATTTTGATTCTCTGCGATCACAGTTCAACTAAACATGCATGCGTGTGTGTGGATGCGGGTGTGTGTGTGTGTGTGTGTGTGTGTGTTGTCTTCTATGGTGATTCCCATTATTGGCTTTATACACGGATAAATCTGTCTGTGTCTCCCAAATTACCTTTGATCTCTGTTGGCAACAATGGGTGGGTGAAAGCCTAAGATACTATATATGGTGTCTAGGAACTGGGCTCGGCTTTCTTTTCATTCCATGTTTTATTGGATAGATCAAAGGATGTTTTTAATATCACTGTATAAGCTCTATTAGAATTGAGAAGATTTGCATGTTAACAATTTTGTGTTTATCATCTACAAGGAAGGCATAAGACACAAGACTGGAAGTTTAGTCCTACCTTCTTCAATCCAATTTAGAACCTTAAATGATCACAAAGGTTTAATAATGTTGTTTAATAGATGATAACTAATTAATTTTCAAGACTTTAATGACATCATTTGCTAATATCCTTGGAAAAGAGGAGAGGTTTTGTGACTCTTGGTTACATCTCACTAGTTTTAATGTGATTTGTCTGAAACTAAGGTTTCTTTTCTTGTTTTTTTTTTTTTAAACCCGCCTCTCCATATTCACTTCGGTCATACCTAAGCACAAGATTACATGAATAAATGGTGGGTCTGCCTCTTACAAGATTTTGGTTTTGTTCTGCAGCTTAAATAGAGGCACCTGCACAAACCTGGGAAATGCAAACGTGTCTTTTGGAAAGTCCCTAAATTCCTATAGCTTATATTTTCTATGCCATATTGGCTAGCATTTAATTATCTACCAACTTCAATTGTCCCCCCTGAATCCCATGAGTGTTCTTTTTTCTTTGGAGCCTTGATTTCAAACTCCTACAGCAGTGGCTCCCAACTGGAGGGGGAGGTGGATTTTGTTTCCCAGGAAACATTTGGCATTGTTTGGGGACATTTTTTTATTGTCACGACTAAGCGATGGGGATGCGTGTGCTAATGGTATTTCGTGGGTAGAGGCCAGGGATACACGCACAGCGCCCACAACAGAAATGATCTGACCCAGATGTCAGTAGTGCTGAGGCTGAGACGTTCTGCAAAGCATAGAAAGAATCCAGCCATCTATTCCTTTTTATTTTAATTTTTTTAATGCTTATTTATTTTTGAGAGAGAGAGCACAAGGGGAGGCAGGGGTAGAGAGAGGGAGACACAGAATCTGAGGCAGCTCCAGGCTCCGAGCTGTCAGCACAGAGCCCGACGCGGGGCTCGAACCCACGAACAGCGAGATGATGACCTGAGCCGAAGTCAGGCACTCAACTGACGGAGCCACCCAGGTGCCCCATAGCCGCCTGTTCCCTAGTTTTCCTGGTTTGGGTTTAGTACAGACCCGATACCCCGCGGGTACTCCGATTCAGTCCGATGATGAGGTTGTGTTTGCTTTTAAATCAGGGCGGTCAAGTGACCCCCGGTGGATCTAAGTGCAGAGGTTTCCAACAGAAGGGGCAGGAGAGTTTTTGAACGCAGCGTATGAAAATCATTGGCGGTGGGAGGGAGAAGGCAGTGCGATACAAAATAGGAAAAAAGAAGCATAAAGGAAAAAAACCAGCCCCTCCTCTTTCCTGTGATTGCCATCAACATAAAAAGGCAAGGTTGTTAATCTTCAGGGGGCAATCTTTGTCTGGAGGGAATCCCTTGGGGGGCATTGGGAATTTTATTGCCTTTCGTTGGGGGCAGTGTAAAATGGGGTAATTTAGGCTTGACAAACAAATCTTGACTCACTTTTTTCTGAGGCTCCAGAAGGAAAATAGAATTCTCACAGAGCAGGGATCAACCATTTCCTCCATAAATCACGGGAGTAGGTGAAAATTTGGCTAATATCCAGGGCACCACAAAGAAATAAACAATGCCAAAGCAATCTGTGGCTTATTGTATGCCAGCTTCTCCATGGATACATATTTCTTCTCCTTGTTTTGATCTCATACTTCCCCCCCCACCCCCACCCCTTAGCTGAAACTTTCTCAGTCCCTTTCAGACCGTCTCTCGGGCAAGGCCTTTGGAGCAGGACCCTGACAATGTCCTGGTCAGCTCTTTTAGGTTTTTTTTTTTTTAAAGTTGATTTCCTGTTCTGGTGAGCCATCCATCACTGACGTCCCCCGTCTGTGCTGCTTGTCTGTGACAGAATGAGAGGTGTCATTTATCACTGGGGCTTGCGGAAGCTGGGGGAAGAGGGATTGAAATTTTTTCTGGAAGGCCTCCGTGTCTACTGGCTGCCAGATCATTAAAAAAAAAAAAGGGGGCTTTCCAAAGAAAGCTGTGTGTGATGTGATTGCACGAACTGTCAGGGATAGGCTGAAAGAAAGGGGAACATCAAAAGGGAGCGAGAGAAAGAGGCGGAGGAAGGAGAGAAGTTTCTGCCAGGGGCATTGAAAGTTTTCGAGCTGCAGATGCACGGATTTGCTGTAGTTTGGTTTCAGTTTGTGCATGCTAAGTAAGTCCTTTAGAGATTTGCACGGCGCTCGTGGTGCCAGTGAGGAAACCAAAACAGGAAGCCTCTTTAACATCACTTCCTCACATCACATATTATGTGGGGCGCGGGGACAGACTTTGTACTGTACGGGCCACGACTCGCAGCACAACCGTTGAAGAGCTAAGGCAGGAAAACGTATCCCCCCAAACGCAGGGGATCCCAATAAATCACTGAGACCTACTGGCGGGCCCCTTCTCCGAGGAGACTCGCCCAGCATCCTGTTTGCTCCAGCACACTCAGGAAATGCCCGAGAATATCCTCTCACAGCCCCCCTGCTCGGGGCATCAAGTCCGCCACCGAATCCACCTCCAGGGATCAGGGAGGAGACGCTGCGTATCATTTCTTTGCAGTGGGAGGCGTCCTTCCTTCTTCTCCCCGCACTGTCAAAGCGATAGAAGTAAGCCGAGGGGCGCCTGGGCGGCTCAGTCGGTTAGGCATCTGACTTCGGCTCAGGTCACGATCTCGCGGTCCGTGAGTTCGAGCCCCGCGTCGGGCTCGGTGCCGACGGCTCGGAGCCTGGAGCCTGCTTCGGATTCTGTGTCTCCCTCTCTCTCTGCCCCTGCCCCGCTCATGCTCTGCCTCTCTCCATCTCTGAAAAAGGAATGCACGTTAAAAAAAAAAAAAAAAGTAGTTAGAAGTAAGTGGACACTTAACGTTGGGCTGCCTGGATGCCAGGCACTGTTCTAAGGGCTTCCTTAGGGACTTGCTTTAATTCTCAGAGTGAGCCTATGAGAAGGGTGCTTCTATTTTCGTGTGGTGGCCCTAAAGCACAGAGAGGTGGAAGAACTTGCCAAGGCTTGCTTATTTCTTGGCAAAGCTGAGATTCTATTCTGATCTGGGTATTTTGGTTCCAGAGTCTACACTCTGAGCCCCTGATTGGGAGGGTGAAGGATGCACCTACTGAGAAGACAAGATGATTCTTTTTGTTTTAATGTTTGTTTTAATGTTTGTTTGTTTGTTTGTTTGTTTAGAGAGAGCATGAGCTGGGGAGGGAGAGAGAGAGAGAGAGAGAGAGAGAGAGAGGATCCCAAGCAGGCTCCACCAGCACAGAGCCCAATGCAGAGCCCGGAGCCTGATGCGGGGCTCAGTCCCACGAACTGTGATTTCATGACCTGTCCAACACTCGACTGACTGTGCCACTCCGGGGACCCCAGATGATTCTTAAAGCCCGGTTGCCTTAGGAAATTAGTAACTTAAGGATGCCCCAAAGCAAGACTTAGCAAACCACACCAATAGGTCAAATTCAACCAGTGGCCGGGGATGCAGCCAGCGAACTAAGAAGCTTTACACAGTTTAAATGGTCAAAGAAAATTGTGAAATTTCGTTTTTTTGCTTGTTAAAAAATCACCTTCGTGACATCGCCCCTGTTGCCTCTTGTACAAACGCTAAAATACTTCTTGGTTGGCCCTTTGCAGGAAAATCTTGCTGCCCTCTGAGCTAGGTAAAATCATCTACAGAAGGAAAAAAGAAGGAGAAGGAGGAGGAGGAGGAGAAGGAGGAGGAGGAGGAGGAGGAGGAGGAGGAGGAGAAGAAGAGAAGAGAAGAGAAGAGAAGGAAGGAAGGAAGGAAGGAAGGAAGGAAGGAAGGAAAGAAGGAAGGAAGGAAAGAAGGAAGGAAGGAAGGAAGGAAAGGGAGGCAGGGAGGAAAAGGAAGGAAAGGGAAAGGAAGGAAAGGGCATCTTTTAAAACAATAAGAAAACTAGGATTCGCAGCAGTGGCTTTCCGAGGCCACCGGCCCCACTACCCTCAGACCGGCTGACATATACCCATGTGCGAAGGCCATCCTTTCAAACTAAGTTTCCCTTGACTGCTTTTTCACAAAGCCTGCTGCTTGGAGAGACAAATTAGCTATTAGGTAATCTAGTTAATTGACAAGTGACTTAACTAATTACCCTAACATGCTTATTAAATGTTACCTTTCCTATTCTCAACACATTGTCAGAGCATCCATTTATGTAAGGCCTTATCATATCACTCTCTCCTGACAGCACATTCCCATTAAAACAGAGGGAGCATGGGGTGTGCTTTTTCTATCGTTATTTCTCTCCCTCTGTGGTTAGAGTCAAAAGAGAGAATGAGGAGCCCATCCCTACTCAGCCACGATGTCCAATTAGGCTAGCACGTGGTCACTCGAATGGATCAAGAATGGACGAAATAAAGAAATAATGCGTGTTATCAAGACTCGCCTAATGGGTGGAACAAAAAGCTGAGGGCAAACTCAACTTGACTCTTGACTGTAGCCTTTCATAGCTGGGAAGGCCCGCGTCTTTATTTATACACATCCACAAATCTGTGCCTCAGACTCTTTGGAGAGATGAATTTTGAAATTTGAGAAAGAGAGGGAGCCTGAGTGGCTAGTTGGTCAAGCGTCTGACTGTGGCCCAGGTCATGATCTCACCATTTGTGGGTTCGAGCCCTGTGAAAGGCCCTGTGCTGACAGCTCAGAGCCCGGAGCCTGATTCAGATTCTGTGTCTCCCTCTCTTTCAACCCCTCCCATGCTCATACTCAGTCTCTCTGTCTCTCTCTGTCGCTTGCTCAAAAATAAATAAACATTAAAAAAAAATTTTTTTTTTTTGGTTTTAGAAAGAGAACATGGTACATATACTGTATAGGAGATAGCACTCCCATGGGGCTGGGAATAGCATCTATGCTTAAAAACATAAATAATTCTGTGACGAAACACTAATATTACTAAGTGAGAGATTTTTCTTTTAAGATTTAAAATGTCTTGAATTGATTCAGGTGTGATTTCTCTGCCAACTGAATTATGAAAAGAAAAATAAAACTTTTGTGTTCCAGAGCTTTTAGAATTTTTCTAAAATTCTAATAGGTAAAGGATTGTGGGCAAGTACAACTACTTTAATAATCTTACGGCTTTTCTACCAACTGGAAACTTCTAGTTATTTTATAACCTTACTATTTCTTACAGTTATACATATGGAATCAGTTGATGATTATCTCTCAGAGTAAGATAAGGCATGAGATATATATATGTATGTAGAGACACAACATATATCAAAAAGTATATCATGATGTGTACTGTATGTATCATGGTATATATAATGATATATATGAACATGTTATGAAATATGATTCAACAACATAAGCAAGGAACTACACACAAGTGATTTTCTCAAGTATTTAATTATATATTTAGAGAGGGAGAGAGAGAGAATGACGAGCAAGGAGCACAGACAGAGAGAGAGAGAGAGAGAGAGAGAGAATCTCAAGCAAGCAACAGACTCTCAGTAAAAAGGCCAATATCTGCCTCAAGAACATACACAGTAAGATCATGACCTAAGCAGAAACGAAGAGATGTGCAAGTAACTAACTGGCCCACCCATGTTTCACAAAGCAATTTTTGTTAACAATGAACATAAAGGACAGGGATTCTGAAAAAGAAGTGAAACATCAGTGCTCTGATGTTGAAAAACTACACTTTCTGCTGGGGCCATAAAGATACCAAGGAGCATGACCCTGAGATATTGCTTGTACCACAAAACAACACGAATGAAACTGGAAAGCATACTCCAGTCATTGCTGAGACATTATTTCACTGGCAAATTTTTATTCCACTTTATGGATGGTGATAACCATACCATCAAAAAGGCAACAAACTCAAAATACAACAGAAACAAGGTGATCGAGGAGACACATGGTGACCTTAGGAGGGAGCTCACACCCAACTGTAAGAGACTCATTGTCCCTAACCCTGAACCCGAAACCCTAAATCTAACCCTAACCCTAACCCTAACCTTAACCCTAACCATAACCCTAACACTAACCCTAACCCTAACCCTAACACTAACCCTAAGCTTAACCCTAACCCTAACCCTAACCCTAACTCTAACCCTAACCGTAACCTTAACCATAACCATAACCATAAGGCAATGGTTGTCCACTGGTCATTGCCACACAGTAACACAGACCCAGGGTAGCCAATCTTCTGACCTTTTGAAAGAACTAGAAATCCAGATGCACAGTCTCACAATAGTTAGGGGGTGGCAATTAAACTATCATTTATTAACCTTCTACAGGCCAAACAAGACAGGTCTCCAGGCTAGATCTGCCCCATGGCCTACCCAACCCCTGCAAGTTTTCGTGAGTTGATTGGCCAAGATCACCCTGCCGGTATAGGATACGATTACTATCTGAATCCAGTATATCTGACTCCCATGGTTTCCATTTTTGTCTGATTATTTGGCATAGGGGGGTGGAATGATTAGAAAAATACAACCCCCAAAACTCAGGAAGCTCATGACATATAGGGGGGACATTCAAACCAGATGTTTTGTTTACAACATAGTGTAATAACGTGCATATGGATGTTTAGGACGCGGTGTAATGCTCCTCTGGCTGTGGGGACCCAGAAATGAACGTCCAAACCCAGTCCTGGACAGGCAGGAAAGGCTTCTCAAGGAAGGCATGCCAGTGCTAAGAGGAAAACAGGTGGAGGGGTGATGCAGGGAGCAGTAGACAGGGGTGTTCCAGGTACAGGGAACAGCGTGTGCAAAGGGCAAGAACAGTTCATGTTAACAGCATCTTTGTCAGAATGCCTTTTTATTAATGTTTACTTATTTATTTTGAGTGTGTGTGTGTGTGTGTGTGTGTGTGTGTGTGCAAGCAAGGGAGGGGCAGAGAGAGAGAGGGAGAGGGAGAGAATCTTAAGCAGTCTCCATGCTTAGCACAGAGTCCAACGGGGGACTCGATCTCACGACCCTGGATCATGACCTGAGCTGAAATCAAGAGTCGGACACCTAACTGACAGTCGCCCATGCACCCCATCTTTTTTTTGAAATAGGATTCCCCATAATACAATCAGGACACATTGTGCAGCCTGATAAGACCCAAACTAATTCAGTTAACTTATTGGGAAGTTGACAAGAAAAGGAATAGCTGCTGTGACCGTAACTCCTGACACAACCCATAGCAGTGCAGTGAGGCGGGCATCAGATGTCTCCAGGCTGGGGTTTTGTCTGAGCTGTACGAGTGAGAGCAGCCCAGCAGCCTCGCCAAAGGAGGCAGTGGCCGTGCAGCCCTGGGCAAGGGGTCCCCATGCCTGAGTATCTCCTCTAACCGCTAGCATGTGGCACCTTCCCCCTCTCCTGCTTGGTTGTGGTCTTCGATGACCACATCAAATTGTGCAGGAGGCTATTCTTAGACCACAAGCAAGAGAAAGTGACCCTCCATACCTGAAGCAGAAAGGACTCGATGGAAAGTCTACCAACAGTTCACAGAATAACAGGAAGGCTGGCGAACCAAAGCTGGAAATGGGCCGATGCCAAGACACCGTGAGTCCGGAAAGCAAGGATCGTAGACCAGTCTGTCCAGGTGCCACGACTGCACTCACCGTCCAAACAGGTCTTCATGCTCTTGGCTTCTCTACTCAAGGTGCAGATACCATGGACAGAGTCCAGTGTGCTCAGTTGGGGCAGATAGCTGTTCCCTCGCCAGTCCCAGCCCACAATTTAGCAGCTTAAAACACGGACCACTCAGGTAGCTCATGATCCCGTAGGCTGGCAATTTAGGCTAGACTCACTGAGGCCAGGCTGCTCCTGCGACACCTCAGATGGCATGACTCAGCACTGCCCCATGTGGTCTCTCTCACTGCCCAGGAGGCCAGCCCAGGCTTGGCCCATGGTGGTGACAGAGTTCAGAGAGCAAAAACCCAAAAGGCTTTTTGCAGCCTAGTCTCCGAACTACACTACGGTCACTTCTGTTGGACGAAATAAGTCAAAAAGCCAGCCCAGACTCAAGCAGCGGGCACGTAAATGCCATCTCTTGATGAAAGGTGCTTCCAAATCACGTGGCAAAGGATGTATATACAGATGGGGCCAATTCACCATCAATCGGGCCATGCCAGTTTGCATCCCGGTCATGTCCCCAAGCTGGAGGGTAGAGGACTTGAACAAGAGCCTTACCAGACTATGTTTAGTGAGGAAAGGAAATTTCAGTTCTGTGGGTCTACTTAACCCAAAGAAAAGTAAATTTGTTTTTAAAGAATTGCTCCTATGTGTGATCTGGTCTTCCCTCTGAGCAAAATTTCTGTTATAGTAGTAAAATAAAGATAACAATAAAAGTAGGCTTCATAGTTTCCCTTGCTCCCCGTGGGGTGTCAGAAATAGCCACCTTCCATGTACGGCCACTGCTGATGCTATCTTGTGCCCAGGGATCCAGAGTCTGAGCCAGGGATTCTTGATTCAAATATCAGTTTCTGAACTATCTGACTTCTCAATATCAGTTCATCAGCATTTATTTTTCTAAACTACTCCATTCCTCATTGACCACTCCTTTCTTTGAAACTCTGAATTCACTGGAATCCAGAGATAATTACGAGATCTGGGGTTGGGTCTGGCACGGTCCCTTGCTTCATGTATGAAATCACTTAACATCTCTAAACCTCAATTTTCTATCTGCAAAGTGCGTATAGGAACAGAAGTACTTCACAATGCTGTGAGCGGTAAATGAGACAGTATATACAAAGAACACGGCATAGAACCCAGCCAACAACAAGCATTCAACAGCTACGCTTTGCTTTAACTCTCATCGTTGACACTGATTTGTCTCCTCTACCCCTCTGCTGTGGCATCCAAACCTTACCTTCTGTGTAAAAAATGCCTACCACCTAGCCGCAAGTTGGAAACAATTTTTGTTTAATGTGTGTCAGACTTTTGTTTCTTCGAAGACAGGTGTTTGAACATGTATTGATTTTTCTGAGGTTGGTCAGTAACTAAATGAAGGTTAATCTCTTTTTCTGGCAAATATTTACTGAGTGCTCGCACGAGAACTGCTTGGTGAGTTCACCTGTGGTTCTGATTTGGAATTGGACCCTCGCTGTCTCACTCACAATGGTCCACCGGGATAACCAGTGATGTGAAATATGATTGTGTCAGTTGGGGACCAGGCAGGAGACCCCTGACATACTCCACCGGCTGATGGAGGGAGAGTGGACTGGAGGACAATGAGAAGGTAGGAGTGATCGTTAAGAACCAACAAGGGACATTGCAGGGCCCCGAGACTAGTGACAGAAGGGAGCCTTCACTGAAGGAGAATGAGGACAAAGCAGTTTCCACAACCTGGTGAAGGTGTGGCCATAAGGATAGGGCCTCTTCTTAGGAGCTACATCCCTTGGTGCAGGGGCACAGGATTCACGGCCACCTGGCCAAAAGGAGCCAGGGCGACATATGCACCACAACCCTCTCTTCCCACTCGCCCATCGCCTTCAGGCAGACCCAGAGGCAAAGCCAGAGGACAAAGTGTGGAGACGACATACAATCCCTGATCTCAGGTCAGCCTCCCCGGGGCACAGGCCTGAGAAGAAGGATGAGCTCCAGTGTGCAGGACAAGCAGAAGACGCCCAGGACAAATAACTGAATATCGAGCAAAACCTGTTCATACTGTCCTCCCATCACGGAAAGCTCGCACCCTGAAAACGAACTGGGCCCGAGAAAAACTGCAAGGGGCATTAAGACCCCAATTACCCGGGAAGTTCACACATTTCCCTTCGTGAAATGAGCTAGCAGGTAGGAAGTGAAGGTCCAGTTAGATGCTATGTTGACCCCGGGAGACAATTCAAGACATGGTCACAAACCATAGCCCTCAAGATGGTACTGACCCCAGATGTGTTTCTAGTGTTTCTTAGAACTTTAATTAACGAATCAGCTTCTAATGAAGTATTAGAAGGCTTTCCCTTTGGCTCTAAATGCCTGGCTTCTCTTCAAGTTAGGGAATCTGGCCCCACGAGCTGCATCCACAGCTGGAGGTGGGGACATTCTATTTGCCAGTCCTGTTATCTCCTCGGCAGATCCACGTATCCTTTGTCATTGGTATCGTTCTTGCACTCGAAAGTTTATGTCATGTGTCTGTCCACCCACGTCCCCATCAACAGCGAACCAACAAAAGCTCGTTCAAGAGGGCCATGTGTTCTAAGCAAAACTGATGAAAACATAGGTCCCGGTGGACGCAAAGAATCTTCCCACACTTAATGTGAGCAAAACGATCGATAATGCCTGCGTGGAAAGGCTGTACCCCGGCAGGCCTCCCGTCGCTCTTACTGGCTTGGCTCACGCAAGCACTTGGGCTTGAAGTTCCCATCTCGGGACCCTACCCCTTCACATCTGAACACACTTTCCAGATGCAAAGCGCTTTTATGCATCAATTCACTTCAACCTCGCAGCAACCTTCTGATGCAGGCAGAACTGGGCTTACTGCCCTCCTTTCGTTGATGGAGAAGCTCAGACGCGTTCAGTGATTCTCCCAAGGTTACCCAGCAAGCAAATGTCAAGACGAAAACCCAGGTCTCGTGGCATCAATTGCAAAATCTCACGGTTCAGAGGGACGCCCGAGGCTGGCGTAGCCCGGGAAGGAAGGAATTGCTAGTTTGTCCTACATTTCAGGATGAAAGAGCAAATGCAGTGATTTCACATTGTGCTGAATTAATACTTATTTCCTGATATATGTGTATATATATATATATATATATATATGTATTGGCCTATTCCATTTCCCCAATAGGTTATGTTCTAAACGTGGTCAGAGCTTAGATGATAATGTTCCCAGAGGTAGGGGGAAAATCAGAGCAGTTGAAACGATCTGAGTGTTCTCTACCTTCAGGGACAAATGCCTCTACTAACTTCTATCTGTCTAGAGAGGTCGGGCACCCCAAACCTTTGTGAGGCAGGGAAATATTAGCTGTTTCAGATACGCTGTACTGGTTACCGGTAACCCCTGGAGTCCCTTTATTTCTGTATGACTTACAACTTCGAGCATGCATTCAGCACACGTCCTTTTAGCCCCTTCCCCAAATCTGCCTTTACTTAATTTTCTGTACAGCTAGAATCCCACCCTCTATGACCTATGAAGCTAATTTCCTGATTGATGCTCAAAATTCAGTAATTTGAGGAGCAAAAAAAAAAAAAAATTTTTTTTTAGAGCTTCGATCCTTGTGGGTGTAAAACATTTTGATTGTGTTTAAGGTTTCTGCCTTTCATCAGTGTCTCCAGTGCGTTTGAAAAGAATTCCTTTCTTGTGCATTTTCTAGAAGCCTCTATAGATTCATTTCACTAAGGCTCTGTTGAACAAGACTGCTCGGCAGTCTGCAGACTGCAGACTGTTGGGATTTTTAAAGAAATTATCCTTATCGTGAACATTTCACCTGTGCTATAAGGAGCACCGGTTAAATGTTGATTGGTTTCTACCAAGTGAAAATAGTATTATGCATAATAATACTTGTCAACATATTTATTCTATCTTTGATAATGAGTCTGATTTGCTTCAGCTTTTAGAGAGAGGGAGAGATGAATGGATGATCCCCGGGTGTCCTACATTCACTTAGGTAATCAACACACAAGTTTGGAACATCTAGTACGTGCCTACCAGCATTTGACTTGTAGCAGGGAAGAATAAAAAGATTCCTGCCCTCAAGGAGCTTATAGTCCAATGGGAATTGTGGGGGAGGGAGGTCAGGCCAGAAATAAATGAGCACCAGGTTGTAGACAAGTGAAACAGGAACTCAAGTAAAGGTTATGAATTACTGCTTTTGGATGGGGCAGTCAGGGAAGGTAGGAGTCGGGCAAGTGATATTGTAACACAGCCTGGACCAAGTGGTGGTCCACAGCCTGAGCTATGTGGATGTTTGAGGACTATCTAAGGTCCCAGACAGAGAAGACAGCAAGAGCCAAGGCCCTGCGGCCACTATGAACTTCGGGTATCTCACGGACAGAGCAGGCCGGGGTGCCTGGAGCAGAGTCAAGGAGGAGAAAGCAGATGAGGTCACGAGAGGCCAGGATGTGCCGAGTCTATGGGCCCTTAGATTTCATTCTAGGGTAACGGATGCTTTTAGCCGGTCGGGGACAGGAGAGTAAGGCTGTCTGACTAACGTGTGAGAAGACCGACAGTGCCACTGAACGGACTGTGGCCAAGGGTAGGGCCCGGGAGGGAAGCAGCAGGTGGGAGGGGGTATTGCTACCGTCCAGGTGACAAATGGCAGTGGCTTGGTTGTGGTCGAGGCTGATTGTGGTTGAGGCTGTGAGAGACGGTTGGCTTGTGGGCAAATCTCTGAAGCTCGCGTCCACAGATAAGAGAACGGGATGCTAAGGAGGACATCAGTAACCGCGTGTCTTGTAAACGAGCCATTCTGGATGTTTCCAGAATGTGGTGACTGTGTTCACTCTATCAACACCCACTCCCCAAGAATCTTCTGCGTGCCCGGCCGTGTGTTAGGCCGTGGGAAGCTCCAGGGGTGACAGCGCCCCTGCCCTCGAGGGTCTCCCGCCACCGAGAAAACAAGTCCCCTCCCTCCGCTGGCAACACCGCGTCCGATGGCCACCATTGCCGCATTCCTGGGTTGCCTGCAGGTGGTGTCTTCCACGGTGTCCTGGACCCTGGGCTCCTCCAGCCCACCCTCCACACAAGAACCAGAACGATCTTTCTTTTAACCGCAAAACATCCTCTATGTTGACACACCCTTTTTTTTCTTCGATGCGTTTCTACTTTGAAAGAAACAATATGGGGCAGCCACGAAGAGCAAATCAGTGTGCGTGACTGGAGGTGGGAAGTAGACAGAAAGTGAGTGTGGCTAATCCAAGGTTACTGAATGCCAGCTTGTTTCGTTGTCACCTCTTATCTTCACAACCATGCTCGGTTGAGCAGTGGTCCCCATGCGTACCTCAGGACACTGAGGCCCAGGCAGATGAATTGATGTGCCGGAGCGCCTGGGAGAAGCCAGGGCCTCTTACGGAGCTCTTCGAGCTTACATGCCGGGCTGAGCCCATATGTCGAACTTGTTTTTTCCTCCTCTTCAGTAACAGGAACCAGCAAAGCAGAGCCCATAGACCAAGTCCTGTCCAATGCCTCTTTTTATAAATAAAGTTTTATTGTCACACAGCCACACTCATGTGTTTATACGTCACGTGTGGGAACTCTTGTGTTGCGACAGCAACACTCTTGTGTTGCTGTAGAGACCATACGGTCTTCAAAGCCTTAAATATTTATTATCTGGCCCCTGACAAAAGAAGTTGGCCAACCTGTGTTTTAGATACGAAAAAAATGGTGTAGTGGTGCCTGAGTGGCTCAGTCGGTTGAGCGGCCGACTTCAGCTCAGGTCATGATCTCACGGTCTGTGAGTTCGAGCCCCACGTCGGGCTCTGTGCTGACAGCTCAGAGCCTGGAGCCTGCTTCGGATTCTGGGTCTCCCACTCTCTCTGCCCCACCCCCACTCGTGCTCTGTCTCGTCTCTGTGTCTCTCAAAAGTAAATAACCATTAAAAAAATATTTTAGGGGCGCCCAGGTGGCTCAGTCGGTTGAACGTCCGGCTTCAGCTCAGGTCATGATCTCATGGTCTGTGGGTTTTAGTCCCACGTCGGGCTCTGTGCTGACAGCTCAGAGCCTGGAGCCTGCTGCGGATTCTGGGTCTCCCTCTCTCTCTGCCCCTCCCCTGCTTGCACTCTCTCAAAAATAAACATGAAAAATAAATATTTTAAAAAAGTAAAAAAATACACAAAAATGCAATAAGTCAAAATGAATCAGTTATAGTTCATGGAACACACACGACATTTACCCGTCTTGTGGCAGCAACAAAATGTTAAGGCCAATAAATGCTTCTGAAGGAATGATATGAAAAATCAGAAGTTAAAAAACACTGAAGTGACTAAAGTCAATAAGTTGCCTATTCAAAGTGGGAATTGCTATTATGGCTTTAGTCTTACAGTCAATACTGGAAATAAATTCTTCTGTTCATTTTTTTCACTTAAGTATTTATGGAGTGTCTACACCATACCAAGCCCCTATCTGTAATAGCTCTAGCAAATTCCATGCTCGACAAAATCGGACACACTTGGTGCTAGAACAGAGCTCACACCCTGGTGACAGAGACAGCTGTTAATCAAATAATTATAAAATTAAGCCTGTAGAGAGCAGAGGACATCACATCATGTTCATAAGAATACTTCATGGGGTGAGGAGCACCTGGGTGGCTCAGTTGGTTGAGGGTCCGACTCTTGATTTTGACTCAGGTCACAATCTCAGGGTTGTGGGATCAAGCCCTGTGTAGGGCTCTGCACTTAGTGTGGAGCCTGCTTGAGATTCTTTCTGTCTCTCTCAGTGTCTCTCTCTCTATCTCTGTATCTCTCTATGTCTCCCTCTCCCCCTCCCTCTGCCCCCCTCCCCACCTCATGTTCTCTTTCTCTAAAAGAAAACAAAAAAGAATGCTTCATTGGGGTTTGACTAGGCAGGCAAGTCACAGGAGGTTTTCCTGAGTGTATGATGTGTAGTAAGGTAAGAACTGAAGGGTCAGTAGGTAAAGAGGAGAAGGAAGGGGTGCCTGGGTGGCTCAGTAGGTTAAGCATCCGACTTCGGCTCAGGTCATGATCTCGCAGTTCATGAGTTCAAGCCCCACGTCGGGCTCTGTGCTGACAGCTCAGAGCCTAGAACCTGCTTTGGATTCTGTGTCTCCCTCTCTCTGCCCCTCCCCCACTCACACTCTGTCTCTGTCTCTCTTTCTCTCTCTCTCAAAAATAAATACACATTAAAAAAATATTTAAAAAAGAGAAGAAAAACCATTATCCCAGGAGCAGGAGGGCAGCATATGCAAAGGCCCAGTGGTAAGAGGGAAGATGGCAGCGCTAGGGTTTTCAAAGCAAGATGCTTGTGTATCTGCAGAATAGTCAGCAGGAAAAGCATGTATCCGACAGAAGCCCATGTGAAAGGGTTTAAGAGAGTGGGGCCTCCTTCGGAGATGATATTTTATCTTTATGGGTTCAGGACTCAGGAAGGAATCCATTATGGTTCTGCTGGGTCTAACCATCAGTCATGCAAAAAATCCCTGTTCTGGATCCTGTGATCATTTCTTTTTTCAAATTCAGGCACTCCCAGTGTTGCTGGAGCCACCCAAAGCGTGCATAAGGATAGTATTTAAGACACGCATTTTCTGTTTACCCTTTCTAGACTAACTGTCCTGCAAACTGGTTCTCTGGAAATGCTTTTATCACAATCACATGCTCCTGTATTCTGTAACATCACCTCTTCATCCATTTCGTCCCGACTTTTAGTCTACTTCTCTGGGAGGTGCCAACAAGCCCGGGCAAAAGCCTCCACTAATCTAAAAGCAGGTCAGCAACAGGATTCAAGAAAAAAGCCATAAAAACATTAACAAATACGATCAGGCTTGTGGTTGAAGAGAGGTAAAAAAAAAAAAAAAAAAAAAAAAAAAGAAAGAGGACAAAATGCATTTTTCAAGAAAATTGCTACTTGAATGCATTCAACTTCTCCGATGGCAAACAACAGAAACTGACTTTGGTCATTTTCAGGAAAAAGAGGTCATGGAAGGCTTGCTAAGGCCGTGGTATTTGTCTCAAGACCTCAATATTGGGAAAGAACCAATCAGATAAATGTCTGTGGAAAGGGTGTGCTAGGCAGAAGCACGGCAAGTGCAAAGGTCCTGAGGAGGGGAGCAAGAAGGCATACCACAGGGGTGGAGAGAAGACCAGGAGGCTGGAAGGCAGGGAGCAGGAGGAAACGCAATCAGAGACTGATCAAATAGGGCTTTGTAGCTCGTGGTAAGGACTTTTGGTTTCATTCTCTGTCACAGGAAGCCATTGTAGAATTTGAAACAGTTGGACGATACCATTTGAAGTACAGTAAAGAAAGAGCACGTTTTAATAAGCAGTTATTATATCTCAGGCACTATATATACCCACCTTGGGGCATGCCCTTTAATCCTGACCACAAATCAATAAATAGGAACAATGATCGTTTTCGGCGGAGAGGACTGGGGCTTGGAAGGTAACATGTCTTGTCTAGAGCAACATGGCGAGTGCACGGAAGGGCCAGACTTCAACCCAAGTCAGCTGCCTCCAGGTCCCGGCTCAAAACCCTCAACAAAGGCTCATTTTTGTTGCTGTTGTTTGTGACGCTTGCTTTTTTTTTTTAACGCTTTCAAGTGTGTTTTGTTGACTGCATTGTTATTCTCTGCTCAATTTTGTAAATGAAAGAGATTTGCCTTGAAGTCATAACTGAAAAAAAAGATAATAATAAACTTGTAGTTTTCTCTGAAGAATCACATAAACACCCAGCTCAGAAAAATTTGGCTGGGGCACGGGGGGGGGGGGGGGGGGGAATGGCTGCGGCAATACTTTGCACTCAGCCATCCCGTTTATGAGAATCCGGAATGTTCTTTGGACAAAGGATCAAAGACGAGTTTATTCCTCTCTGTGTTGAGACATGGCCCACTCGCCTCCTCTTTTTATCTTTGCTGGTAACTCTGCTTCAATTTCTCTGATGGTAAAGAGATGAGATCAGCCACTGGGGGATCGGTCGATGGAATCAGGTTTCAGTCATCAAAAAGTTACGTCAAGTGCTAAGCATGAGTTACCCTCTGTTGCCAGTGTCAGCCCAGGACTTCACTGCATGGCCGTCAATCCTGGCTCCCTCGCCCTTGCAGACGTTAAAATATAGGGTGCTCTGGGAATTTGGCAGGAGGAAAGCGGGAGGGGAGGAGCTGAGCTCCGGGAAGGCGGGGGTGTGGAGAAGGAGATTTAGATTCTAATGATCTTAGCCAGCACATTCTAAGTACTCACTGCAGGGACATCAGCTGATTACTTTCATTAAAAAAGAAAAGATAGATAGATAGATAGATATAGATATAGATATAGATATAGATATAGATATATAGAGTGTGATAGAGAAAGGGATATATATATATATATATATATATATATATATGAGTTGATTTCAGAGTTAGAAGTGGATTTAAAATGACCTTCATCAGTTACAAATATAATGCTTGTGTATTCTTAGCAGGGTTTCTTTTTTCAATTAAATAACATTTACCGAGTGTTTCCATCATAGTAATTGAAAAAAAAAAAGTTCATTATTGGAAAATAGGGAAAATAATATATATATAAAAAAAAATACTCCTCAGTCCAACTCTTTAGAGAAAGCTGCAGAAAAGACCCATTCTGTCTTCTGTCTGCCTGCTTCTCTCCCTCTTTTAAATCTTAAAGCCAATCTTTTTTATTGTTTCAATTGGTGTAGCTATATTGCATAGAGGGGTTCTGTGATAAAGCCTCTAGGGTGGCCCCAACGATCCCCACCTCTCAGGATCACTGCCCCTCTGTGACTGCCTGATGAGTCGGTGGGCTTTCTGATTCACCTGTAGTTAACGGGACACGGCAAGTCCTGTCCACGGGACATCACTTCCAAGATTAGGCTATAGAAAGACTTCCACCTTAGATGCTCACCCACACTCCCCCCACCCCTCCCTCTGAGTCACTCACACTGGAGGAAAGCCAGTTTCCAGGCTGTGATCCATCCTGAGGAGAAGCCTATGGGATGTGGTGAGGAACTGAGGGCGGGGCTCTGATTAACTCACCAACAATCACGTACCAAAACCCACGTAGGTGAACTTAGAAGTGGACTCTTCAGCCCCAGTCTCAAGAGGATGACAGCCCTAAGGCAATGGCTTGACCGCACATTTCTGAAAGACCCTGAGCCAGGGGCATGCATCGAAGCCATTTCCAGACTCCTGAACCACAGAAACTGAGAGAGTGAAGGTTTGTTGTCCTTAGCTGCTGAGTGTTGGGGTAATTGGTTACATAGTAACAGATAACCAACAAAACCGAACAACAGGTTGTATTCTGCCGCTTTCTCCCATTTAATTCTGTTTTAGGTATCTTACCAAGTTGTGGCATTCTATTTGTAATAATCATGTTTATGCAGCATCAAATATATGTACCATTGTTTATTTAATCACTCCTGTATTAGAGAACAGGTACTTTGTTCCAAATTATTCTACCGTTAAAGCACCACTGTGGTGAACATCTTTTTGTGTGGAGCTTCTTCTGTGTTTTTCGCTATGATCTTAAAATAGATTGGGATTAGCTCTAGGGTTAGGAATCAGCTTGGATTACTGGATCAAAGGGAGAGAATGTTTATATTCCACTAGATTTCCATTGCACGACTTCTCAGTTGGGACAAATCAGCACACTACCATCAGAAATATGTGAAAAATCTCCATTTCATCTCATCTCTGTCTTTTATTTGATTATTGACAATATGATAAGCAAAGTATTTCATTGTTTTACAGATATTAAAAGGAAGAGATCATTTCCACAGTCAACCTCTCCTCTTAAGCAAGCAGAATTTATGGAAGGATTGAAATACTGAGCTAAGCAACTAAATGTTCCCCTGAAGCAGTGCTGTCCAAGAGAACTTTCTGTGACATGAGAAGTATTCTTCATTTGCACGGTCTCTGGCAGTGGCCACTAGCCATCTGAGGCTATTGAGCTCCGTGAAGTGGGCTAATGTGACCAACAAGCTGAACATTGATTTTTTTTAATTTAAATAGTCACATGGGTTTAGTGAGTACTTTCTTGGACAGCACAGTCTGAAAGGTCAAATGAAGGACTAGCCCTCAGTTAGAAGGAAGAAGTTGTAGTTTGAGTTTTTACCTACCCAATAATGTCCCCACTTTCCTCCTCACTGCCATAAATATAATTTCCTATGGGGCTGACCTTTAAATCATAGTAATATCATCTCCATATGGCCTTCAGCAAAATAAACATATGTTGCCTGCATGGGAGGACAAGTCTCAGGGGACCTACCATTATTGATGTTTGCGATGCAAGGGTCCTTTATTGATGGTTATGTAATCACTCCTTCTATTTAATCCTGGCTTCTCTCCTCTAATATTCTATCCCAGTGGTCTCCGAAACAGTGAGACTTGTTGTGGAAGATTGAATGGATGGATGCATGCATACATGCATGCATGGATGATGGATGATGGATGGGTGGATGGGTGAATGGATGGATGGATGGATGAATGGATGGATGGATGGATGGATGGATGGATAGGTGGATGGATGGATGTGTGGATGGATGGATGGATGGATGGATGGATGTGTGGATGGATGGATGGGTGGATGGATGGATGAATGGATGGATGGGTGGATGGATGGTGGATGGATGGGTGGATGAATGGATGGATAGGTGGATG
>NW_026057578.1:8997830-8998148 GCF_023721935.1 Panthera uncia | reverse complement strand
TGGATGGATAGGTGGATGGGTGGATGGATGGATGAATGGATGGATGGATGGATGGATGGATAGTTGGATGGATGGATGGATGAATGGATGGATGGATGGATGGATGGATGGATAGGTGGATGGATGGATGTGTGGATGGATGGATGGATGGATGGATGGATGTGTGGATGGATGGATGGGTGGATGGATGGATGAATGGATGGATGGGTGGATGGATGGATGAATGGATGGATGGATGGATGGATGGATGGATGTGTGGATGGATGGATGGGTGGATGGATGGATAGATAGGTGGATGGGTGGATGGATGGTGGATGG
>NW_026057578.1:8968198-8997430 GCF_023721935.1 Panthera uncia | reverse complement strand
TGAATGGATGGATAGGTGGATGGATAGGTGGGTGAGTGGGTGGGTGTGTGGATGGAGGGATGGATGAATGACTAGATGGATGGGTGGATGGATGGATGGATGGATGGATAGGTAGATGGATGGATAGGTAGATGGATGGATGGATGGATGGATGGATGGATGGATAGGTGGATGGGTGTGTGGATGGAGGGATGGATGAATGACTAGATGGATGGATGGATGGATGGATGGATGGATGGATAGTTGGATGGATGGATGGATATTTGGATGGATGGATGGATGGATGGATGGATGGATAGATAGGTGGATGGGTGGATAGATGGGTGGATGGATGGATGGATGGATAGGTGGATGGGTGGATGGATGGTGGATGGATGGGTGGATGAATGGATGGATAGGTGGATGGATAGGTGGGTGAGTGGGTGGGTGTGTGGATGGAGGGATGGATGAATGACTAGATGGATGGATGGGTGGATGGATGGATGGATGGATGATGGATGGATGGATAGAAGTTATAATAATACTCACAGTATGCCTAGTGAGTGTCAGAATTCGAGCCAAGGCTTTACCTGTAACATTTCATTCACTTTATATCCTCATAATGTCCCAAAGGAGAAAATGCCATTCATTTTGCCTTCTTGACAGATAAGGAAACTGAGGAAATGGTTAGCAAGTGGCCCAGCCTGTATGTGAATTCTGTCTGCCTTCAAGCCCCGTCTATCTCCATGATCCTCTATCACATCACGAAGCCGTGAAACGTTAGCACCATGCATTGGTTACACCTTGTCACATTGTGGTGGTGGTGGTTGAATTTTTTCTCCCTCAGGTAGCTACAGATGCTCACGGGGGAAGCGCTAGAAACTGACAGGCACTTCGCTTCTCTCCAGAAGTGGCTCCTTCACTTTGCATTGCTGACCAACTTCTGATGTGTCAGTGGTATACTGATGTGGTTAACTGTTTGCCTGGGGCAGAAAAATAAAGCTTCCGGCATGCAATTAAAACCTCGTCTTGCCCAATTGGGCGACTAATGGGATCAGCAAGAATGGAGGCTGCCTAGTTAAGGCGCAGTTTGTATCTCCGATCCATTTCGTGGGGCAGGTGACATAGTGGCGGAGTGGCGTTGCCTGCTGGTTCAACTAGAAACTTAATTAGGTGGCCCCAAGCCCACCCTTGACCGCCCATGTGTGTTCCCATGAAGGCTCACACCCATCCATGAGGGCAAACACGTGCAGAGGCGCACAGACCCTGAGCCGCCCTCTGATGGGTCCACGCAACTTTCCCATCATTCTGCACTTCGACCCGGAAATGGAAATGCATCGTGAGCATCTAGTTTCGGACAATGGCGTGTGTTTCGGGGTCAGTTCCCAAATCCAAGGATCCGTTCTGCCTGCAATGATTAGTCAGAAATCAATATAAGGTGAGGGTTTGTCCCAAATAGGGTGTAATCGAACCCAAATCTCAGCCCTTTGAGGACATTGTCAGGAGCCTAGAGTCCATGTCGGTGGTCCCTGTCCTTAGTTTTGTTATTAAAAGAGGCGTTGGAGAAGTGTCAACAACTTTCTGTTAAAGAAGTTAGGTTTAGGTTAGTTTATTCAAGAAATGTTCGCTGAAAACCAGCTGTGCGTCAAGCACTCGAAACGTGGTTTATGCTCCCATTGAATAAAATGAATTCCCTGCCTGCAGTGCAACTTACATCAGGTGTGGGATAAAAACAACAGACAAGTAAATAAACATGTGACTAAGATAATTTCAGATGGTAAAAAGTATTCTAAAGAAAAAAAAAGCAGTAATGCCGTAGTGAATGACTAAGAAGGGGGTAGGGAACATCAGTGACAATGGCCAGAGACAGGTGACATTTAGTCTGAGTCCAGAATGCCGAGAAGGAATCAGCGATACAGAAAGTCTGGAAGAAGACAGAAGAACATCCAAACAGGGGAACAGCAGGTGCAAAGGTCCTGAGGCGAGAATGAGTTGGCATTGTTCTTTGGGGAATAGGAAGATGGTAGCTGGAGCACAGCGAGTATAGAATGAGGTGGGAAGATGTCAGATGTCACACGAGATGGGCAGAGGTCAGAAGAGGCCAAGTCACATATGACTCTGCACTCTGTGGAGGAGAGTTTTTATTACATGTCAGTGAATATTTTAGGGCCCCCACGCTTACTGTGTCTGGGCACTGCACTGAGCGCAATTTTGTATCAATTTTATATACAATTTCTCTTCTGATCTCCATCCACACCATATGAAGTGGGCGTTGTTGTCTCCACAAAGGTGAAGCACTGGCCCTCAGACATATTTAATAACTTGCCTAAAATCGCACAGGTAGGAAGTGGGGAAATCAGGCTCCAAATGTATGTTTGACCCCAAAGCTGCTCGCTTTCAGTCACCAGGCAGTACTGCTCTTCGACGTTGAGATCAGACTCTGCGTCACGGCCGAGAACACTAGGCAGGAATGCTTTTCATGTGGATGTGTGCGTAGTAAGGGGACACGTGGTGTTTCTCCAATCATATCAACTGGGTGGCATTTCAATTTACAACCCCTTAAATACTGCAGCCAAAAATTGCTCTCCGAGGAGAGCACGTGTGTCTTAGAGGAACAAGAGGCAAGAAGGTGGCAGAGAGGTAGGCTTGGTAAATTCTATCAGTGCACGCGCTCACCTGACCCTGTCACGCGTCCCAGAAAAAGAGGAAGAGGGGGGTGTAGAGTTATGGCATGACAAGTGTGACTTTTGCCAGGTCTGGTGACAGCAACACCGACTTTTGAACAGAGAAAACAAAGTTGAATGTGTAAATGACGGGGTCCTTCAAGCTGTCTCTTTATACCCAGGTGACAAAAAGTCCCTGGAACATTTCTGTTTGTCTCTTGACAGACTGTCCCGGTCTGGCAGAGAATGGCAGGGCAGTGTGCTTAGCAGGAACGGACAGTCTCATTTGTTTCACCGTGGCTCTTTTTGGATGCCAGTTGGCCGCTGTTTCTTTGGACGCCATGGGTTTGTGTTTATGTCCAGAAGGCAGATCGAGCATACCTGGGATTAGTCAAGAGTTTCCCAACCTTGGAACTACGGACATTTGTGGCTAGATAACTCTTTGCCATGGGGGGCTGTTCTGTGCATGGCGGGAATGTTTAGCCTCTACCCCCTGGATGCCAGTCCACCCCATCCCCCCAAGTCTTGACAGCCCAAGATGTTTCCAAACCTTGCCAGATGTCCTGTGGGACAACGCCTGCCCTCCTTCACTTTAAGAAACGCTGGCTAATTCAAATAGTCTGGTTTAGTGCAAATGGAATCTATTCTTGATTTAATTCCAAAGGACTAAAAATACGCTGAAATATACCAATGCTGAAACTAAAAATAGCATCGAGTGGCTATTTAAAGGTTTTGCCTTAAAGAAAACCATGGTGACATTGGAAAAATTGACTGAATTTGTATGAAATCCATGCCATCCTCTGAAACGTGTTTTTGTTTTCCTGTCTCCCTGTATTAGTGAGGATAATTAAGGCTAGCTACTCTAACAAACACCACCCCCCCCCCCAAATCTCAGTGGCTCAACACATACATATTCATTTTTTATGCATAGAATGTCTGATGCTGGTCTCCTCCAACTGAAATCTAGCAATACCATCTGGAACATCTGGATTTTGGCTTCCAAAATCACTGACGAACGGGTGAAAGAGCCTTGGCGGTGATTTATATCACTTTTGCCCAATCTGGTTAGAATCCAGACTACATGGCCTCAACCGAAGTACAAGGGAAGCTGGGAAATGTAGTTTTTCTGAAGGAAGAGGAAAAGGAAACAGGATTTGGCAAACAGAAAACATCATCTCTGCCACAATCCCGGATAACAGATGTTTAGCTTATTGAACAGTGATCCGAATCCTACTTATTTGTCGATTCAAGTGGTCTAAATGCCCACTCTTCCCCAAACATGCCTACAATTAGTGTAGCCATTCACTCCCACTCCCCATTCATCCATTCAGATTTTAAAGATCTATGAATGGACGTGAAGAATCTCTCATTTCACTTGCCCCAGATAAGTGTGATGGATAGGCATCTTGGACTCATTGGCCTCAAACCTAAGCGGTCTTATATCTACATTTCTGCTGCCCTCCATTATGGTAACAACTTGTGGGTCGGTTGTCATATTCCTGGGCATTCTTAAAGAGAAACTATAGTTATGTGAGCTGGTTTCAGACCTTCCTTCATTTTCTGGTAAACTTTACATGCTCTAAGCCAGCAGCCCCTGGCTTCTCGACATCACTGGTCCCTATCACCAAGCTTCCATCTTTCCTTGACCAACATGGCCCATCACACAGAAACTGCTTGTGAAATGCAAATCCGTCAGTTTTCATCCTTTGCCTAAACTCACCATTGGTCTCCTGTTGTCGTGAGATCAAATCCAAATGTCTGGTCACCTACCTCAAACATCTTTGTCTGTGTTGCTTTTCAACTATGTCCCCAAGGCCAGCACAATCCCGGACCCGTAGTCAGCCTTTCAAAAACTCTGTGGAGTGAATGCATTTGTAGGATGCAGTCAGCAATACAGGGGTGCAAATGTGAACGTGTCAGAGGAATTACCTCCCCCCAATAAACTGTTATCTGTTTTGCTCAGTTCTTTACAATGTCAAAAACTTCTGTCTTCTTCTTTGAATGTTTGTTTATTTATTTTGAGAGAGAGAGCGTGAGCAGGGGAGGGACACAGAGAGCGGGAGCGCGAGAGTCCCAGGCAGACCCTGCTCTGCCAGCCCAGAGCCTGATGTGGAGCTTGAACTCACGCACCATGAGATCATGACCTGAGCTGAAACAGAGTCGGACACTTAGCCGAGTGAGCCACCCAGGTGCCTCAAGAACTCACATCTTAAGAATAGTTTTTATTTTCATGGGAATTTGCATGTTAATAAATTCTGCACGTGCACATATCCACATACATGTTTATACATATTACACTTACATAAAGGTACTTTGTATATAGTTATATACCTACCGCACAATATATATACATACTTAAATACACTTAGTGAATTCTGTGTGTATAAATGTGCATATTTATCTATGGATGCCCTTTTGTCAACCTTCGTGCCCCCATGGGTGGCAAGAACGCCATAACTAATCGTAAAGCAGACGTGAACACTGAGACTTTGCAGGGGAAAATTGACTTGAGCAGGTCACACAGCTGGCAGCTGCAGAGCTGGGTTGGGGATGGAGATCTATCCAGCCCCAAAGTGGAGACCTTTGTCTTCCTAGTCTTTGTCTTCCTACTGCCTCTCTAGAGCTGTGCCATTTCTAATTTCATGCTAACGTTTATACTGTAAACAAAGTCACTGTTTCTCATAAATAAGCAAATGAAATTGGCATCTAGGCTTCAAAGCAGAAGACTGCAGCCCTTGATCTACTTGTTAGTAGATCGGAAAGATTTTTGACCATCTCCTCTGGCCACAGTTGTTCCCTCCCTCTCCCTCTCCACCTCTCTTCCACCCCCTCTCTCACTCTTTTCCATAGGGACCACGGTTTCTCCACCTGAACGTTATTGGGTCAGATAATTTCCTATTATGCACCCACTGGATGCAAATATCGTCCCTTCCGCCCAGTTGAAACAATCAGACGTTGCCAAATGTCCCGCCAACTGAAAACACGGATGTATATGGTCTTGAAAAGGTTTCTGATCAAATAATGGTGAGATTCAGGCTAATGAAATAGAAGGCCTTTGTATAATTAAAGAGCATCGGTTTGGCTTACTCGAGGTGGATGGCACAGGACGTGAGACTATCCAGGCAGGGCTGGTGGGGGGGGGACGTGTCTTGGCTGTCCTCTCATCAGACCAAACACACGCCTCTCTGGCTTTCCTTTCTCTGGTCTCCAATGCCTACACCTTTCATGATGATTCTCTCAAACAGGGGAGAAGATAATAGTAATAAAAGAAAAAGTTTAAAAATCACGTAGTTTCAAAATTACACGGTCTTACATTCTGTCCAGCTAATAGAATCATGTGCCGCAGCTTAAATTTAGACATCGAGTTTCATCTCTTACTTAAATGTATCTGTGTGTTTTAATAGGAACATTCAGCTTTGCTTTTATTAATGCAAAAACATTAAGGCACCAGCCCTCGATCCGAAAGCCTTAAAGGGCTGTTTCCAACAGAACCTGTCATAAAATGTGCTCTCAAGCGTGTCCCCTTTAAGAGACTCCAGAATTAAATGTTCCCGTATGTGAATTTTATTTTGTACAGCACATTTGCTTTATGGCTACAATTAAGTTAGATGTGCCGATAACAATGTCTGTTTTCCATTTTAAATCGCACATTTCAGACAGTGTGCATTGTTTTATTATCTAATCCACATGCTTTTAATTGCAATTATGGTCCCTTATGAGTCCCCTGGGAGGGCATGATTGCAATTAAAAATGTAATTTAAATGTTAATTAATTACATTCATTTTCTGAACTGGGAAAATTTCATTTATTATTTTCATGTGTTGTGCACTTATCCTAAATGCATTACCTTCTAAATGTTTTTTTTCCTAAATTAAGTGTTATGTTTATAAAACAGGGTGTTTAATATCCTTTAAAATTTTTGTGAGGGTGTTTGTACAAATTATTACTTAAATTAATTGATTCCAAGCTATATGCGTGAGCTATATGTTCTATATATAATAAAAATAATTTTGTTGATTTTTCTCAGGCTAAAATATGGCATCAAATATATTTTTTCCTCATTTATTTTCTGAAAGACTTTGATATGGAGAGGAAAGTCTGTACTTTTTTTTATTACTATCGTTATTATTTTTTTTAAACAAAGGGAGAAAGGTATTGTTACTACAAATGATACAGATCATTAATAGGAAAAAGGTTTTCCCTCCAGATGAAAATTGCAATCTAAGGTAGAAATTTATAGTTAGATTAATAAGTCATCCTGCTTCATATGAATAACTAAGGGGGGATTAAAAAGGACCACAAAGGTATGAAGTCTTAAAAATCATTGTAACCTTCCAGGAAAAAAAAAAAAAAAAGAAGAAGAAGAAGAAGAAAAGAAAAGAAAAGAAAAGAAAAGAAAAGAAAGAAAAGAAAAAAGATGGTTGTTTGCACATCTCAGTTTATCTGGCTAGGACTATCAGCTTGCTATCTTACTTTACCTGGAATAAGAGGGTCATTTTATTTTATTTTATTTCATTTCATTTCATTTCATTTTATTTTATTTTATTTTATCTATTTTAATGTGAGAGAGAGAGAGAGTATGGGGGAGGGGCAGAGAGAGAGAATCTCAAGCAGGTTTCGTGCCCAGCACAGAGCCCAACCCAGGGCTCGATCTCATGACCCTGGGATCCTGACCTGAGCTGAAATCGAGACCTGGACACTCAACCAACTGGACCACGCTGGTCCTCAAGAGAGTAGCTTTAGAAATGAAGAATTATAAAGTAACATCTCTCTACTTTAAACTCTGAACCATATCGATTTGGTTGGTTTAAGTGAATGAAAGTGTGAATCCCAAAAGGACTAGGATTTAAATGTTTCTCTCCGTTCAATTCCAGGTATATGCTACCTGCAATCAGTTAATCTAACCCTTTTGAGGATTTTTTTTTGCTTTTGCTTTCTTTTCCAATTTGCCAAAACTTTCTTTAACTCTTTTATGTTAAAAATGCCTGCTATGTCTGAATTCTGGCTATTTTTTTCCTCAAGCTGAAAATACTCAATTGACATTTTAGGAAAATTCTAGTCAGTTAAGAGTTTTTATGCAGTACCCACTAAACTATAGTATGGGTGCTCCTGGAGAGTTAAGAAAACAATGAAAGAAAAAAAGAAGAAATTTAGGCCCTGGTATGGTCAGCAAATTTCTATGGGGTCTTCATTCTGGAGTCTAGGCTTGGATAATTTGTAATATTCACTTTGAGCCTCCTCTGGGCCATGTTATGTTGTTAAATCCATACAACAATCCGGGAGATGAGTATCATCATTGTCTCTATTTAACAGAGGGGAAGGCTGAGGCGCAGAACATTCTGGTAACTCGCGAAGGCTTCGCTCACAGCAAGAAAGAGACAGAGCCAGGATCTGTATTCCAGAAAGCGGACTCTGGACTTCAGATTCCATTTTATGCTCTTAATCAGAGCATGAAGACAGACTCCAGACCTGTGGGATTTACGAGGGAGGACCCCACCCAGCAGGGTGGGGGGAGGAGCAGTGTGGACCATCTCTGCAGTCAAATTCCACAGTCTCGAATCCACTTGGCATATATGTAACCTCAGATGAATTACGCCTCCCTGTAAGCCTCAGCTTCCTCTTCTGTGCAGTGGGGTGATCATAGAACCTGTCTCATACATGCTGGGAAGAATGAGCCAGTGTTAGGGGCGCCTGGGTGGCTCAGTCGGTTAAACGTCCGACTTCGACTCAGGGCATGATCTCGTGGTTTGTGAGTTCGAGCCCCGTGTCGGGCTCTGTGCTGACGGCTCAGAGCCTGGAGCCTGGAGTCTGCTTCTGATTCTGTGTCTCCCTCTCTCTCTCTGCCCTTCCCCTGCTCAACCTCTGACTTGCTCTGACTTTCAATAATAAATAAACATTAAGAAAAATTTTTTAAAAGAATGAGCCAGTGTACCAATGAGTCAGCATATCCAGAGGAGGGAGCATAACACCTCCTGTGTGGAAATATAGGCGACAGCCCTGACTGCTATTAAGTATGATCTCTGCCCTCAAGAAGCTTGCAGTCTAGTTCAAAACATCAGTAAATAATGAAGGGCAAACATGAATCGCTTAAACAAAATCAAATAGAACAAACCAAAGCAAAATAAAGTCACTTGAGTGTCTATCAATAGAGGGTTGGCCAAATAAATTATGGCATAGCCACATCATAGAATGCTGGGCACATTTTCAAACAGTAATAAAACAGATCCATATGTTCTGATATGGATCGAGCTTTTAAGCTCATTAAGTGCAAATAGCAACATATTAAACATTTGTGTACTGGAGAAGGGGATGGATAGATGGGTAGGTGGGCGGGTAGGTAGAGATCGTTATTGTAAATACATGAACATGTTCTGGAAGGATACACAAGAGACTATAATCCGTGACTGAGGTTTGGGATTGTCAGAAACAGGTTGTGTGGAAGGTGTAGACGGGATTTTTTTTGCTTTTTGCTTTATTCCTTTCTATATAATGTGCTTTTTCTCCCCCAAAGTCCATGCAGTACTTTTAATCTTAAGTAAAATTTCAAATTACACACACACACACACACACACACACACATATACACAAATGCAAATAGGGTCCTCACTATAGGCAAATTCAGGAAAGAAGAATGAGGAGAGAGATCTCTGGATGCTGGAGCCAGGAATGGCTTTACCCATGAGTTTTAATTGCTATAATGGCTCTAGAGCAAAGAAAACAAGACATCTGCGGGACCCGAGCTAGAGCAAAGCATTAGGGCTGAGGTCAAGTTGCCACCAGGTGCAGACCAAGGACCGAAGGGGAAAGATGCCAATAGAGAATAAGGCAGAGGCCAGCCCCTTTCTACTACTTAAATCTATGAAGAATAAAATTATCTCAAAAATAATAAGAGTAAAAAGTAAGAGATTCCTTGCCTAGACCTTCAAATCTAAGCAACCACCTTCGCAAAGCCCACGAGCATGTGGAAACCGGGGACTCAACCATAAGACTTGCCATTTTCAAAAACAACCCTTCCAAGGTCACGTCATAAAAGCTCCAGCATTTTAAATGCAAGCAGCCAGGAGGGTGGGGTGCTGGTGGCCCAGGCTCGTTTTCAAGTTCTGCCCCTGCTAGGTGTGTGCCCACATGGCTTCTTCACGAGGTAAGGCTTGCCTTAGTGGGTTGTCGTGAAGCTCTCCGTGAGCCTGGCACTGAAGGGTAGGCTCTCACCATGCAGGTGTCTTTGACATGACATGACGTTCTCAGGTTTCTCCTTCAGGAAACCTGAAACGGAATTTGGTGTGGTTTGAAGGCCAGTGAGGGGATTCTCAGAGCAATAGTTAGACAAACGCAGAGTAAGACAGCAGCTGTTGTGTGGATCCCAAACAAAAATGGCACAGTGATAGGACAGCAGGAAGCCAGAAGGAACAAAATGGAGCGATAGTGGGAGAAAGATGAACAGGAAATTGCAAAGCATCGAATGCCTAAGGGTCTGAATGGAAAATGCCCCTTTGTGTCTTGTTTGTTCTTTATTTTACAAATGTCTTTTCGCCCACGAGCGTCCTGTTGCTGACCTTCAAATTGAAATGTGGTGATAGCTCCTTGTGGATGATTCTCATCTATGGAATCGTGACCTAGGCTTTTTGCTTCTTCTGCCTGGGCCCTTGGTGGCTTTGGTGTGATACTCAACAGTCAGAAGTAACCCAGGACCATGAGCGAGAAGTCACCCATATCCCGGTATTGCTCTCTTTCTTTGACGAAGCGTGGTCTTTGACTTCCTGAACACACACCCACTCATGATCTTGTCTGCTTCTCACCAGCCCCCTCGAGGGAAGGCAGGTGAGCCTTCTCATCCCTGTTCAACATGCGAGCAATGGAGGCTGGGGGCAGCGGGGGGCGGGGAACCGCCCTTCCAGGCCATGCAGTGAATCAGGAATTCGTGCCAGAATGAGAGAGTCGGTCAGCTCTTCCGGATTTCTTAAATTCACACCTGTGGTTCCTGATCTGTGGTCCTGATTAGAAAGTGTCGCTCAAACTGAACGTGTATTATGGGCCGGCTGCTTGTCCGAGTGAGGAGAATGCTGCTGCAGTGGACAAGGCAGCGCCCTAGCCTTCTGGAGATTAATTTCTAGGGAGGGAAATCCAGAGGGAATAAATAAATAAACAAGGTAGCTCAGATGATCACAGGTGCTATCAGAGACCCACACGCGTGCGTACACGCACAGACACGCACACACACTTTGATCCAACGTCCGGCATCCCCTGGACAGAGTTAAATTCTCCCCTCGCTCTTTCGTTCTTTCACCCACAAGGTACCTGACCACAGGTGGGTTATCTGCTACCAATGTTTATGTCTCCCTCATGTTGGTTTATCTTCTCAACTTGCAGGCTTTTCTCAGTCCATCTCTTTTCCCATTTTTCTCCCATTCTCCCTCTTTCTTTCGCACCCCCCCCCCCCCCCCCCCCCCCCCCCCAGTCTTTAGCTTCTTCCTAAAAGACCTCCTATCAGAACACCTATTAGTTCAACACCCCTGTAACCACAGGTGTCAGAAGCCTCTTGGGAGGAGATGGCTTCTGGCTCCTCAAAGCCCTCCTCCTGGGGGGTTGCTGGGGAGCAGTGTTATGGTAAACAAACAAACAAACATGACTCCCCCAAGGGCCTTTCTTAAGTAGGGTGTGGTTGGCTGTCGTTAGAGACAATTATTGGCACAAAACTCCTAATGGTTTCCCGGGTTAGCAGACTATTCACAGTTTGATTAACATTGTTATCTCGAAATTGTATTTTTATCTAGGAGTGTATTACTGTTTGCATTTTTGCAGCCTACCTGCCTTACAGTGAGAAAGAGGGTATGGAAGCAGTTATTGGCCATAACTTCTTGTCACTTAGCACGGCTTTGCGTTTTGATGTAGGTTAAGACTATTGCAGCTTAAGTGAGAATGAGGAGTTGGTATGAACTGTTACGAGTTTGGTCAAGTGCGTCTCAAATGTTAGTGTGCACAGGAATCACCCTTGGGTCTCACTAAAATGCAGATTCTAGGGGCGCCCGGGGGGCTCAGTCGGTTAAGCGTCCGACTTCGGCTCGGGTCACGATCTCGCGGTCCGTGGGTTCGGGCCCCGTGTCGGGCTCTGTGCTGACAGCTCAGAGCCTGGAGCCTGCTTCAGATTCTGGGTCTCCCTCTTTCTCTGACCCTCCCCTGTTCATGCTCTGCCTCTCTCTGTCTCAAAAATAAATAAACATTAAAAAAATTTTGTTTAAAAATGAAATGCAGATTCTGATTCAGCAAGCAGGCGCGACGGAAGATGCTACACGTCTGGGCTTCCGCCGGTGCGGATTCTTCTGGTCCTCAGACCACAGTTTGGGAAGCAGGATTTCAAACCTGATATTTCATTCCTGTCCCTCAGAGTCTTCTCCATAACAAAATATTAAAATTTCATTTAAAAAGAAAATATGAAAAATTGTATTGTTTGGCTACGTTGATGCAAAGACAAATGCATTAGCATCCTATATTTAAACACGTTCTATCTCAACGTTCATTTTTTCTTCCTTCTGGTTTTAAAAGAAATGAAAGTAGTTCATGGGCCCCCGAGCGCTCTGCTTCCCAGGCACAGTCCCTACAGCCCAGCGTACACATCAGCCCCCCGTCCCTTCCTTATTATGTGTTGACACTCTGAGCCTCTATGTCCTCATCTGTAAGATGGGGATCATGGGGCCTGCCCTATTGTTTTGTGTCTTTGCGGAGTGCCTGGTGCTTGGCAAACCCACCGAAAATGTTAGCTTTTGTTACTAAAAGTTGTCTGACTCCTGATAACTGTCATCGTCTCATGACCTACTGAAAGTCAGATTTTACATACATTACCACTCCTCTCTTAAAGCTCTGCATGATATGTCCTACTGGTTACATGACCTGGATAATTTCCATAAATTAACCTCTTTCACCTTCCATTTCTGTGCTACCCTGCTGTTCTCCTTCTAGAAGGGCCCCATCATCTCTTGGATGAAGCAGACAGCGATGCCACACTAACTTCGGCTGTGACACTCGGAACCTCCCGACAAAGCTCAGGCATTCATTTGCAGCTTGCTCTCTAAACTCATCATTCCGATAGAGAGGCAATACGGCCCCTGATGGATCTTGAGTTAGCTGTCGATGTCTCTGCCTGTCACTCAGAGATGCGGAAGGAACCATAGGACTCTCCGCGGAAGGCTTTGCCATCACTATTTTCGTGTTCTTTTGTTTCTTGTAGCTCCTGACTTCTGTTGTCTTTAGTTCCTCAATTCTGACACTCCATCCATTGTAAGGCGTGCAGAGATTTAGCAGAAGCTTTGTTTGGGGGGCGGGGGGAGCGGCGAGAGGTGGGGCAGAACCCCCAGCATGTTCAATGCCTACACCAGTTGCAAATTGCATCCGGATTTCGTGTGAAAATTAAAATAAGGCGGTTTCAGAGTGAAGGAGATGCAATCCTAGATTATGCTCCCTAGGTCGTCAGCCTCACTTTATAAGAAGATAAAGCAAGGTGGCACGTAATTTTTCCTTTGTAATATTTTTGATACATCCAAAAATATTCCATAGCATCCAGGTGCCAAATGAAAGGTGTGGAATTTGCTATAAATTTGGATTGTCAAAGTACACCCCTTTCGTTACTGCCTCCTCCAGGAATTCCCAGCATACGTCCTCTTTGAACTAATCATTTCAGGTCACAAGTTTTGTTAGGCACTGTGCACAGCTGTTTCAGAGCATTCATTCATTAAAAGCGCGAGCTGAGCTTTTAGTATGATTTTTAGAAAAGGGGAGACAGGTCAAAACCCTGCCAGTTGGTTGGGCTGTTTTCTGTTGGGTATCGTCATCGCGACCTTCAGGCTTTGTCTTTGATGTATTTTCTGATCGCTGTGCCCTGACTGATGGAAACGCTGATGCTTTTCATTACCAGAGTGTCTCTTTCCTCATCCTGTCTTCCACGTACTTCTTCCAAATTTGCCCACGCCCCTTCCCGGCCCCGTGTCCACTGCCAACCTCAACTGTAACATGCAGGCGGGGCGGAGGAATCCTCAAACCTCTAGATGGGACATGCGGGAAATAGTTGGAAAGATTCGCCCCGCTTTGTCCGCAGTCATCATTACTGAGTGCCGTGTGCTGCCCCCAGACGTTTGCACCTAACAGAAAGGACGCAAGCAGTTTTTACAGATTTGTCTTCTGTGCTGGGATTGCCAAAGAATCCGGGCAAGTCGGAGGTGAGAAATCGGGGGGGACACTGTCTGAACAGTTGATGAGGTTTCTGGCTTCCCTGTAAGCTCAGGTTCCACCCCCACCCCCACCCCCACCCCCACCCCCCCCGAGGGGGCGTTCTATGCCACGCACACCTGCTTATGGACGTGCAGACGATCGCGTACTCTCCCCCTGGCCTTTATGGCACCCGTCACCATTGTCCAGGCTTCCTTTCCTGTTAAACCCATCTTCTTAACATCTCTGCCTCCCGTGTATCTCCAGAGCCTTTGACACTTCCCCACGAGTACCTTATACATTTTAAGTTCAAACCAAATCATACTGGGGGCCAGAGAAGATAAATGCCAGTTTTTTTCATCGTCAAGGTAACGATAACAGATTCACTAGAATTTACATAGCGCCAAAGTCGATTTACATGCTTATTTACTCTGTTGTTCTCTCTCTTTTTTTTTTTTTTTTAAAAAAAAGGAGTTACCCTAGCAACTGTAATATCACATGATGTTCAGGCTAACCGTAATAGAAACACCTTCTGAAAAGAAAAGACGCATTTCACCAGATGCATAAACTGTCATTTATAGAATTTTGATCCATTTTAGAAATGATTGGGTGAGGTTCATGCGGCATTAGGTACTTTTCCCATTAATTACTTGGCTGGCTTCAGAGACACTGTAATGAAAGGTAGACACTGAGAGGGAGAGGGGGGCATTGGACCCTCTACAGGGCCTGTTGATAGAACTACGTGCTGTATCTCGTTAACGCATCAGCAGAAAGAGTGCATTACCAAACCCCATCTTGTGTTACGCCTTTGCATATGGGTAGAATTTATTACTTCATTCAAAACTTTGTTCTAATTTTAAGAATGATGGCATTTGCCGTGGAGGGGTGGTTGGCTTTGTCTAAAGCGGAACGCTCCGCGAAAGCTACCCTAAAGCAGAAGATCCCAAGAAATTGCAAAGGCTCGGCTGCTGTCAGCCAAGTTGGGTTTCATTCAAGTTCTACAAATTAATTTGCTTAAGCACAGGGTAAAATATAGCCTTTCTCCAGGGCCCCACCAGGACAGCTGCTTCTGAGTTTGGTTCATTCTTGCCTGTTGAGCATGCATCAAGCAACAAAGGAGAGCGCCATCTTTCTAAAACTTCATGCGGGAAGGTCTACCACTGCCAGTGCCCTGCTTAAATGTGTTCGGTTAGGAACAAGGAGCTGCCTTGTTGGGTCAGACGTGTGGCTTCTGGGAAATCAGGGTTTTGAGCTTGTAGAAGTCACAAATGAGAGTCCACACTCTTGTGGTCAAACACCCCCAATGGCTGCCCACACCCTTGGCGAAACCCCTGCCACTGAGCTCTGTGATGGCCCCTGACTGTTCCCCGTATTTGCTAGCCCTTTGACCAACCTGGCCCCACTCCTCTCATCTTCCTTTCCTCTCGCAGGCCCTCCGGGCTCCACTGCCTCTGTGTCTGCACTTATGTGTGTCCTCATTTGTCCTCAGCCATCCGCATTGCTTACTGGTCATCCGCTCTGAGAGGTCCCCCTGGCCACCCTACCTCAAGAACCCCTTCCCCACACCCGTCTGTCCTTCTCTTAGCTTCAGCCACTCTCTGCAGTGCTGGTGTCTGTACCAGCGTTGGCTTTTTCCCCAACAAGATGGCAGGAGCCACAGGGTAGGGGCCGTGTTGTTCTTTGCACTGATGTGCCCTGGCTCCAAGATTGGTACCCAGGACGTAGCCACTGCTCTGCACAATGTGAGTCGAAATGAAAGACTGGAAGAAGGTCTGAGTGAATTCTGTTTCTAACCGATCAAGGGAAATGAAGAGAAGCTCGGTGTCTCTCTTGAAAACAAATAGCATTAGAAAGAAAGAGAGGTCTGGGAAGGTGGACTGGGCTTGTAGAAGCAGAACAGGCTTTTGACAAATCAAAACCCCCTACAAGTGCGGAGTGGAGGTCATTGCCTTTATTTAGAAATTGCCAGCTGTCCCGAGGCAGCCAGTGTTGCTGACCACAGACGTCAAATTTAACAAAATATGGTTAAAGGGAACGAAACCAAATGAATCGAGTAGGTGAAGAAGTGAGGGCCACAACACACAGCTCTCGGTTGATGTTGGGAAATTATGCATCAGTGAATTCATACTGCCTGAGACAGCACCTACTATGCGACACACAGTGTGTCTGACCTTTCCTTCCGTCCCTCCCTCTCCACTTCCTCCCTGCCCCTCTCGCCCTCCCTCCTGCATTCCCCTCCTTCAGTATTTAGCAAGCCTCTGTTATGACTCCAGGATGGTTTTAGGAGTTTCATTCATTCATTCATTCTCATTCCTTCATTCAACAAACATGAGCTAAGTACTCTGACCCTACTGATGATGCCAACATGTAAAGGCGGCCATGCCTGCCCACATGGAGTTCTCAGTCTAAGCAGACAGCAAGCAAATCGTTGCAGATTATTCACCAAATACCTAATGGGATTAAGTTAATGAAACTGACTAGTTAATTAATTAATTTATTTATTTATTTTATTTATTTTTGGGTTTTTTTTTTTTTGTGACTAGTTAATTTAAAGCTTGCTAACAATTAATGAAGACGGCACACCTTTTGCCGAAGACTTCCTCTGGCTTTTGGAAATCCGAGGTCCCCCTTTTCCTTTTGATACACGTGCACAGGGTAAAACGCAACCAAATCAGTATGAAGTACCGGGAGAACTTTCTGTCAGCCTTTGCTCCCAGATGGTTTGAATATGAAAGTCTCTGTCTGCCTGTCTGTCTCTGTCTCAGACCCTGTCTGAAGACGGGGAGAGCCTGCGTGAGTTCAGTGTGCCGATACCCCAAATTTGACCATAAAGCAGTACTCACTGGCATTTAATGAGGTGGCCTCGTGCCTTTTTCCATGATTACCTGGCTGAGATGGAATTTTAACCCCCACCCCCCGAAGTCAGAAGTGTGCTCCTTGAACTTGGCATAGGGAACAAGAGACACACAGGCAAGGAGTTTCAAACTCATTTTTCAATGTTACTCAGAGAACAGCATGTCCTGAGTGCCTGGCAGGGGAGGAAAATGGCCCTTTCCCCTGGCTGCGAGACAAAAGATCAACCAGATCAGGGCACATTCCTGACCCATTCCTTTCCACCCTGTGTGATCATGTGAAAAAGTTTCAAAGATATTGTGAGACAGGTTCTCCACGATGTGTGTTTCCCTAGTGAACATTTCAGGTGTCCCAGTGCACAAGGGCGTCTTTGAAGATTGATTGGAAAAGCAGACGGGGGTGGAACCCAAGAACTTCCCTGGACACACGTGGCAACGTTCCCCCCCGCCTTGAGTGAAGTCAACACTGTGAAGTCGACATTGGCACTGGCCATCCCCACCACCTGCCGTATTTACGGTAACCCATGCACAGCGCAGTTAGAAACCAACTGAGATTTCTCCTACACAACCTGGCATGCACACACTCACACACACACACACACACACACGCAGACTCAGCTCCTTCACACGTTTCTCACGGAAAAACGATCGCATATGAGCCATCGAAAATTTCTTGGCCGTGCAGACTAAGACACCTAACAGATCAGTGCCTGACCTGCCAGGGACCCGATTTCCTGGGGTTAAAGCCACTGTCACTGCCTCATATCTTGAGGCACTGCAAGGCGTTCTCTTGCTAAGTTTCTATTTTCATCAGGCAGAGGGGGGAATGTAGCCAGGTTGTGTCAACCACTTGAGAGAAATGAAAATGTGACAGAAGGGCCACTTGTCCTGATTTCATCCACCATGGGGAATGCTCTGGGTGTGTGCGTGGCTCCCATCTACCCCGCTGGCCTTGGGAGTGTTAGCCTAAGAAAGATGAAGGAAGTCTTTGCTGGCAATACAGCTGCTCACCACGTTATCTGGGAGATATGGAATGCCAAGGCCAAATAGTCAGTTCCAGCTTGGTCCCTTCACCTCCTGAATGAGTCAGAACGTCTTCAACTTGTTCTTTTCTGCCTTTCTCTCTTGCCATGTTTTTCGCCTTCCAACCCTCGGTGGCATCATGACTTGACAACACAGTCTTTCCACTTGTCCTCACTTTGGCGGACCCAGATCTGTTGTCCCTTCTATGATTGAGAATGTTTCATGGATTAGAGTCCTCCCCCCCCAACTTTACTGAGCACCTACTATGTGCCATGCCTTGTTCTGTGTCTCTGGAAATAGAACCAGAACCAGTCCAGGTCCCTGACATGAATGCACTTGACTTTTTCTGGATTATAAGATATTGTCATGTTAATGTTTTTCAGGGGCCAATAACTGTTTTGCTGAGTATTTTGTTCCTTAAAAAACAAACAAAAAAAACACTTTTCTTTAAAATTAGAGAAGCGAGGGGTGCCTGGGTGGGGTGGCTCAGTCGGTTAAGTGTCTGACTTCAGCTCAGGTCATGATCTAACCGTTCATGAGTTCGAGCCCCGCGTCGGGCTCTGTGCCGACAGCTCGGAGCCTGGAGCCTGCTTCAGATTCTGTGTCTCCCTCTCTCTCTGCCCCTCCCCTGCTTGTGCTCTGTCTCTCTCTGTCTCTGTCTCTGTCTCTCTCTCAAACATAAATAAACATTAAAAAATTATTTTAATAAAAATGACAGAAGCAAAACGTGGCTTGTAAAACATTAGAAAATATAGACAAAAATTAGAAAGTAAATCATCTTATTCTCAATCAGCCAGAGAGTACCACGACTGTGTATGTACTTCCAGAGCATTCTCTGGCTACATATGTATGTTTACATAAAATGAGGTGGTAATAGACATGCTATAACCTACTGTTTTCAGTCAACAATATTTATTTTTCTATTTCAATAATGTTTATCTTATTAATACCCAGCCCATATTCGTATTTTTCCACTTGCACGAAAATGTTGTCTTCAGCTGACTTGATCAAACCATGCCCAATCCAGAACCACGTTGGTTTTGCCCCATAAGTCTTTTTTTAATCCAGCGTGGTCCCTTTTTTATGACCCAGAATTGTAGAACAGAGAGAGCCAATTGTCCTGAAGAATGTCTTCCTTCTGAATTTGTCTGGGAGTTTCTCACTGTCACTTAGCGTGCTCCTCCTTCCCCCGTAAAAGTGATACGTAAGACCCCATGGGCTCAAAAGGGACTTGTTTTTACCGGAACACACCAGCGGCGTAGAAGACTCTGTTGCAACACAGATGAAAACACACGATCTGTTTGCCCCCAAATCGGTGATGTCAAAAATCGCACCTGAGCTAAAATGGTGGCAGTTTGATTTGTTCCATTGTACAGGTGCACTTACCCCCTTGGAGCTAGAAAGTAATCTTGGTGGTGTCACTTTTACACTAAATGGATGTCCGATCCCCCATCAACCATCCGCTTAATGATTTTAGCACTAATTAGTAATCCTTTGCCTGATTCAGTAATTTAGCTGAGGGTTTTTAAATGATGTATTTCTACGTGTATCATCGGAGTACGGTCATTTTATTGACTCTCAGCATGTATTCCTTTATTATGCCTCTTATGACTTGGAGTGGAGAATGGTCCAAGTGGAACGTGACCATGAATGGTGTCATCTTAGGACCTGGGACTCGAATGGGTTTCCCACCAACATAAGGAAGACTTTGCTCAGCTCTGCTGAGTGACCCCTCTCCCCCACGGTGACCGTCGTTGATATGACTTATCACAAGCTCTCATTATCTTTATTCAGGTTTTCCTTTGATTGGAGCCAGTGGTATGCTCATGCCAGCTTGTACCATCTAGCTGGCACTGATTGTGAACATATCTCTTCCTGACTCCAGTGGCTTCTCGAAATTGGCCACGGCAGAAGTATTTTCACCGTGGAAGTTGGCAAATGCTACAGTTTAGACCTTTTCTTGTTTTGTGTTTTGAGAGCTATGTCTTTAACATCTACCAGCCCACCACTGCTTTAAGCCTTCAATTTCTCAAACCTGGCTCAAAATCGGAATTGCCTGGAAAACGTTCCACGTTCAGATTTCAAAAACCCCGCTGCAAACGTGCCGGAGCAGAAACGCCAAGCTGGAAGAGGCAGAAGACGCCGCGAGTGTGCTCACACCCATTTCACTTCTTCCGAGGGGTCCTGGGTTGCCATTCTCACCCCCCACCCAGTATTGTTGGGGGGGCAGGATGTCAGAGCAAGGTGGCCTCGTTGTTGCGAAGGATTTCTTTTCATCTGCCTGCAGGTAGCCATCCCCCTCCCCCACCTTCCTACACTATCACCTGCCTTTGCTCTGAGCCTTTTCACCCAATTCCAAGTCATTCTGTGTCTGGTTTCCGCCTCAATGCAACCACATGGGGGAGCATGAACAATCGTCCCTCACCAGCCACTTGGGGCCGGGTCCCCTCTTGGCAGGAAAGCCTACGGCGGGGTGTGGGCAGGGATAGGAGGGTTTTCAAAAAGGACATTTGGGGGCCGGACCCAGAGAACTCCCTGGGGCATAACCTCCCTAATGGCCCTTTTGCCATTTGTCACGGAGCCTAGTAGTTCCCGGGGCCCCTGCCTTTGTGTGAATGTAACCAAAATGAGTTTTAAGCTGCAGGGGCAGCCTCCTAATCAATTTCCTTGGCCTGCGCCTCTTAGAATCCAATATAGCATAGATACAGGACAGCGATAATCATGTGACACCCGCCACACGTCTGGCGGCTACAGAGCGCCCGTGGGGAAAAAAAAAAAATGTCATGGCGAAATGAGGATTGTTGGCCTGTGGTTCCAACACGACACCAAAAAAAAAAAAAAAAAAAAACACAAAAAAAACAAAAAACAAAAACCCACATTGCGGTATTAGGAGAATTCCTGTTCCCTCTGTCGATATGTTCAAGATGGTTCTTACTTTTGAGCAGGTATCGATTGTGTATAGGCTGGGCCCTCCAGTGCCATTTGTCATTTCTGATATAATATCGTGTTACCGTTTAAAGCCGTAATGGGAGAGGTGTCTGTACTTAAAGCAAAGCGGTGTCTCGGGCTTTGATAAATGGCTGGCTGGTCTTTGTTTCTGCAGCAGTGAGCACTTGGCTGGTTATTTGCTTTACCTTTTATCCAAGAATAACTGTGTGAAGGGTTCTGGAAGCGAGCAGTATCATATTGTCAGATGTGGTTCATGGCGAGCCGGGTGGTCCTCACAGAACAGCTGTGGGATTTTAGCACCCGACAGGATGTTAGCGGAGGGCCTGTGTAAATCTGGAACGGCTCAAGCTCCACATGGCTGCTTTTGGTTGAAAAGTTCTCAGCGCTGTTTTTTTTTAAGGTGAGAGGGCAGGAAATGCTGATGGAAACGAAATCAAAAAAAAAAAAAAATGTGCTTTAGACAAAAATTTTATTCCGACAGAGCCTCTCGGAGAAGGGGCGATTTGGGGAAAAGGAAATTGTGTGCCCCTCAGCCACAGTAGTGCCCGGCATCCATCCTCAGACGGGTTCCCCACCTCTCGGTAATGGGACTCTCCAGCCATCATTAGAACCTTTGCAAATGTGGCAGGCAGCAAGTGCTTCTGGAAGGTTCTCTGCTCCTGTACCCGAGGACGTTCGTGGGCTGCGGTGGTGGCCCTCCATCCGTCAGAACAGGCAGTGGTTTGGTGCCCACGGTTCCCTTCTCAAAATTCACCAAGAGCAAAAGGCTCCCACGATTTTAACGTGACTTGCAAGGTGGCAATGGCTGTCATTTCCCTCTGCCTTCTCCGGCGGGGAGGGAAGGGCCAGTCCTGCACCAAGCACATCCCCCCACGCCCTGAACCTGAAAGGACGTTCAGGGAAGCACCCGACGTGAGTCTTTGCCCTTAACTGGGGGACGGTCGACCCATCCTTGGTTTTTTAGAAAAGTCCACCAAGTTGTCAGCGTTAAGTGGGAAATGCACGCTCAACCAGAGGTGTAAGACGATGCTGAGAAACCTTGTTCTCCAGGGTTGGCCCTTGGCTTTGATTTCTCCAGGAACAGGGAGGCTTTTTGCATGATGAGTCCAGACTTTCTCATGGTATCACTTTTAATTAATGAAGTGCACTTTCTAGGCAAGAGGGAGGGTTTGTAGCATAAACAATGGGTATGAGACAGAAAAAGGTAAGTGCATAAGCCTCATTAGGATTTGGAGCCAATCAAAAGAAGAAATAGGCCCAAATATGTGTGTAATTAGATACACGTTTTCTAGGCCCATCTCTCACACACATGCAACATAATACAAATGCATAGTCATAAACATTCGTGCTTACAGATGCCATATACATCTGAACTGGTTTCTAAGCTGATGACCACCATACCCTATGACTGTATTAAGACTGTAAAGTTATAAGCCCCTGTATGCCAAGAATTTACGCACGTGATTACATTCTGTCTTCCTAGTATCTTTATAAGGGTGTATGATTATTCCCATTTTTCAGATGACAAAGATGAGGTTGGAAAGAGCGACCGTTATTTGCTCAAAAGCATGCAGCTTAGACGCAGCAGATTCCCAGCTCATGCCATTTTTAATAGGTCACACAAGGATTTACACGTCATTTATTGTACACGCCGGGAATTATGATGAGGCGCGCAAATGTAAAGAGAAGAGTTCCCTCCCAGACGCTCTGAAGTGAAGGGCTTGCAAATTCCAGTAAAAAAAAAAAAAAAGAAAGAAAAAAGAAATAGTTCCATCTTTTTTGCATGACATTCCCAGACCAAAGAGATTTGAACTTTCGGATTCCTGTTACATTAAACCAGCAAACACAAAAGGCTGCAAGAGGCAGATAGACGTGAGTGAAATGGAGCGAGTGATAGGGAGTAGTGTGGACCTTGGTAAACTCCAGGGCACTTGTCCTAACGGAAAGAGCACACGATGCTTAGTCCCAGCTGACAGTGGCCATGCAGGTCAGTATTACCAGATCACTCGATGTTTGTGTTTGCTAGTTTGTTTTCAGTTTGTACAAACTTTGGAGATTTTTCCTGATCTTTATGATTTGGGAACATTGGCGACGAATTCACCTCTCTCAAAAATACTGCCGATGCTGGGTGTCTAGGGGGCTCAGTCGGTTGAGTGTCCCGCTCTTCCTCTCTGCTCAGGTGCTGATCTCATGGTTTGTGAAATAGAGACCCGTGTCAGGCCGCGAGCTAACAGTGCGGAGCCTGCTGGAGATTCTCTCTCTCCTTCTCTCGGTCTCTCCCCCTCCCAAAATAAATAAAATAAACAAACAAACAGAAAATACTGGCAATTCAAGAAAGACATTTGTGAGCAGCGTACGAACCTTGGAGCACCGTTTCCAACCTCTGCGGTAGCCTTTGCTCCTCCTGGTGACCCACTGACGCGTATTTACTCCTCTTGCTGGTCTCGTTTACATTCTGGGGTGTGAAGGGGAGTATTCTGCCCTGTGGATTGGTAGAAGAAAATAAGCATGGGAAGTTCTTCCCGCAAATAGACAGGCTTTCATGCCGCGGTGGGGAAGGCATCACCAATCCCCCGTGAGTTGGGACAAGGTCACTGATTTGATTGGATTATTTTTATTTCCTCTAAACCTCTAGGGCTGTTTTGCATTTTAAAGACATCGGTGTGATAAGAACTGTACCATGTGGCCCCTTTTTGGCAAATGCCCCCCGGGGCGGGGGGCAACCTCTCAGAATCCTAGAAGACCCCAAAGTGACCCAAGCTCAGTTGGTCATGGTCACATCCCTTCCTGCCCCCTCTCCGGATGCATTTCTCTTCAGCAACTTTGGATTTCTTTCTCTTCTTCAAAGAGCCCTACCAGGTTCATTTCCTGCTGCGGGTCCTGGCTCAGAGATCTCCCCTGCTGTTCTAGGTTCCCCTGGCACGACCTTCCATCCAGTTTTGCTTCATCCCACTCCTTCTCGCCCTTTAGGTCCTAGCCCAGACGTCACCTTCTCTCTGACCCCTGCACTGAAGCAGTATGACCCCCCCCCCCCCCCCCCCCCCCCCCCCCCCAGCCAGGCACTATCCTGCATATCAGTTGTCAATATCCCGGAAGCTCTCATTTATTTCTCCGTTGACCTATTTATAGAGCCTACAGCTTTAGTGATTTCAAAAAGGGTAGATTCTCAAGCCAAACTACCCAAATCAAATCCCAGCTGCACCTTCTTCCGGGGCAGTTCATCTCTCCCTACCTCCGTCTCCTCATCTGTAAAACGGGGAAACTGGGGATGGTGATAATAATAGCCTCTCCTAGGGGTGTGGTGGGAATGAAATATATTGCCAGTGGCCAAGTGCTCAGGACAAATCTGTCTGAAGCGTCTGGCACAACCCCAGCACACAGCAAGCACTCAGGTAGGTTCGGTTATGCCCTCGCCACCCTCATCACCCTCATCACCCTCATCACCATCATCTCCCGCATCCAGAATGTAAGTTCCACCTGACAATAGACACTTTCTTGCCGAGCTCTGTATCCTCCGTATGCAGCATAGAGTAACCGCTCGGGAAATATTTACAGAATAAACACATGGTAGAAAGGAAACTCTGAAGAAGTACCACGAGATACATTTACCATTGCCCATTGCGTGATTAATTTCTTCAATGTCCGTCTCTCTTTGTGTATCCCTATCTGTGTGTATCTTTCTGTATCTCTCTCTGTCGCCTTCTTTCCCTCTCTGTCTCATTAAATTAAAATAAGCTTGAGGATAAAGTGCCAGGAAAGCCGGTCAAATGGTTCAGGAGGTTGCCCGGCCCGTTGTCTCCTTACAGGTTGATATCTGAATAACAGTGTCCCCCTTGAACCACGCAGCCCCCCACTAGTGACTCACACCAACAGGGTTCACACACAGGGAGGTGGCAGCCGTGGCAGAAGGACCCTGAGAGTCCTACTAATGATGCAAGGTGATGCCGCCTCTCACTCCTGGGCAGAATGGAAAATGGAGAAGAAAGCCCCCCATCGGTGTGGGGAAGGGCCGCTTTCAACAAAGAAATCCTGCCATTCCAAACTGTCGGGACCTTTAAAAATAAAAGATGTGCTGTATTTCCAGCACTATTCAGTATTCATGAGGCTTCGCAGCTTGTTGTAAGGCAAGATGAAAACAATACTCAGTAGATTTTCATAAGTGACATGTAACCGTAAGATTGATAGATGATGCAGTTTTAATGTATGTGAAGTTCAAAATCAACATAAAAGCTGCAAGGTACCTGAACGCTGGATTCCAAACCCACATTTCTTCCAGTGATGAGCCCCAGCATCCCCCTAACGCTCCTAATCTGTGAAACAAAAAGTGGGCATCACCCTAAGTAGGAGTGAATTTCTACTGCACCTCTAAGGACAACATGTTCGGATGTTTTCATTGATGTAACAGGTCCTTGAGTACAGTTTCCCTTTTAAGTTAATACGATGAATCAAAGGGGCGCCTGGGTGGCTCAGTCGGTGACGCATCCGACTTCGGCTCAGATCATGATCTCACGGTTTGTGGGTTCGAGCCCAGCGTCGGGCTCTGTGCTGACAGCTCAGAGCCTGGAGCCCGCTTCGGATTCTGTGTCTCCCCTTCTCTCTCTGCCCCTCCCCTGCTCATGCTCTGTCTCTCTCTGTTTCTCAATAATAAACAGTAAAAAATTAGTTAGTTAGTTAATTAGTTAATATAATGAATCACAAATGGTTAAATATCACTCTTTACTTCTGCTAAGCAATGTCAAGGAAAATATCTAAAGCTCCTGGGAACATTTGGGGAGCACAGAAGGGGAGCTGTGTTGCTTTTTAACTCCCCTAAAAAGTCCTTGCTTTCCACTCCATAGCCTGTGGCCACCGTGGGCTTGTTATGTCTTAGAAACACAAGCACACATCATTAGAAGTTACATAGATGTTACAGGCTGTATGATATATGTGATGTGTATTATATACGCAGTTCACCCATTCTGTATATCACCGCTAAGTAATATGCAGTGAATGCAAGGCTTTAAGAATCTTCACGGCCAGGCTCAGTTAAGCAGTATCTGTTTCCATCCTCCCCTGAATGCACAGTAATGCGATGTTACAGAGTTAAAATACACATCCTCTTTTTTGAACCCTTCTTTCTTTTGTCTTATCACTTGTTGCCTAACATTGATTGAGTATCAGGACCCGTCAACTTCTCCACAAGAAGTACTATGAGGAAGTCGGACAGAGACACAAAGAAACGACTCAAGCTCCAGAGAAATATGCATACGTGGCAGGTGGCATAGCCACACATGCAACTGTTTCTATATAGATGAGCCCTCCCTTCCCTTCCATTCTCATTTCAGGGGAGGGGGCTTGGGTTTCTGTTTGTATATTGCTTTGGTCCCAGAATAGTTAACTCAAAGTGGGTACGGTTAGAAAAATCATATCACAGTAACAGCAATGATTTTGTGAGGTCTCTCTGTGGAACAAGCAGTGCGTAATGGGGCTGTCCCTGCAAAAACAACCCCGCAAATAGATCATATTATCTGCCTAGTTTTACAAATCGGGAAACGGAGGCTCGGAAGGGGTAGTCCACTTGTACAAAGTCACACAGCTAGTCAGTGCTTTTCTCCGTTTATGCTGGATAGACATCAGCAAGATTCAAGTGTCAAAGCAACGCTATGGACCATTTCGGGATGCGTGTTGTTCTGAATCTTGCCTGGTTAGAAAACGTTATTTGTGTATGTCAGACAAGACGGCTTGTAAAGGACCGAGACCTCTGCCCGTGTGGGTTATATCGTCAGCTCCTGGCACAGGGCCTGGGACAGAGAGCAAGCTTGGTAAATACAGAATGAGTGCGAGAGGGGGAAGCGGGTAAGGAGACAGGTCCCCCGTGGCTGTGTGGGAGCTGAGAGATAAACAAGGTGTTTCCAGCTTTAAGGTAAGCACAAAAGTAAGGACATGTAGCCGAGCAGATTTTTTTTTTTAAGAGAGGGAGACAAGCTGGTTTATGAGAAGGACACAACTGAGCAGAGCACAGAGGGAAACGCGCTAGTGCATGGGGTGAGTGATTTATCCCTAGGCGCCCAGCTCGTGATGGGCAAGGCTCGGGTACGAAGAAAACCTGGGTCCTTCTCCCACAGCTTAAGCACACACCTCTTGATTTTCATAGCTGGGTGATTTTTCCAGGCTTCTCATCATGGTGTCTGGGTCCTGCCAAGAAGGATGATCTCTCAGAACTAGAATAAAGACCCCTCAGGTTGGGTGTAAGCCATAGATGCTATGGTGTCATCCAGTTCAAAGCAGGAATTTTCTAGAATCTTGGCCTGCAAACGGACATGCTGAGCCAGCCAGCAGACATGATGGGGAGGGCCTGCGGAGTTCTCTGTTGCTTGTCCCTGGGATTGTGCAGAGGCCTCAAACCGGGCACTGACCTGTATGCGTTGTCTGTACAGAATCGTGAAGAACATTCTTCCTTGGGGCAAAGGGTTATGAAAATAGATTTTAAAAAAGTATTGCATCTGGTTCCCTGTAGCTCAGAAAAGGGTCTCAGATCAGCTCCCAGAGACTGGGAGAAAAATGAGACTATGTTCCAGTCTCTTCCTTCTTGCTTTCTTTGTCCTGTCCTCCTTGTCCTGGGCTCACAGCTGCTCTACACGCACTCCCATCCCAGCCCTGTTGGTGCCCCACGCCCAGGCAGAGGCTGCTGTTGTCACTGCTTTGTGCCCCGCCTCGCCCTTCAGCCCACCTCCCCTTTTACAACAGTCACCACGCTCGTTATCTCTTTTGTTTGTTATTTGTCTCTCTCTAATTTTTTTTAATGTTTATTTATTTTTGAGGGAGAGAGAGTGCAGAGCATAAGCAGGGGAGGGGCAGAGAGAGAGAGGGGTGAGGGGACACAGAATCCGAAGCAGGCTCCAGGCTCCGAGCTGGCAGCACAGAGCCCGACACGGGGCTCGAATACACGGACCGTGAGATCATGACCTGAGCCGAAGTTGGACGCTCAACCGACCGAGCCACCCAGGCGCCTGCCCCATTTGTCTCCCTCTAAAAAAGGACTGGAAATAAATGCATCTCATTCATCAACAGATTCCCTAAATCCAACCAACGACGTGCCTAAAACACAGCTGATGTCCAAGAAATACTTTTAACACAATGAACTGATTGTAGGCACCTACCCTGTCTTTTCCCACGTTCGTGGCCCAGGCATATCCAGAGCCTGAAGACATACACGCGATATTTGTTCAGGACTGAGGAAACACATCCCAGACTGCTTCCACCCCCCACCACAGGAAAGCGGGTTTCTCCCTGAACGAAGAGGAAACCCATCTTGAGTTGGGAAAGAGAGGCCTGCCGTCCTCCCTGCACCTGAGAAAGGAGGAGCCATTGGTTTCTCTCGCATCCCAGGAAGAAGGCACCAGACGAGCGGGCAGCCATGTCCCTCTCCTCCCCTTTGGAGCTGTGACTTCGGAACACAAGTTATATTGCTTGACCCATTTGTGTCTTCTGGCCACTCTGATGATTCACGTATCTGCCCTGGGTGTTTTCTGATGAGAAACACCATCTGTTGGATTGCATTCCATGAACTCCCTCTTGATATTTGCCATTTCCCAAGATGGCTGCCCCTGAGTACAGGGGCGGACTTCTTGACCAGGCGTCTTCACCTCTTTTGTTTTGTGTTCTGGTGTTTTTGTTCTGTTTCACTGGGAGCCTGGTGTTGTTCACATTGGAAGTCTTCTGCCAGTGGCAGTGACCTTCTGGAAAGAGGCTCAAACCCTGATTTGTAATCTCAAAGAGCAGCCTCCCAAGAGGTAGGATCTCTCCATCGAGGTGAATACCTCGAGTTGGCTTTTTTTAATTAAGGCTCCGCATTGTAACTAGTCAATGTACATTATTGGGAGAGTGAATGTCAATGCCACAGCTTTTTCTTTCTCTCCTTTATCTTTGTCAGTGATTCAAAGACATGATTTATGGTTAGTCTCCGACTTTCAGCATCATCCATCAAGTCCTGGTTTCACTACAGGGCTCCGCGTTGTAAATCATGCCGAAGGGTTGTCACTCATTGCCCTTAACCCTTTAGGGATGTGTTTCAGTGTCGCTTTCCAAGAAGGCAACTTTCTAAAATGGCAGCTGAGGGGCCCTGCCTGGGCAATTGACGGGGGCTCGCGGAACCCATGGCGTTAATTGCTTGGCCCACCGCAGTCATTATTAGGACCTGGGTAGAGACCGGGCCCCGATCCACCCGGCCCGTGCAGGATGAAAAGCTCACACCGGGTGACTTGAGAAACACACAGACTCCTGAACCAGCTCTACTCTGTTTTGTAATGTCCGTTATGGCTGTGAAGTCCTGAGTTTCCCTTCGGAATCAATCATGGCTGGTTCTGATTGTGACCTTGCAAAGATTATAGCAGGAGTGCAAAGACCCATTAGCAGCTGCTATTTCGGGCTTTGTAAATTACCAGCCCTCTCCTCCTGCTGCTCTTTTCTTTCCCCCAAGTCTCTGTCCCTTTTTCACGCTCAGGAAGGTGGGCAGCGATGGCCAGGGGTGAGGTTGGAGACTGGAATCTGTAGGCAGAGGAGCAGGATTTTTGTAGGACTTTTCCCCCTTC